>NC_142076.1:16523100-16870600 GCF_059756535.1 Pantherophis guttatus | reverse complement strand
CCATAAATAAATAAAGTCATATTTTTGCCATCCCGTATGTGTATATCTTGCTTCTTGCAAGAAAAGGGAAGCTTGGACCAAATGCTGAGTTACTGTAGTTCAAGAATTAATTAAGCTCTCTTTTTGTCTCAAGAGAAGTCTTACCTGAGCTTGGAATGGAATATCTAACATGGCTTCGTAGCTCAAAGGACTTCACTTTAGAATTAAGAGCTGAATGCGGTTGTAAAAACCTTGAGAAGGGCCCAAGGATTCCCTCCAACAATTTTTAATTTTAAATGCGATCAAATTAAAGGTTCAGAGCAGTGGTGAAATTCAATTTTTTTTTACTACCAGTTCTGTGGGCGTGGCTTGGTGGGTGTGGCAGGGGAAGGTCACTGCAAAATCTCCATTCCCTCCCCACTCCAGGGGAAGGATATTGCAAAATCTCCATTCCCACCCCACTCTGGGGCCAGCCAGAGGTGGTATTTGCCGGTTCTCTGAGCTACTCAAAATTTTGTCTACCGGTTCTCCAAAACCTGTCAGAACCTGCTGGATTTCACCCACTGGTTCAGAGTGTCATGCGTGTTTGTTATATTAAATTACCCTCACTTTTAATTAGATTTAAATGTAAATGGAATTAATTTGTTCAGGGTCTTTGAAAGAAATCGGCATGGTCCTTTCTTTCTAATTTCGCTTTGACTCTGAATTTATTAGATGATCCGAGGGGGAACCTCAGCTGTGAGCTGTAAAATGGGAACTAGAAGATGGGATGATTAAAAAAACTTGTTTTTAGATTATAGAGTTGTCCGTAGATCATTTGAAAGAAGAAGAATTCTTTTAAGATGGACCATCGTTAGCACTAGGAAGGATTGTTACGGTGTGGGGCAGAGGTGGGTTTCAGCAGGTTCTGACCAGTTCTGAAGAACCAGTAGCGGAAATTTTGAGTAGTTCGGAGAACCGGTAGTAAAAATTCTGACTGACCCCGCCCCCATCTATTCTCTGCCTCCCGAGTCCCAGCTGATCGGGAGGAAATGGGGAAGAGGAAGAGGAAGAGGGGAGCGGGAGAAGAAGGAAGGAGGAGGAGGATGTATAAGAGGAATGGGAGAAGGAGGGGAGAAGAAGAAAGGAGGAGGAGGAGGAGAAGAAGAAAAGGAGAAGGAGAAGGAGAAGAATGAAAGAAAGAAAGAAAGAAAGAAAGAAAGAAAGAAAGAAAGAAAGAAAGAAAGAAAGAAAATAAGGAAGGAAGGAAGGAAGGAAGGAAGGAAGGAAAGAAAGAAAGAAAAGAAAGAAAGAAAGAAAGAAAGAAAGAAAGAAAAGAAGGAAGGAAGGAAGGAAAGAAAAAGAAAGAAAGAAAGAAAAGAAAGAAAGAAAGAAAGAAAATAAGGAAGGAAGGAAGGAAGGAAGGAAGGAAAGAAAGAAAGAAAGAAAGAAAATAAAGAAAGAAAGAAAGAAAGAAAGAAAGAAAGAAAATAAGGAAGGAAGGAAGGAAGAAGGAAAGAAAAAGAAAGAAAGAAAGAAAGAAAAGAAAGAAAGAAAGAAAGAAAGAAAGAAAGAAAAGAAGGAAGGAAGAAGGAAAGAAAGAAAGAAAGAAAATAAAGAAAGAAAGAAAGAAAGAAAGAAAGAAAATAAGGAAGGAAGGAAGGAAGGAAAGAAAAAGAAAGAAAGAAAGAAAGAAAGAAAGAAAGAAAGAAAGAAAAGAAAGAAAGAAAGAAAGAAAGAAAATAAGGAAGGAAGGAAGGAAGGAAGAAGGAAAGAAAGAAAGAAAGAAAATAAAGAAAGAAAGAAAGAAAGAAAGAAAATAAGGAAGGAAGGAAGGAAGAAGGAAAGAAAGAAAGAAAATAAAGAAAGAAAGAAAGAAAGAAAGAAAGAAAATAAGGAAGGAAGGAAGGAAGGAAAGAAAAAGAAAGAAAGAAAGAAAGAAAGAAAGAAAGAAAGAAAGAAAGAAAGAAAGAAAGAAAGAAAGAAAGAGGGCATCTCTCCGCTCGACCATGCCAGAGGAGGGGAGGGTGTTGTAAAACGCTGGGCTGCCTCAGCCCAAGACGAACAGGTGGCATCTCTTGTTGGCGCATAGGCTAATCTTAGCCAGAGCTTGAGAGAGGAGGGAGACACCCGGCTGGAATGTGCTTCCACAGCAGCTCCTGTGTCTTCTCCTCCAAAGGCCCTAATTGGGCATCTCTTCCAGCACTTTCTGTTTGTCTGATGCTTTTCCCGTTCCTTCTTTCCTCTCCCCACCCCCCCCCCCACGACAAACTTAAAGCTTGCATTTTACTGCACCTCATTGACGGGGGGAAAAAAGGGGGAGTTGGGGGTACGGAGAAAATCAGGACATGCCAAAGTGGCCACCACGAAAACTGGTGCTGCAGGACGGGTCTTTTGTTGAGCATCTCCTGGTCACCACCCAGGACTTTGGGTGGCTGGTTTGAGCCAGGAGGCTCCAGAATGTGCAACCCGGCAAGGAACGCGTAGGCATGACACCGAAAGCAATCCGTCTGTTGGAGAGAAAGAGAGAGAGAGAGAGAGAGAGCCTCTCAAAATTACGCACAAATTCCAGCGCCGGAAGTTAAACATGGCAGGAGCTGCCCTGGCTCCATCTTGCCAATTCTTCTTCGGGCCATAACATTCTTTTGAAAATGCTTCAGTAGAGGGAGTAGCTTTTCTGTCAATTTTTTATTTTATATTCGCCTCTCGCAGCCAAAAGGGAATGCCCCAGGAGTGGGCTTCAAAAATTTTAGCAAGGGATCCTCTGCCCAGTTGCTGGGTGGGCATGGCCATGGTGGGCGTGGCCTCGTTGGCCTCATGCACCACAGCAGGGAGGGGTGTTTTTTTTTTTGCCCTCCCCGGGCTCCGGAGGCTATCCTCGAGCCTCCAGGAGGGCACAAACGGCCTTCCCAGGCTCCGGAGGCCCTCTGGAGGCTGGAAACAGGCCCGTTTCTTCCAGTAGGCCCATTTTTCACCCTCCCCGAGCCTCCGCACGCATCCTGCACTTATTTGCATCCAAAATGGGCAGTGTGGGGACTCCTGGGAGGGGGTGAGGGGGGGCAGCCAGGAGTGGGATTTGGAGGTTCTCCGAACTGCACAGAATCTTAGTTAGAGGTTCTCCCGAACCCCTGCGAACCTCCAGCAGCCCACTCCTGGAATGCTCTCCTGGGCAGGGTGAGGTGGGAATGAGGTCACGTCAGTAGGGTGGACTCTACCATCTCGGTCCTCTAGTTCTGGGATCTCCAATATTGGCAACTTTAAGCCTGGCGGACTTCAACTTCCAGAATTCCCCAGCCAGTTGATGTACGAAATCCAGAGGTAGGGTCTCCATCTTCTGTCTGTGGACCTCCTCTGGGAGATTCACACCATCCACCCCGGGAATGTCTATGGAGATTCTAGAATCATCTAGGTCATGGTTGTTCCCAAAGAGGCAACTGGACTTCCTTTGCTTTCCTTGAAGATATCTCGCTTCTCGCCCAAGAAGCTTCTTCGGTTCTGAGAACAGCTTCTTGGATGAGAAATGAAGTGTCTTCAAAGGAAGAAGAAAGTCCAAAGGAAGAAGATGAAAGAACATCTTTGGGACACCCAGGGAATGGGCTTCACTGACCTTTGGTCCATGAGATGGTTGACTAAGTGAATGGAGAAGGTACTAGTACAGAGGTCTTCAAACTTGGCAGAGTTTGAACCATAGTCGTCCTCAGAAATGCCAGAAGTTCAATCCCGGCTTAGTTGAGGATGGGGAATAAATTCTTGGTGGCTTTCTAAATTTTAGATCCAAGGAAAAAAGGCGCCTCAGGACATATTGCGAGGAAGTCTTTCGGAATCGCACTGCATTTTAAAATACCAGAGGGTAATGGAACCTATTTTCACCAATGGTGGACCTGCCCGCAGGCGGTTAAATATTGGAAAAAAAATACGGCAATGGATTTTGGAAATTACACAGATTAATTTGGAATTAAGGCCCGAGATTTTCCTATGGGGGGCAAAACCTTTGAATGTTAAATCAGATATATGGTTCTTGTTGATTCACATTATTACTACAGCAAGATTAGCATATGCGCAGGAGTGGAAAAATCAATACTTACCGATAGATTTGAAAATAATAGATAAAATTAATGAGTGTGCGGAATTGGATAGATTAACTAGATTGATCAATGGTGAAAAAGATTCAGAATTTTATAACAGTTGGAAAGTATGGTACGATTGGGTCCAGAAAAGGTGGGATAGAATAGATATATGATGATGTATGTATATAGATGATGGCAAATATGTATGTATAAAGGAATGACTTTATATTTATGGACAACGTAATCACATTATACCATGGTGGTAGGATTGTATATTTTATTTGTGTATTGGTGTATAGAATATATTAATAAAAATTATTTAAAAAATAAATAAAATAAAATGCCAGAGGGTTACTTATTACAAAGGTAGGAAGGATTTTAGCCAAACTATGGTTATAATAAATGAATGTAAAACATTGCTTTGGTCTATTAAGCCTCCTGCTCCGAGTAGTACAATCAGGAAGAGTACTTTCTCATGGTCCCTTGGCACAACAGAAGCGTGACAGCCATCTTGCCCTCCCCCTCCCCGCACATGACTTGCCCCCCTCCCCCCTTACGATGACTGGCCTTTCAATTTATACCCCAAAAGTTAGCATACTTTTCTAAACCACCCAAGTTGACTTTGGCAGAGAACTGGCTGCGGGCATAAATGCTGATTTAAGAGGGACCCTCCCGCCCTGATTTCTCCATGCAAAGCTGATTTTTCCGGGTGCTGCCCGCTGGAGGGAATCGCCTGCCGTACTTATGGAGAAAAACACACGGAAAAAGGAGCCAGCGCAACTTTCCAGCTGTGGAGAGAAACATCATGGAGAACATATTCCTTTTTGCCAGCCTTTGCAGTCATCTTAACAAGCTGTGTGAACAGGAGACCAGGTGAGGCAGGTGTGTAGGAGGTTAGAGTTGGTTTGCTTGCCCCTTCCTTCCTTCCTTCCTTCCTTCCTTCCTTCCTTCCTTCCTTCCTTCCTTCCTTCCTTCCTTATCTCTCTTGCCTTGCTTCCTTCCACTCTGTTTTTATCTTCCTTCCTTCCTTCTCTCTCCTTCCTTCCTTCCATCTACCCTTCATTTTATCTTCCTTCCTTCTCTTTCCTTCCTTCTCTCACTCTCCTTCCTTTGGTTCTTTCAATTCATATAGCTAGATGTCAACTTTCTATCTTCCTTTCCTCCTTCTCTTCCTAAATTCTTAATAAATATAACTAGATTCCTTCCTTCCTTCCTTCCTTCCTTTCGTTTCCTTTCATTTCCTTTCGTTTCCTTTCCTTTCCTTTCCTTTCCTTCCATCTACCCTCCTTTTTATCTTCTTTCCTTCTCTTTCCTTCTTTCTCTCACTCTCCTTTCTTTGGTTCTTTCAATTCATATAGCTAGATGTCAACCTTCTGTCTTCCCTTCCTCCTTCTCTTCCTAAATTCTTAATGAATATAACTAGATTCCTTCCTTCCTTCCTTCCTCCCTCCCTCCCTCCCTCCCTCCCTCCCTCCCTCCCTTTCTTTCTTTCTTTCTTTCTTTCTTTCTTTCTTTCTTTCTTTCTTTCTTTCTCTTTTCCCCCCCGAAAAGAACTGCCCCATCGAAGCATCTTGGGACATTTATATAACTTTCATCGCTGGCATAGCCCTGAATTTCAAGCCGATCACGTAATGCGGAGGGCAGCTCGATTACAGCTAAAACCGAAGCTGAGCCCCGTGTCAAATGTAAGGCTATGAACTCAGAGAAGAAGGAACTCTCCGGAGTTTTCTCCCCGAATGCCTTGGCAAACAGGCTCGTTGCCGAATTATTGCGACCCTCAAAGCTTTCGGTCTTGGTTTCCCCAATGTTAAAATAGGGGCACTGTATCTCCCTCTGCCAGGATGGAATTTGCCGTCGTTTGGTTTCCTTGGGGGGGGGGGGGAAGTCCCAAATCTTATCTAGGATGTAAATCCCAATGGCTATGCTTTATTTACAAAAGTAGGTATGTACATTGGGTTCATTTTATCGGGAAGGCTGCTCGCTGCAGCAATGATAAACAAACTTTGGGATTCCTGCAGAATTCTATCAGAATGACTGGATGAAATTTAATGAAAAGAAGGACTAAGGGTGATATGATAACCATCTTCCAATATTTGCAGGGATGCCACAAAGAAAGAGGAGGGGGTCAACCTATTCTCCAAAGCACCTGAAGGCAGGACAAGAAGAAATGGATGGAAACTAATCAAGGAGAGAAGCAACCTAGAAGGAGAAGAGGAGAAATTTCCTGACAGTGAGAACAATGAATCAGTGGAAAATCTTTTCTCCAGAAGTTATGGGTTCTCCATCATTGGAGGCTTTTAAGAAGAGACTGGACAGCTATTTCTCTGAAATGATATGGGGTTTCCTACCTGAACAGAGGGTTGGACTAGAAGACCTCCGAGCTCCCTTCCAACTCTGTTATTCTGTTATATTATTAACCCCAGGAGAAACACCATGTACCCTGTTTCCCACCAAAATAAGACATCCCCTGATAATAAGCCCAATCGGGCTTTTGAGCGCATGGCAATAAGGCCAAGCGCTTATTTCAGGGTTCAAAAAATAAAAATAAAAATAAGACAGGGTCTTATTTTCGGGGAAACACGGTACCACGATGTATCGGTTCAAGGAATAAGGACGGCATCAATTTCCCCCATGTCGTTTTAGGAAGGTTTTGATTATATCCACAGCCCTAATTGCGCCAGACAAATTCTCCACGGCCTTTTTAGAAGTGCCAATTTGGCAGATATGCCTCTTCCACAATGCTTGCCCAGCTGCGTCATTTGAGAATTTCAGGGGCATCCCCTGCCAGAGATATATTTGAGTTTGCGCTTGGTCCTCTCGTGCAAATTATCCGACAGCTCTCATAGACAGGTAGTCCACAACTTACAAATGTTCGTTTAGTGACAACGGACCTGAAATGAGGGACTTATGACCGATTTTCACACGACTGTTGCAGCATCAACGTGCTCAAAATTCAGACGTTTGGCTACTGACTCGTATTTATGACAATTGCAGTGATTCATTTAACAGCTGTGGCAAGAAAGGTGATGAAACGGGGGGGGGGAAATTCACTTAACAACAGAGGTGGGTTTCAGCAGGTTCTGACCAGTTCTGGAGAACTGGCAGCAGAAATTTTGAGTAGATCGGAGAACCGGTAGTAAAAATTCTGACTGGCCCCGCCCACGTCTATTTTCTGCTTCCCAAGTTCCAGCTGATCGGGAAGAAATGGGGATTTTGCAGTAACCTTCCCCTGGAGTGGGGAGGGAATGGAGATTTTACAGTATCCTTCCCCTGCCACACCCACCAAGCCACGCCCACCAAACCATGCCACGCCCACAGAACCGGTAGTAACAAAAATTTGAAACCCACCACTGCTTAACAAGTGTCTTGCTTAGCAACTTTGGGCTTAATTGTGGTCATAAGTCGAGCAATCCCTGTATATCTCAAGTCTTGCTCACTTTCTAGCTGACACTTACATGGACACAAACAGCAGGCATCTCCTATAGATCTGTTATTGTTTGTTCTTCTACATCGTCAGTTGATCTGGGATCCAATCCCCTGCTTAGGCAGGAAACCCTACACCACTTCAGACAAATGGTTATCCAACCTCTTCTTAAAAACTTCCAGTGTTGGAGCATTCACAACTTCTGCAGGCAAGTTGTTCCACTGGTGAATTCTTCTCACTGTCAGGAAATTTCTCCTTATTTCTAAGTTGCTTCTCTCCTTGATGAGTTTCCACCCGTTGCTTCTTGTCCTGCCCTCACGTGCTTTGGAGAATAGCTTGACTCCCTCTTCTTTGGGGCAGCCCCTCAACACTGCTATCATGTCTCCCCTAGTCCTTCTTTTCATTAAACTAGACGTACAAATAATAGAATCAAAGTTAGAAGAACCGTGGTTCTAGATTGTTTGCTCAGTGGAAGAATCCAAATTAAAACATGGCCACCTTTGAACAGGTCCATTCAAGAGGAGACCCCATCTCTGTAGGAACATGGATCCAGGCCACACTTATTGTGCCAGAGGGTGAGGTGGTGAGAAGAGACTGGCATTCCTCTGTAGAAGACCTCAGAAGCATTTTCTGTGGAAGTTACTTCCTTTGGTGCCACCTGTTGGCACGCCGGCACCCGTCATCATGCCATTCAATCATCTACACTTTCTTTTGAGGACAAACAAATAGCTCAGCTACACACGAGTCCATCAAGGTTCTCCAAGAAGCTTCCCTGAGATGATTGTTGGTTTGTTTATTAGATTTATTCAGCCATCCATTTCATTTACAGGATTATGGGCGACTGGCAGTTAAAGAGGGGGAGAGAACCATCCTAAAAACAAAACCAACATTGATAAACATACTTCCCATTAAAAAACAACAACAACACAGCAATGGAGGAACTCAAGTGTTTCCACAATCAAGGTTGCTAAGAAATGGGCTCCTTTGCATTATCAGGGCCTCAGGCTCGATGGCGAAGCCAAACTTTTTAACGTCTTATGAAAGTAAGGCCAGGACAAGTTCTTCAGAATTGAAGAAACTTCTTGGATGAGAAACAAAAGGTTTTTAAAGGGGGAGGGGGAAAAAATCAGGACAACCAGGAGCTGGATGATTGAGAAATCTCCATAGACATTCAGATCTGTCATGGCCTTGGTTTTGTTCCTAGCTCAGGAGTCGGCAACCTTAAATACTCAAAAGAGCCACAAAAGTCCTAACTGGAAGCCACCCATTCAATTCTGGAGCTGACTGGAAGTCCAGTTCCCCCACCATAGAGTCTCCTCCTAGCGCGGCGTCCTTTTTCCTCTACCTGTCCTAACCGAAAGCCCTATCAATTGTGGAGCCGATCGGCGACAGGGAGCCGCAGCAGAGGGATGAAAGAGCCACATGCGGCTCCAGAGCTGCAGGTTGCTGACTGCTATACCAACCTCATGAACATGGAAGACTCCCCAGTTCCTCCCCCTATCCCTTTGGCTTCTTGGCTTAACAGAAATCCTTGCGACAGCAAAGCTTCTCCCATGGCCAGTTCCTTCTCTTTGGAACCGAGAAACAAATTCAGCTGCTGGGTTTAAAAGAGCTCATCACTTGGTCATGGGCCGATCTCCAGCCCAGTGAAATATCGTACGGGGACAATATCGTACAAGTGACATATTTCTGGTGCGTCTCCAACATGTGCCCCCTTCCTCTTGCTGCCAGGAGAAGCTGCAGATGGAGAAGCAGCCACGAGACAGCGAAGACAAAGTATCCCGACTCGAATTCATAACATTCGTGGGGGTCTAAATTGTCCGAGTGCCAAGCATTCTTCTTGAGCTTATGGATCTACGCTTGCCCGTGGAAACCTGGCTCGCAACAGCCAGTAGAAGAGGAAGCCGTCGCAGAGTTCCCCGATTTGTGTGAGGGCCGCCATCTTTGGAAGGAGCAGAGCAGAAGAGTGGCGGAGCAACTGAAATTTGATCCTCTAGCATCTCTGAAGTAGGACATAAGCCTCGGTGAAACCCAGAGGGAAAAGCTGCAATAGGCAACTTTTGAGATCAGAGAGTATATAACAGATTTGGTCAGCAGGGCAGGGTCATTCTAACCGAAATGGCTTCCATGAGGCAAATTAGGTAACACCGTCATCATAGTGGTCTTTTTCGGGATCTGTCTAGAGCTGGAAGGGACCTTGGAGGTCTTCTAGTCCAACCCCCTGCCTAGGCAGGAAACCCTACACCACTTCAGACAAATGGTTATCCAACCTCTTCTTAAAAACTTCCAGTGTTGGAGCATTCACAACTTCTGGTGGCAAGTTGTTCCACTGATGAATTGTTCTAACTGTCAGGAAATTTCTCCTTAGTTCTAAGTTGCTTCTCTCCTTGATTAGTTTCCACCTATTGCTTCTTGTCCTGCCTTCAGGTGCTTTGGAGAATAGCTTGACTCCCTCTTCTTTGGGGCAGCCCCTCAACACTATTATCATGTCTCCCCTAGTCCTTCTTTTTATCAAATTAGACATACCCAGTTCCTGCAACTGTTCTTCATATGTTTTAGCTTCCAGTCCCCTAATCCTCTTGGTTGCTCTTCTCTGCACTTTTCTCAAAGTCTCAACACCTTTTTTGTAATGTGGTGACCAAAACTGGATGCATTATTGCAGGTGTGGCCTTACTAAGCCTTTACGAAGCTGTAGTCATTTTGATCATGTGATTTTGATCCTGTGCCTCTGTTTATACAACCAAGGATTGCATTCTTCATCGTCAAGAGCAAACACCATTCACAACAACTGGAGAATGGGAAGCTAATCATTGTTTACGAAGCAGACGGATTAAGTCTGCAGTTTTTGGCTCTTCGTCCGACTCGTCATTATTTCTTTTCATTTCATTATTGGTTCCAGTGGGTTCCCAGCGTGACCCACGATCCCTGGAAAATGCACTCGGCAGCTCATTTCACGGAACGCTAGCGAAACATTCAGAGCAGGAAATAAAACTCAAATGCAAACAATTAAAACATCAAATACAGGTAGTCCTCAACTTGTGACCACAACTGAGCAAAATTTCTGTTGCTAAGCAAAACTTTTAATTTAATTTAATTTCCAATTTACATTGGAAATACATTACAAACATTTCCTAAGTGAGTTTCGCCCCATTTTACAACCTTCCTTGTCGCAGTTGCTAAGTGAATCCGTGCAGTTGTTTAAGTTAGCAACACCGTTGTTAAGGGAATCTGCCTTCCCCTTTGACTTTACTCGTTGGAAGGCGATCACGTGACCCCACCCCCACCCTCCCACCCGGACACGTGCAACCGTCATAAATATGAATCAGTTGCCAAGCATCTGATATTTGATCACGTAACTCTGGGCATGCTGCAATAGTTGTTGTTATTGTGTGTGTGAAAAACATTCGTCAGTCACTTTTTTCAGGGCCGTCGTAACTTTGAACAATGACGTGTCGTAAGGCGAGGACTACCTCTACAAACCAGTATTGAATTGTGCCCCAACCCAAGACAAAAAAAAAAAATATTTTTTTTCCTCACAGAAAATGTTTATGGGTTGATTTGCTGGCCTTATTTATAAAAGCTCCCCAGAGCTTTGAAAAACCTCTATTTATTTATTTATTTTGCTGAGCATCGGCATTTCGGAGGGAAATGCTGCAACTTTGAAAACTTCTTAGATTGTCTAAGGCCGAATGTACATTCCTGTGAGATATAAATATCAATTTGATTAGCTAGCAGGTCTTGTCAGATACAGTGTCTGATCTCCTCAGTCATTTGAGCGATGACGTGGTCCGAGGGCTTCTGTAAAAGGCTGTGGGGGTCTTAACTCAAGCCTATATAAGACGGAGGCTCAGCTCCAGCCAAGACTGCAAGGGAAGAAATCTCCTTAGATCATTGTCTTGCCTCTTCTCCCTGCTTTGGAAAGCAACCTCAAGGTGAGTTGAGCACAGCCAAGTACCAGTACTATGATGATGATGATGATGATTTTTGCTGTTGTTCTTCCAGTCCGGAGCGAGCCTTAGGATCTTAAGTAGCACAACTGCTTAGGAAGGAATTTGGCGTCTCAAAGACAGAAAGCCAACAGTTCTGTTTTGTTGTGGTTTTTTTCAGCCAGGCCAAAGATCCTGAAATTGCACGAATTGGGAATCTGACGTGGAAACTACCTTTGACTATCTCAGTGGGAGAGAGAGAGAGAGAGACAGACAGACAGAGACAGAGACAGAGAGACAGAGAGACAGAAAGGAATAGAGAAATAGAGAGAAATAGAGAGAGGGTAAGAGAAAGGGAGAAAGAAAACTAAAGAGAAAGAGAGAAAGAGAAATAAAGAGAGAAAGAGAAAGAGAGAAAGAGAAATAAAGAGAGAGCAAGAAAAAGAAAGAAATAGAGGTAAGTAAAGATAAATAGAAATGAAAAGGAAGAGAGAAAATGAGAGAGAAAGAGAAAGGAAAAGAGAGAAAGAGAAAGAAAGAGCAAAGAAAGCAAAAAAGAAAAAGATTGAGAAAGGGAAGGAAGGAAGGAAGGAAGGAAGATAAGAAAGCGAGTTAAAGTGAAATAGCGAGACAGAGAAATAGAATTAAAGAGAGAGAGAGAGATGATAAACAGAGAGAGAAAGAGAGAGAAAGGAATAGAGATGAAGAGATAGAGAGACAGAGATTTCACGAAAGATATTCTCGTTGCTAGTTTTTGGTTGTTTTTAATATCTTAATCTACCCTTTAACTCTGTTTTTCGAAATGCATTGGGAGGCTGCAAATTCTCTTTCGTGATTCTGCCAGTGTTCTTCCTTGCGAAGATTTCCACGTCTTGCGGGTCTCGTCTTGAAAATGTTACTAGTGTGCCATTTAATTTCTTTCTTTCTTTTTTTTAACCTCCTCCCAGCTCTGAGATGGCATTCGCTGGAATAATGACTGATGCTGAGATTGCAGCTGGTTTACAAAGCTGCCAAGGTAATTTCTATAGACCTATCCCTATAGACAGATTTTTTTTATATATAAAAAAAAAGCTTGTGTATCGAAAAAAGTCGTGGATTCAAATATGGAAGAGGAGAGGCCATCAACTTCCCAACTTTCATCCTGACCCCACCATCACTACTCCAACATTCCCAAATGTCTTGGGTGGTTTTAAAAAAACAGCCATCTAATATTTTTTTCTGGAGGTTGTGAATCAGTGGTGAAATTTATTTTTTTGTTACTACTGGTTCTGTGGGCGTGGCTTGGTGGGCATCGTAGGGGAAGGATACTGCAAAATCTCCATTTCCACTCCACTCCAGCGGAAGGATACTGCAAAATCCCCATTCCCTCCCCACTTCTGGGGGAAGGATACTGCAAAATCCCCATTCCCTCCCCACTTCTGGGGGAAGGATATTGCAAAATCTCCATTCCCACCCCACTCTGGGGCCAGCCAGAGGTGGTATTTGCCAATTCTCTGAACTACTCAAAATTTCCGCTACCGGTTCTCCAGAACATGTCAGAACCTACTGGATTTCATCCCTGTTCTCAATGTTTTATTAGTGTTAATGTTTTATAGGGAAAACAGTTGTTCCTAAATTTAACATATTAAAACCAGGCACACCTCTTTTTATAATGTTAACAAATTGCTAAAGAAAGTGCAGATTACGCCACTAAAAATCAGTCATTGTAAAACATTTTTGAGTTGTTTTCTGATCTTGGACAGAGATCCTGATTTTTCTGCCCTTAAATCTCTTAACCGTAATATTTAGGATGGTTACCTTTCAGCATTTCCCCATCGTCTGCTCTTTGCTGGATTACAGTGGCCATCATCCCCATCCAGCAAGGCTGATGGGGCAGGGAGAATTGCCAGCCAAAAACATCTGGAGCATTTCATCGATTTTGGAGTGCGATCAGCTGCAGCTGGACTGTTCAGATGAATTCCGTTGCATCAGCAAAATATAACCAAAATCCCCTTATAATGAAGTTGTGGGGGAAAAAAAAACAACCTTGTGACTTTTTTAGGTTGTCCAAATTACAAATTAGCACCCAAAGAATACAGAAACCATGGGGTTCAGCTCTCCGAGAAGTAGCTATCGCACAAAATTCCTTTAAAAATACGGATCAACCAAAAGCTTCCCAAAGTCCCTTTAAAAATCCCAGAACCTGGATGCCTAAAATGATGTTCGGATTTGGCACAGTGGAGGAAGGACTTTTCTAGGGGTTTAGACACCCACCCGCTCACTTACGAACTCTGCCTAGTCTTGAAATGTGACCCCTGGCATTCCTTCCCGTCTCTAAATATGGCCATGCAAATACCATACAATCCGGGCAAGAAGAGATACGATGTTTTTCCTGCATGAAAAAACGGAACCTCTGCAGAATCGGTTCGAACAGATTGTAGCAATGATGTTAGTCGATTGATGTAGCAATGATGCCACGTTGACTGCAAAAGTAAGACGCCTGATTGATGCTTTTAACTCAACAGCTTCTTAAGGAACTGTGTTCTTTACATGCCACCTAAAGCTGGAAAGCTCGAAGGCTCTTGTGTTTGACACGTTCTCTTCTCCCAAGTGAGGGATAGTACAAAGATGCCGTCCTGGGGATGGTAGGATTGTCCATCTTTCACTTCTGGAGAGGGTGGCTGCTCTAGGCTTTAAGCTTCCTGGAGTAGCTTTAGGAGATCAAAGCATCTGAAGGAAGCCCTCCAGCCAGGGATGAGTGATAGGTATCCCTGGGACGGAGACGGGTCTCTGAAGATTCACAGGTCCTCTCTAAGCATCTCCTAAGACCTAAGCTAATGCCTTTCAGATATAGTGGGTGTTAACTTCCATACTTCCCAGTCGAAGGAAGGAAGGAAGGAAGGAAGGAAGGAAGGAAGGAAGGAAGGAAGGAAGGAAGGAAGGGGAAAGAGGGAGGGAAGGAGGAAGGAGCGAGGGAGGGAGGGAAGAAAGAGGGAGGAAAGAGGGAGGGAGGGAAGGAGAGAGGGAAGGAAGGAAGGAAGGAAGAAAGGAAGAAAGGAAGAGGAAAGAGGGAGGCAGGGAAGAAGGGAGGAAGGAGGGAGGGAGGGAAGGAGAGAGGGAAGGAAAGAAAGAAGGAAGGAAGAAAGGAAGAAAGGAAGAAAGGAAGAAAGGAAGAAAGGAAGAAAGGAAGAGGAAAGAGGAAAGAGGGAGGGAGGGAGGGAAGAAGGGAGGGAGGAGGGAGGGAGGGAGGAGGGAGGGAGGGAGGAGCGAGGGAAGAGGGAGGGAGTGAGGGAAGGAAGGAAGGAAGGAAGGAAGGAAGGAAGGAAGGAAGGAAGGAAGGAAGGAAGGAAAATACAATGCCACCCTTATTTGGGAATACGACGGAAGATGTTCATGGCCCAATTCCCATTAGAAAAAGATCGAGCAGAGACAGACAAATTCTAAATCCCTACAAAATTCTGCAGGAAATCTTGTCTGCCTCATGTCATTCATTAAACTCGTCCATCTGACTTTTGAAAAATAAGGAATGTTTGATCTGAAACAGGACATTCCAGCTGCTTAAAACCCACCTGCACCCCCGGGATTGATGCCAGAACATAGCTGGAGAGAATTTGAGTCAGAACTGGCCAAGCAACCAACGTCCAAGAAGTTCATGACACACCTAGATTTAAAGTCAGCTCCTATTTACTCTGCTTTTTTTGGTTGCCTGATATTTAATCTGTCCCTAAACTTTTTTGGTCTCCAAGAGTAAAGTCAATTAAGGTCAGTGCCTCAAATGTCTACTTCACCCCAACTGACATGATTGGAAGGGCAAAAAGTGATGCTGGATTTGCTCAACGTACAACTATTCGTTTAGCGACTGCTCAGAGTTACAAGAAAAGTAGATTTATGATCAGCCTTTACACTTACAACCAGCACAGAAAACTCACACGATCAAGGTCCCTTCCAAGTTTATTATTCTGTTATTCTATTATTCTGGGTCAACTTATTTCCCAAACCACCGGAAGGCAAGACAAGAAGCAATGGGTGGAAAACTCATCAAGGAGAGAAGCAACCTAGAACTAAGGAGTGAGGACAATTAACCAGCGGACTGACTTGCCTTCAGAAGTTGTGAGGTTTTCTTAAAGAGGCTGGACAACCATTTGTCCAGAATGATCTAGGACAGGGGTCTCCAACCTTGGCAACTTTTAAGACTTGTGGACTTCAACTGCCAGAATTCCTCAACCAGCATTGAAGTTCACAAGTCTTAAAGTTGCCAAGGTTGGAGACCCCTGATCTAGGATCTCCTGCTCAAACAGGGGATTGATCTAGGTAGAAGACCTCCAAGCTGTCCTTTCCAACTCTGTTATTCTCTCTTCTCTCTTCATCTCCTGATATTGTCTCTTCCTGGCTTTGTTTCCTTTTCCACAGCTGCCGATTCCTTCAGCTGCAAGACATTCTTCGCCAAATCCGGATTGCAATGCAAATCCAAGGATCAGCTAACAAAAGTATTCGGAGTTATTGATCAAGACAAGAGTGGATACATTGAGGAAGGGGAACTGAGGTGAGTCAAACTTAAGAAACATCCCTTGATCCCCGATGAAGGTCCCAAGTGGCCATTTCCAAATACAAACGCATAATCAATCCTTTGTACAGCCCATCCTCTCTTAACGACCGGCCGCTGAGTGATGGACATTATGACGGACACCCCAAAAGAGACTTACAATCCAGAAGTTGTCACATCCCCCTTTGTGGTCATATGATCACAAACTAGCCCACATTTATAACTGTTTGCAGCACCCTGCAGTCACACAATTGTGGTTTACATTATTTCTTTACCGGACACCAGCATTTATGTCTCTTTTCTAACAAAAAAAAATGCCCAGATCTAATTATGACTCAGCCTTCCATCCTTCCGAGGTCGATAAAATGAGGACCCAGATTGTTGGGGGCAAGAGGCTGACTCTGTAAACTGCTTACAGAAGGCTGTAAAAGCACTATGAAGCGATATATAAGTCTAAGAGCTACTGCTGATTAGCTGTGGTGGCGCAGTGGTTAGAATGAAGAACTGCAGGCTGACTGCCCATTGCCAGGAGTTCAATCCTGACCGGCTCAAGGTTGACTCAGCCTTCCATCCTTCTGAGGTCGGTAAAATGAGGACCCAGATTGTTGGGGGCAAGAGGCTGACTCTGTAAACCGCTTAGAGAGGGCTGTAAAAGCACTGTGAAGCGGTATATAAGTCTAAGCGCTATTGCTATTATCTGTTCATTAGGAATTTCCTGCAGAATTTTGATGGGAAAGCCAGAGCATTGACTGATAAGGAGACTTTAGAGTTTCTGAAAGCAGGTGACACCGATGGAGATGGCAAAATTGGCGTGGACGGTAAGTAAAACTTCATCGATCTCCCTCTTTGATGTCCAGCATGATGGGCCATAAATAATTAAAATATTAAAATTAGGCTATTTAAAATTTATAAATTATAGTGGGGTGGGGAAACAGGACTCAGAGACAGTTGGTGGAAGGGAAAGGGTGGTTGCCACAAGGATGTATGGGGAGGTAAGCGTTACGTCTTGATACGGAGCCCGGAATTAATTCCTAAGGCTATACAAAAAATTAATATACATAAATAAATAAAACAAGTCAGTGACTTGAAATGGATAGAAGCTCTGTTTTCTTTAGCATCTGCTATCCAAGATAATAGGAATAGGAATAGGAATAGGAATAGGAATAGGAATAGAATAGAATAGAATAGAATAGAATAGAATAGAATAGAATAGAATAGAATAGAATAGAATAGAATAGAATAGAACAGAATAGAATTCTTTATTGACCAAGTGTGATTGGACACACAAGGAATTTGTCTTTGGTCCGTACGCTCTCCGTGTACATAGAAGAAAAGATACATTTGTTAAGAATCATAAGGTACAACACTTAATGATAGTCATAGGGAACAAATAAACAATCAAATCATATTAGGAAGCAGTCAATATAAATCTTAAGGATACCAGCAACAAGGTTACAGTCATACAGTCATAAGTGGGAGGAGATGGATGATAGGAACAATGAGAAACTAAGGAACTAATCTAATCTAAGAACCCATTATTTATGGACTTGAGAAAACAAGATTCAAAGTAATATATCTCCTTTCCTTTCCTTTCCTTTCCTTTCCTTTCCTTTCCTTTCCTTTCCTTTCCTGCCTATTCGCCGTCCCTCTCCTTTTCCCTTTTTCTTTTCTTTTCCAGAGTTTTTAGTCCTGGTTACAAAGGGTTAAAGCAATTCAAGGGAAGACCAAGCCAATTGTATTGTACAACATCCTTTCTTATTGCAAGTCAACTATTTATTTATACATTTTATACAGCGAAACAGCATTGACAGTGGCCAGCAAGTTGTTTCTTACAATTTGGGATCTATGTTAACTCCCCCAATGCACTGTTCGACCTTTATTATTGTCTATTGTTGTAAAATTCATAATTAAAAGGGCTCTCTACATCAAAAGCCGGGCAAAGTCGGAGCCCAAAGGAAAAGAAATTGGATATTTCCTTTTGTCGGTAGGGTCTATTAAGACGACTCGGTGAGGTGAGCTTTCTAAGAAATGGCATCAAGAGTTTGCCAAGCCTTTCTTCCCATCCAAGTATATGACATGATTTTGGAAAAACAGTTAAAATTGAGAAGGTTTAAACTGGTCTTTGCCTTACCTAACCAGGTTCACAAACCCCCTTATACCAGTCATACCCATGGAATTGTCCGTTCATCCATATAAAGTGACTTCATCATTCACAGATTTTTTTTTGAGCCTGTTTCTTTGCCGGATGCAATTGCTATGGTGACATAACCTGTCCTTGCTTGGTTTCAATCCATCATTCCCAACTTCGGCAACTTTTTAAGATGGTGAGGACTTCAACTCCTCGAATTTCCCAGGCCAGCATGCCGGCTTGGGAAACCGTGGGAATTGGGAGTCCACGCAAAAGTTGTCGAGACTGAAAAAGGCTGGTTCAAATGATAGAATAGAATAGAATTTTTTATTGGCCAAGTGTGATTGGACACACAAGGAATTTGTCTTTGGTGCATATGCTCTCGGTGTACATAAAAGAAAAGATACATTCATCAAGAATCATAAGGTACAACACTTAATGATAGTCATAGGGTACAAATAAGAATAGAATAGAATAGAATTCTTTATTGGCCAAGTGTGATTGGACGCACAAGGAATTTGTCTTTGGTGCATACGCTCTCGGTGTACATAAAAGAAAAGATACATTCATCAAGAATCATAAGGTACAACACTTAATGATAGTCATAGGGTACAAATAAGAATAGAATAGAATAGAATTCTTTATTGGCCAAGTGTGATTGGACGCACAAGGAATTTGTCTTTGGTGCATACGCTCTCGGTGTACATAAAAGAAAAGATACATTCATCAAGAATCATAAGGTACAACACTTAATGATAGTCATAGGGTACAAATAAGAATAGAATAGAATAGAATTCTTTATTGGCCAAGTGTGATTGGACGCACAAGGAATTTTTCTTGGTGCATACACTCTCAGTGTACATTTATTTCCAATTTTTTTTTATTTTATTTCCAATTTATATACCGCCCTTCTCCCTGAGGACTCAGGGCGGTGTACAGCCAGAATTAAGAACATGAAATACAAATATTAAAAAACAGTTAAAATATATATAAATTTGGCCCAAAAATTAAAAATCACAAACCAATTAAAACATTTAAAAATTTCTTCTTAAGCCAGCCCGGCTTGCTGGAAAAAGTGGGTTTTAAGGGCACGGCGGAAGGCACTGAGGTCTTGGATTCTCCTTATCTCTGGGGGCAACTGATTCCAGAGGGTAGGTGCCCCCACAGAGAAGGCCCTCCCCCTGGGGGTCACCAGCCTACATTGTTTGGCTGATGGCACCCCGAGGAGGCCCTCTCTGTGGGAGCGCACGGGTCGATGGGAGGTCATCGGTAGCAGCAGGCGGTCTCGAAGATAGCTAGGCCCTATGCCATGGAGCGCTTTAAAGGTGGTAACCAACACCTTGAAGCGCACCCGGAAGACCACCGGGAGCCAGTGCAGCTCACGCAGGAGCGGTGTTACATGGGAGCGCCATACTGCTCTCGTCACTACCCGTGCCTCTGCGTTCTGGATCAGTTGGAGCCTCCGGGTGCTCTTCAAGGGGAGCCCATACATACATAAAAGAATAGATAACATTCGTCAAGAACCATAAGGTACAGCGCTTAATGACAGTCATAGGGTACAAATAAGCACAAATAAGGGTACAAATGATGAATGAACATGCCATAACTCAAGAGAAAGAGAGAGAGAGAGAGAGAGGCTGGCTTCAAAATTCATTCAGAGTTTTAAACGTATCATTGCTGGGTGGGTTGGAGATCTGTGCCAGATCTGTAACTCTGGTCCATCGTAAATCAGGAAGGAACCGGAAGCTCAGAACATCTGTATCCAAAGCATGGCCTAAATGAGGGGTCATATCAACATGTACTGGCCTGACTTGACTGATTGATCGCAAGAAAATGTACATGATTCAGAGTCTCACTTTAAGCCCTGGACCTCCTCTGGAGGTCGTGCAAAATGACGTTCAAAATCCAGATAGGACAAAAATAAAAATAAAAAATTCAAAAGACAGGGCATTGTCCCAGTCATAGGCATGGTAATGACATAATGTTATTTTTTTAAAAGCAAAATAAATGTGGGAGCTTCCCACATCTATTTTGCTTCTGTTCCCTTCTCCTTTAAAAAAAAAAAAAAAAAATATGGAAAACCACACGATCTAGGGTACCGCTCCTGTAGCAAAATGATTATTTGTCATTGGTTCAATTTATTTGCTGGCTATTCTAGGCGGCTTACAGCGATAAAAACGGAGAAATGAAAAGAAGCGTAAACATCAAGTGGTGGAACAATAGAATAAACAAGAAAACATCGATACGACAATAGATATTGATGGCGCGCATAGCTTTTGGCATTTGATCTTTAAGCATCGGATTTGATGGTTGGGTTCAAACACCAGCTCAGTTGCCCCTACAAGCTAGCAATGTTGGGTAATCACCTTCTAGTTCTCAGACTCAGACTCTTCTGAGTGGGTCATCTCCAAATGAAACTCATTGAAGGGCCATGGTGGCGCAGTGGTTAGAATGCAGTATTGCAGGCTAACTCTGCCTACTGCCATGAGTTCGATCCTGACCAGGTCAAGGTTGACTCAGCCTTCCATGCTTCCGAGGTCGGTAAAATGAGAACCCAGATTGTTAGGGGCAAAAATGCTGATTCCGTAAACCTCTTAGAGAGGGCTGTAAATGCACTGTGAAGCGATATATAAGTCTAAGTGCTATTGCCGTTGACTCAGCCTTCCATCTTTCCGAGGTTGTTAAAATGAGGACCCAGATTGTTGGGGGCAAATAGACTGACTCTGTAAACCGCTTAGAGAGGTCTGTCAAGCACCGTGAAGCGGTATATAAATCCAAATGCTATTGCTGTTGCCCTGTAGCTATCCAGCAGCTTCAATTGCTAGAAATACTTAAGTGGTGTCTATGAAGCATTCTTGGAAACAGTGAGGAACGCTAGAAATTGAAGGTTCACCTTGTAACACACCAACTTCCCATTGCAAACGGCTTTATTAAAATATTTTTTTTATAAAAAAACCTAATCCAGATGGGACAGGGAGATGATGAACATTACAATGGACATTTGCATTCTGCATGATCTGTTAGATGGAAAATACACACTCTTCCAGTGGTGAAATCCAATTTTTTTTTTACTACTGATTCTGTGAACGTGGCTTGGTGGGCGTGGTGTGGCTTGGTAGGTGTGGCAGGAGAAGGATACTGCAAAATCTCCATTCCCACCCCACTCCAGGGGAAAGATATTGCAAAATCTCCATTCCCACTCCACTCTGGGGCCAGCCAGTTCTCCGAACTACTCAAAATTTCCGCTACCGGTTCTTCAGAACCTGGCAGAACTTGCTGGATTTCACCCCTGCACTTTTCATTTACTTCCGCTATTGGGTATCTTAAGATTTTCCCAACGATAAAAACAGTTAGACCGTAAACACACTTTTGAGTTCTCTGTCTTTCGTATTTGGCAAATAAGTTCTTTCGATCGTCAAGGCTGGGCTGGGCCTGTGGTTGACTCTGTTCTTCAAGAAGGCATCTACTTTTTTCCCCCAACACTGTCCTCTCCTCCGTGCCTCTAATGGGGCCAAGAGTTAAAGACATATCCCGTAACCAAGGACTATTTTTTGCCTGTCCTGCTGTTCTAAGCAAGTCTTCCTTTCAATGCTACCAGAACCTCAGTTCTCCACATGCAGTGACGATTATTTTCAGCCAGTGGCCAACAGAGTGTTGAGTGGGTCAATCAATTGTGCACTGCTGGATACTTGCGTCTTCTTTCAGCCATCCGTAAGAGCTGTTTTTCTAAGATGGTTAATCCTCCCTTAATCTTTAGGGCCATCTTAGTGGTTGAGCGAAAGGAGGAAAACCTAAATAATTCAACAATTTAAGGATGGCTCTCCCTGATTACATCACCGACGGCCCCAGCCGTGAGATACGGTTACGGAGTTGCCATGGGGACCATTCTAGATAATCTGTTTTGAAAATCCACAGGTGGAGAATATCGAACAGCAGCTAGAGCAATTTGGGTTCCAATTGCGGATCGAGCAGAATCTTAATCTCCCCCAAGCAGCCGGAATGATAAATGTTACCCCCAAAAAATGTCTCTAATTTGGGACATTTTCCTACAAAGGAGGTCTCATACCGTCATGCTGATGGCGCCATCTTGGAAGAGAATCGTCCCAAGGAAATGTGTATTATTCGCTAGTATTGGTTTCTTTTAATATTTCAAAACAGGAAACCAATTCAGATGCCTTAGTAGGAAGTCGGTCTGCCGGCCAGCAACAGGCTGGGGGGAGGCCCACGGAGGCTCCATTTTGGCCAGCAGTGGGTTGGGGGAGGTAATAAAACTGCCCTCTCATTAGTGTGGCTGACCCCCAATGATGTCATTATTCTAATTAAGGGAGGCAGAAAGCAATGCTTGAGATGAAAGCTGTCATCAATGAATAAAGAAGCACCAGTAACTATAGATCGTCACCTGCACGGAAGGATCTCCTTCGGTCTGAAATGCAATTCTGTTTCACTTTGGAGACCAACCCTTCGGATAGGATTAGCATCATCCGGAACTCTGGGATGAGATTTCATCCAATCTTCTCTTTGTTTGTTTGTTTGTTTGTTTGTTTGTTTGTTTGTTTGTTTATATTCTGCCATTATTGTTTTTACAAACAATTCAAGGTAGCGAACATATTCAACACACCTCCTAATCCTGTGAGGTGGGTTGGGCTGAGAGAGAATGACTGGCCCACCCAGCTGGTTTTCATGCCTAAAGTGGGACTAGAACTCACCGTCTCCTAGTGGTTGGTCCAAAGTCAGCCAGCCAGCTTTCGTGATTAAGGAAGGACTAGAACTCACTGCCTCCTGGTGATTGGCCCATAGTCATCCACCCAGCTTTCATGCTTAAGGCAGGACTAGAACTCACCGTCTCCTAATGGTTGGTCCAAAGTCAGCTAGCCAACTTTTGTGATTAAAGAAGGACTAGAACTCACCGCCTCCTGGTGATTGGCCCAAAGTCACCCAGCTAGCTTTCATGCCTAAAATGGGACTAGAACTCACCGTCTCCTAGTGATTGGCCCAAAGTCAACCAGCCAGCTTTTGTGATTAAGGAAGGACTAGAACTCACTGCCTCCTGACGATTGGCCCAAAACTCATCCAGCCAGCTTTCATGCCTAAGGTGGGACTAGAACTCACCGTCTCCTAGTAATTTGTCCAAAGTCAGCCAGCCAGCTTTCGTGATTAAGGAAGGACTAGAACTCACTTTCTCCTGGCGATGGGCCCAAACTCATCCAGCCAGCTTTCATGCCTAAGGTGGGAGTAGAACTCATTGTCTCCCTGCTTTCTAGCCTGGTACCTTAACCATGAGACCAAACAGATTCATTTCATTTACTTTACTTGATTTTCTGGGCTCCTTACTAGTTAGTTCTTTTGAACCATTTCATTCTTTCCAAGTCATTGCTGAAGGACAAGATTGGGCAAAAAATTATTTCACAGCTGGAAGTCCCTGATTTCTGCATCTCTGCTTTGAAGGTTTTCTGGCCCCTCGTGAGTAAAAATCTACCTCAACATTGATAAGACAAGCATTCCTACGGAGATGTCGAGAGATAAATCAGAAAAAGACAATTCACCAGCCAACGTCATTGATACCAATAAAGGAGAATATGTGTAGCTCAGAATTGAAGTATGGGGTCCTTGGTGCTCTCTGAGCTTGGGGGTTTTCTTGCAGATGTTTCGTGACCCAACTACGTAATATAATCAGTGCTAGAATGGAGTGGGGTTGGTGGAGTGGAGAAGGGGAGGAGGAGGGGGAAGTGGGGGAGGAGGAGGAGATAGGGAAGGAGAAGGTGAAGGTGAAGGTGAAGGTGAAGGAGAAGGAGAAGCAGAAGGAGAAGGAGAAGGAGAAGGAGAAGGAGAAGGAGAAGGAGAAGGAGAAGGAGAAGGAGAAGGAGAAGGAGAAGGAGAAGGAGAAGGAGACCTGTGTGGTCCTTGATGCTCTCTGAGCTTGGTTGTTTCCTTGTAGACATTTCATTACCGAAACTAACATCATCAGTGCTTATGATGATGTTACCTAGTTTGGGTTAATGAAACATCTGCAAGAAAACCACCAAGCTCAGGAGGAGCCCTCGACATCATCGAACCAAGCTAGATGCATTGCAAAGGGACACCACATAAGCCCTCCTGGTAGCACCAGGCATGGCTGAGACACCAACATGGTTCTGAAGAAAAAATTATCTAGGATTGGAGGTCTTGCGTGCCTGTTAAGATAAGATAAGCGTGTCCAGGAGGGCATCATATCTCTACAGCTATCCTTGGGGGTGGGGGTGGGGGTGTTTGTCCTTCCTCATTATCTCTGGATGGACTTTGGGAAGGACACGTGTCAGTGAAACCCACAACACCAAAGTATCTCCTGCACAACATATGCGCTCATTCTAAAAGACACCTACACGGTAATATCACAGCTATTTTCTTCGCCGCCAGAATCCAAGTTAATCAGGTAAGACCTCTATGTATTATCAATGTCGAATCACCTTCCTTCCTTCCTTCCTTCCTTCCTTCCTTCCTTCCTTCCTTCCTTCCTTCCTTCCTTCCTTCCTTCCTTCCTTCCTTCCTTCCTTCCTCCTTTGAATACATATAGCTAGATGTCAATCTTCTGTTCTCCCTTCCTAGGTTCTTCAATAAAAATAGCTAGATTCCTCCCTCCCTCCCTCCCTCCCTCCCTCCCTCCCTCCCTTCTTTCCTTTGTTCCTCCCTTCTTCCTTGGTTCTTTGAATACATATAGCTAGATGTCAACCTTCTCTTCTCCCTTCCTAGATTCTTCAGTAAAAATAGCTAGATTCCTTCCTTCCTTCCTTCCTTTCTTCCTTCCTTCCTTCCTTCGGCCTTTGAATACATATAGCTAGATGTCAACCTTCTCTTCTCCCTTCCTAGGTTCTTCAATAAATATAGCTAGATTCCTTTTTTTCTTCCTTCCTTCCTTCCTTCCTTCCTTCCTTCCTTCCTTCCTTCCTTCCTTCCTCCTTTGAATACATATAGCTAGATGTCAACCTTCTGTTTCCCCTTCCTAGGTTTTTCAATAAATATAGCTAGATTCCTTCCTTCCTTTCCCTCCTTCCTTCCTTCCTTCCTTCCTTCCTTCCTTCCTTCCTTCCTTCCTTCCTCCCTCCCCCCCCCTCCCGGAGATGTCCACTCTGATCTTCCCTGTTCAAAGCATTGATCACTAATCTCTCCTTTCCAGACCCATCTATCTTGAGTGGGCCTTGTTGCTTGGCATAACCACAAATGTTGGTTTCATCATGTCATGTCATGTCATGTCATGTCAATGAGAATGTCATCCATTCTCATTCTCTTTCTGTGTTATTCGATGTGGGAGTCTCTAGACCTCTCCCCATCCTATTCTCCTTGGTGTCAGGCCTCGAAGCCAACTTTTATCTTGGACCTTTAGGCCCGACACATTTACTGCTGTGGGAAACTGACAGCGGAGATTGCATGGAGCAAGGGTGATATATAGCCATAATAATATTCTTTCTTAGGGAGTCAAGACATCTGCACCTAGAGGATTGGGACTGGGAGGCATTGCCAGGGTACCAAGTAACAGCCCCAACGAAAGAAAACTCGAACGATTTAAAATATTAGAGATGTCATATTGGCACAACTGGGAAAACCAGAATCTGAAAGCCTCCAGGTTTTCCCCCACCCAAAGGAAAGTTCAAGTCCCTGCCCAACACTCTCATGGCCAGCAAATGGTCCAATCCAAACTCCATGCCAACTGGAGATGCCTGCCAGGCCAAACCCTCCAGGTACAGGACAAGATGTCCTTGACTTTCTGAGAAAAGAATCTTATTATGATTATATATCACCCTGTCTCCATACAATCCCCCTCCTCCCAGTTTCCCACAGTAGTAAATGTGGCAGGCCTGAAGATGCAACAAGAGGCATCTCCAGTTGGGATGGTGCATTGATTGGACCATGTGATGGACATGTAGGTGGTGGTCTTTTCTTTGAACTTTTCTTTGGGTGAGGAAAAGCTGGAAATGTTCAGATTCCGGGTTTCCCAGATGTGCCAATATGACGTCTCTAATAAAATGTAACTTTGAGGAACTTCAAGCCTCGGAGTCTTCTTTCGTTGGGGGTGTTACTTGTAATCCTGACACTTGGGTATAAATAGACAGTGGGGAAGACAAAACCCAGTTCATTAGTTAAACGCGACACCTGAGCGCAGTCTCAAATAGTGCACCTGATCCTCGAAAAGGTAACCCAAGTAGCTATTGTCGACCACTGTATCTTATATAAATCAGATAGGGCGCCGTTGGCCAAAGGAGACGCCTTGCTAGAAATTATTTTCGCTTTGGGTTCTCCGTCATTCCTGCTCTGTGAATCCTGTACAGGGGAAAGTAAGTAGAAAGTAGAGACTGTGAAATGGAGTTTGTAATTTGCCTTCGAGGAATCGTGTAAAGGAGACATGTACAAAACGAAGCATGTGACAAAAGTGCCTCCACTCTTAATTGTGATTAAATTGTTCTGACTTGGATGAACTACAAAGCTGGAAAAACTATGGTACTTAATCTGATACTTGGAGAGAGGAAGGAAGGAAGGAAGGAAGGAAGGAAGGAAGGAAGGAAGGAAGGAAGGAAGGGAGGGAGGGAGGGAGGGAGGGAGGGAGGGAGGAAGGAAGGAAGGAAGGAATCTAGCTATATTTATTGAAGAACCTAGGAAGAGAGAACCTAGGAAGGGAGAACAGAAGGGAGAACCTAGGAAAGGAGAACAGAATATATATCTAGCTATATATATTCAAAGAACCAAGGAAAGAAGGAAGGAAGAAAGGAAGGAAGGAGGGAAGGAATATAGCTATATTTATTGAAGAACCTAGGAAGGGAGAACATCTAGCTATCTGTATTCAAAGAACCAAGGAAAGAAGGAAGGAAGGAAGGAAGGAAGGAAGGAAGGAAGGAAGGAAGGAAGGAAGGAAGGAAGGAAGGAAGGAAAAAAGTCTATTTCAATATCATGGATAAAAACAAAAGTGATTGATGAATGATTATACTGATTATTATACTGGTTATGTAGACATTTGTAAGGCAATTTTTAAGAGGCTGTTTCTTCTTTTTATTATTCTTATTTCTCTTATACTGCTTGAGTGAAAATACTGCTTTTTCTTTCCTTATAATACTGCTTTGCTATACCTGCCTTTGGCAGAATCCAAGATGAGCATAAGTGACTTCCTTAGTGCTTCGGATATTGCTGCCGCACTCCAAGATTGTCAAGGTAAGATGACATTGGGGTAAATAAATTAAGAGTTGCTTTATTAGATCTGACCAAAAGCTCAGATGCAGCCTAAGACTGTTTTTCTGAGTCTTGGATTGAGAAATTTACAAACAGAGCTGAATTTCCAGCATCTGGACTCAGAACGAGTCTGGAAACCAAATAATTATTAAAGGTAAAGGTAAAGGTTCCCCTCACACATATGTGCTAGTTGTTTCTAGATATAAGAGCAGGATGACGGAAAGGAGGAGGAAGGGGAGAAGTTTATCTTCCTTTCTCCAAAGTTCTACCTCACCATGGTCTTATTTCTTCTTCTTCTTCTTCTTCTTCTTCTTCTTCTTCTTCTTCTTCTTCTTCTTCTTCTTCTTCTTCTTCTTCTTCTTCTTCTTCTTCTTCTTCTTCTTCTTCTTCTTCTTCTTCTTCTTCTTCCTCTTCTTCTTCTTCTTCTTCTTCTTCTTCTTCTTCTTCTTCTTCTTCTTCTTCTTCTTCTTCTTCTCCTCCTCCTCCTCCTCCTCCTCCTTCTTCTCCTTCTCCTTCTCCTTCTCCTTCTCCTTCTCCTTCTCCTTCTTCTTCTCTTCCTAGCTCCAGATAGTTTCAACCACAGAAAGTTCTTCCAGCTTACTGGGATGTGTAAAAAGAGCAGCAGTCAAATCAAGGGCATCTTCCAAATCTTAGACCGCGATCAAAATGGATATATCGAAGAAGACGAGATAAAGTAAGGAAGCTCCATAATTTTCTTCTCTCTTTCTTTAAATATATTCTGAGTACTATAGGTAGAATCCTGGTTGTTTTTACTTTGGGAGTGGGGGGGGGAGGCCAAGTAAAGTCTGTGGACTTTCCTTCCTGACAGGCTTGTCTGAAGTGGTACTGCAGGTCTCTCATTTAAAATTGCATCTACACCAGGAGTCTCCAATCTTGGCATCTTTAAGACTTGTGGACTTCAACTCCCACAATTCCTCAGCTAAGAGTTGAAGTCCACAAGTCTTAAAATTGCCAAGATTGGAGACTCCTGATCTACACAGTTGGAAGATGTAAAAGGCAAACATCTTTGAATTTAAAAACCTTTTCATGCATGTAAGAATATTTCTTGAACTCCTGGCTCCACTCACATTTTATTTTATTTTATTTTATTTTATTTTATTTTATTTTATTTTATTTTATTTTATTTTATTTTATTATTTTATTTTATTTTTTTAGTTTAGTTTAGTTTAGTTTAGTTTAGTTTAGTTTAGTTTAGTTTAGTTTAGTTTAGTTTAGTTTAGTTTAGTTTAGTTTAGTTTAGTTTAGTTTAGTTTGATTTATATGCCGCCCTTCTCCAAAGACTCAGGGCAGCTTACAATGCTTTTAAGCAATAGCCTTCATACTTTTGTATATACCTGCTTAGTAGGGCTTTTGGCCCCCCCCCAGCGGTGTTCTATTTTATACAAAGTCAGCTTATTGCCCCCACATACCAGGTCCTCATTTTACCTACCTCGGAAGGATGGAAGGCTGAGTCAACCTTGAGCCTGGTGAGAATTGAACTCGCAGTAATTGCAGGCAGCTGGCAGCTAAATACTACTTTAACAGTAGTTTAGTCCACTGCACCACCAGTTTAGTTGTTTATATTTTATTTTATTTTATTTTATTATTTTATTTTATTTTATTATTTTATTTTAATATTTTATTATTATTATTATTTTATTTTATTTTATTTTATTTTATTATTTTATTATTTTATTTTATTTTATTTTATTTTATTTTATTTTATTTTATTTTATTTATCTATCTATCTATCTATCAACAAGTGCAAGGAAACAAGTAACAGTAAAGACTGGGAGTCCTCAAACCTGGCAGCTTTAAGACTTGTGGACTTAAATAAATAAGCAAAACATAGCCATAAACACATAAAATGAGTACATATAAATGGAAACAGTAGGACAGGGACGGTAGCAGGGGTGGGTTCTACTTACCTTTACTACCGGTTTGCAATGGGGCTGCGCGCGCGTTCTCACTTCACTCGCGGGTGTGCATGTGCATTTCTGTGCATGCGCATAACCGCCCCGATGACATCGGGGTCGGTGGGCGGAGCTTCCCGCCGGTTTTACTACCGGTTCTATAGAACCGGTCCGAACCAGGGGCAACCCGCCACTGGATGATAGGCACGCTGGGGCACTTATGTACGCCCCCTTAGGGACCTCTTAAGAAATGTGAAAGGTCCACAGTAGACAGTTTAAGGTAAAAGGTATGGGGGTTAGCGAGACTAACAACAGGATCAGGTAGAGTGTTCCAGACAATTACTACTCTATTGCAGAAGTCATATTTCCTACCATCAAGATTAGAGCGAATTGAGTTTGAATCTATTGTGTTATTACGGCTGAAGTTAAAGTACTCATTAACGTACTAATATACTAACGTCTCTCATCATACATGAAGAGATTCAAAATAAGAAATGGTTAAAAAACTTAAGTGGAAAGCCAAGTAAAAAAGACAAAATGCCAAATGACCCCCAGGGCAGGGGTCAGCAATCTGCAGCTCTGGAGCCGCATGTGGCTCTTTCACCCCCTCTGCTGCGGCTCCTTGTCACTCAAAATATGCGTCACAACCGCCAATGTGCAACACCCGCCTGCACACGATTTATTGAGCTTTTCAACCCCCGGTAGGCCAACCATGGATAAATCCAAGAAAAGTTTCAGAAGAAAACAGAACATTTAATTCAACTACATATGCTAGTTTTGTGGTCGCTCAAGAAATAGTCAGGCACGGGAAGGGTTTTGTGGCTCCCGGTGTTTTCTTTTCTGTGGGAAACGGGTCCAAATGGCTCTTTTGAGTGTTTAAGGTTGCAGACCCCTGTCCTAGGGCAATGTTTCTCAACTTTGGCAACTTGAAGCTGTGTGGACTTCAACTCCCAGAATTCCCCCAGCCAGCTTGGAATTCTGGGAAATTGAAGTCCACACAGCTTAAAGTTGGCAAGGTTGAGAAACACTGGCTTAGAGTTTTGTCTGGCGTCCCTAATTTATCAACTCGGCTCAAAAGACTATCGCCACAATCACATGACATTGCTTTTCTTCTCCTCTCTCTAGATACTTCCTCAAGAGGTTTGAGCCCGAGGCTCGCTTCTTAACAGCGACAGAAATTGAAAAATTTCTAACGGCAGGAGATCATGATGGAGATGGGAAAGTTGGGGCTGAAGGTAGGAGTTAGTTGACTTGGATTTGTTCTGTCATGCGGTCCCTCCTGAAGATAGAAATGCAATCAATAGATGGGTCTTTTTGAGGGAGGAATGGGATCATTGCTCCAGGCACCATCTATGGAGGAGCTCCTAGCCAAAATGTTTGCAAATGGTTTGAGATGATGACCCATTACTGATAGCAAGCTAAACTGTGGAAAGAGATCTTCTAGGAGTCACCTGAGATGTTGTTCTCCTGTTCCCTGGGAGTCCCTTAGTTTTGTCCATCACCTTCAACAGAGAAGGTTTATTATGTAGGAGGCAGTGAGAAGAAAAAGGAAGAGAGAATTCAAATTCAAATTCTGTCCTTGGTGAAGAAAAGGTTCCTCAGGAACCCATTTCCAACAACGGTCAATGAAAAAGTCTAGCAAAGTCAACAAGAGTCTCTCTTTTTATTTATTTTTTTATAATCAATTTTTTATTTTATTGCAAATGTTAAAATACAAACTCCCAAAATAATAGAAAAACAAAACACAAGACTACACAAAAAAGAATGTAGATAGATAGATAGATAGATAGATAGATAGATAGATAGATAGATAGATAGATAGATAGATTGATTGATTGATTATATATCTACTATTCTATATACAGTACATATCTTAGTTCAACGTCAACTCATCTAGTTGAAGAATGGTAGAGAAATCCAGCCAAAATCTTCCAACTGCTACTTCTCCTTTTATTGCAGAATTCGGGGAGATGGTACAGTCCTAAAGGACCAGAAGTCGCTTGCGTGATGGAAGAAGTTCTGCTGCCCCGAAAGAGTTATCTTGAAACTTTCAAACCCAAGGATCTTTTGTTATGCTTTGCCTGCTATTCAGTGGTGTGCTACTACAGGTAGTCCTCAAGATACGACCATCATGGAGCCTGCCCATTACGGTTGTGACAGTTGTTAGTTGAAGCTGAGCCCATATCTCTGTTCTTCCCCAATTAATCATTAAACAAATACATGAGTCACTAAGTGGAGCATGGGATGCTTCAGAGTGGGGGAAGCCCTTGGAGGCTGAGCATAGACCCTGGCCTGGTCCTCCCAAGGCCTCCCCCCCAAGACGTCCCGTGCTCCCCTTCCCATCCCTTGGGTCCCCATAGAATGGGATAAAGGGGAGAGAGGCAGGGGATGTGTAGCATTCCTGTGATTGGTCATAAGGAAGAATGACCACAGAGGCATTGCAGCCATTGTAACATTGAAACAGGGTCGTATGTCATTTGGGACCCTCTGTTGTAACTTTGAACATGTCATATCTCGAGGACTACCTGTCCAATTTCCAAATGTTAATTCTCTCAAGCTACCGAATAATTTTGTGCTGGTGCAGATTTCAAAGTCATTGTCTCCGTGGTACAACAGACAGATGTTTCTCTTTGAACATCTGTCTTCTAAGTCAGGATGAAAACTCTTGCCATTTCAGATATCATACACAAGATGAGGTTGGAAAAATAAAAACTAAGCTTGTTGACACCACGTGGGGTGCCGGCATCTCTTCTATGGCTTTTAGATCTGGACACAAGATTTTGGATGTACAGGTAGACCTCAACTTACAACAGTTCATTTAGTGACTGTTTAAAGTTACAACTGCATTGGAAAAAGTGATTTATGACCATTTTTTCTTTACAAAATTTGGACACTTGGCAACTGACTCACCTTTAGGACCGTTGAGTGTCCCAAGGAGATGTGATCAGTGATGGGTTTCAAAATTTACTACCTGTTCTGTGGGCGTGGCTTGCTGGGCATGGCAGGGGAAGGATACTGTAAAATCTCCATTCCCACCCCACTCCAGGGGAAGTTTACTGCAAAATCCCCATTTCCTCCAGATAAGCTGGGACTTGGGTGGCAGAGAAGAGATGGGGGCGGGGCCAGTCAGAATTTTTACTACTGGTTCTCCGAACTACTCAAAATTTCCGCTACCAGTTCTCCAGAACTGGTCAGAACCTGCTGAAACCCACCTCTGCATGTGATCTCCTTTTGCGACCTTCTGACGAGCAAAGTCAATGGGGAAGCCAGATTCACTGAACAACCGTGTTACTAATTTAAGAACTGCTGTGATTCACTTAACAACCGTTGCAAGAAAGATCACAAAATGGGTCACAACTCACTTAACCACTGCTTTGCTTAGCCACAGAAATTTTGGGCTGATTTATGGTCGTTAGGTTGAGGATTACTATAGATTTGATTCCACATGTAGTAAACAAATCCGGGAAGCGGTAAATAACCAATGAATGAAACTGTAATCTTCTTATGCAAACAGTCTAAAAATCTGATACAAACCTATCTTTCGCATTCGAAATTGAAAAATCTGATACAAACCTATCTTTCGCATTTGAAATTGTCAGCAGCGACAATTTCCTTTTGCACAGAAATAAACGTGTTTGAATTCCACTTTCCTCGACTCCGTTCTTTTTTGAAAGTATATTTTATTGAAGCTTTATTGAAGTCCCATCACAATACAAACTACAAATGAAAACAAAGATAGTAAGGAAACGGGGCAATGCTCTTGGTCTGCTGGATCTCTGCTAGTTGGTGATTGAACCTAAAAGGCAGAAGAAGCCATAGCTTATAGCACATCATTAACCCCTTATTATTGCAAAGATGCTTAAATTAACTGCCTTGATAATAGGAAAGAATTTGTTCATTATTTTTGACCAGAAACCCCTTATAAACTTTCTGCATGAAATAGGGGGAAAAAAGCACTAATGAATCATGACTTTGATGAATATATATATAAAAAATGGTAAAGGTAAAAAAATGAGCTTTTTAAATCATTCCATAAATTCTGCAATTGTATTTGCTGCAGAGGAAATTGGAAGTTTTCTTCTTTCTCACAATGCTTTTGCTTTTCTTTCTTTCTTTTTCTTTTTCTTTCTTCTTTCCACCTTCCTCCCTCCGTCTTTCCTTCTTTCTTTCCTTCCTCTTTCTTTCCTTCCTTCCTTTTCTTTCTTCTTCCTTCCTTCCTCCCTTTCTTTTTTCTTTCCTTCCTTCCTCGTTCTTCCTTCCTTTTTTTCTTTCATCCTTCCTTTCTTCCTCCCTTTTCCTTTCCTTTTTCTTTCTTTCTTCCTCCTTCTCTTTCCTTCCTTCCTCATATTCTTCCTTCCTTTTCTTGTTCTTTCTTCTTTCCTCCTTCCTTCCTCCCTTTTTTTTCCTTTTCTTCCTTTTTTCCTTCCTCCTTCCCTCTCTGTCTTTCTCCTTTTCCTTCCTTCCTTCCTTCCTTCCTTTCTTTTTCTTTCTCTTTTTCTCTTTCTCTTTCTTTCTTCCCCTTCTCTCCTTCCCGACCTGTCTCCCTCCTTCGTCCTAAGTTTTTAATGTCCACTTTAAAACGTTCTGTAATAAACTTTATTCACGGCAAAGACAGCAGGGCAGAACTGGGCGGCGCAGGCCTTCCTTCCCTTCCCTTTCCCACTTCCAGAGCAGTCCCGAGGCCACCGCATCCTCCCGCTTCCCCTCGCTCGGCCGGCCTGCCTGCCTGCCGCCGACGCCTCCATCTCGGCTAGGCACGCGCGCGCAGCGGCAGGGCGGGCCAGGCGAGGCCGTGGCTCGGGGTCGGCGAGTAGGCCGCAGTCTGAGAGGCGGCCGAGGGAGGAAGCGAAAGGCGGCCACCCCGCGGCTGCTCCGTTCCGCCTCCACACACACCCCACCCTCCCCCGGCAGGATGGCAGCGGCGGCGGCGGAGTCGGGGGCCGGGTTGGAGAAGCTGGTGTCGCCGGCCCTGCTCGGCTTCTTCGTCTACAACCCGCGGCTGGGCCCGCGAGAGGGCGAGGTGGGCGGGCGAGAGAAGGAGGAGAAGCGAGAGCCGGGACCCTCCAGCTGAGGGCGGGCAGGAAAGGCGGAGGAGGGCCGGCTGGGCCTTCCTCGGGGGGGCGGCTCTGAGGGCCAAGCCGGAGCGGAGGGACTGAACGAAGAGGCGGCCCTTTTCTCCGGACAGGCCGAGGCCCAGCCGGCAGGAGGGAGGGAGGGAGGAAGGGCCTGCATGGCTTGGTGTGTGGGGGGATGTTCATGCACAATTATTTTTGTGTTGTTTTGTGTTTGTGTGTGTTTTGTGTAACAAACTGGAGATACATAGGTGGGGTGGGGTGTCCCTTGTTATGGGACTATTTCAGTGGTGGATTTCAAATTTTTTTACTAACGGTTCTGTGGGCGTGGTTTGGTGGGTGTGGCAGGGGAAGGATATTGTAAAATCTCCATTCCCACCCCTCTCCAGGGGAAGGATACTGTAAAATCCCCATTCCCTCTCCAATCCAAGGGAAGGATACTGTAAAATCTCCATTCCCTCTCCAATCCAAGGGAAGGATACTGTAAAATCTCCATTCACACCCCACTCCAGGGGAAGGATACTGTAAAATCTCCATTCCCACCCCACTCAAGGGGAAGGATACTGTAAAATCCTCATTCCCCCTCCAATCCAGAGGAAGGATACTGTAAAATCTCCATTCCCATCCCTCTCCATGGGAAGGATACTGTAAAATCCCTTTTTCACACACCTCTATACCTTTTCCCCTTTTGGATACATGTAACTTACATGCATTTACATATTGCATACATGTACACAGACACTTTTTTTGTGTCTGCGTACATGCTGCAAATTCCTTCTTTTTCACAAAAAACTTCATATATATAGTTCAGAATGTTAACATTTTAGCACAATGTATCTCTTAAGGGCCCTAGTTCATAGACTTGTGAATTAATTTAAAATAGGTTAATATGTAAAATGCAGTAAGTTGTGAAGGCCTTGTATTTAAAGGTGCTGCACTGATATATTTAAAATAATGAATTAGGTGTTTCGTTTCTAACTTCAGGAAGAAAAAAAGATCCTCTTCTATTACCCAAATGAAGCAGAGAAAAATGAAAAAATCAGAAATGTTGGATTATGTGAGGCCATTGTTCAGTTTACAAGGTATTACACTGCCCAAGCCTGCATGTCTAGTATTTCATTTGTTTGGGGGGAAAAATGAAACTTACTTGGCTCTTTCCAGATTAAAAAAATAAAAAAGACTGCTCAGCTGATGGTCAGATTAGATCTTTAAAATGTGTGGACTTCAACTCCCAGAATTCCCCAGTCAGCACTGGGGACAGCACCTGGCTAGGGAATTCTGGGAGTTGAAGTCCATTTAGCTTAAAGTTACCAAGGGGATGCGGTGGCTAAGACGCCGAGCTTGTCAATCGAAAGGTTGGCAGTTCAGCGGTTCGAATCCCTAGTGCCGCGTAACGGGGTGAGCTGCCATTACTTATCCCAGCTTCTGCCAACCTAGCAGTTCGAAAGCACATAAAAAATGCAAGTAGAAAAATAGGTACCACCTTTGGTGGGAAGGTAAGAGCGTTCCGTGTGCCTTTGCCATTTAGTCATGCCGGCCACATGACCACGGAGACGACTTCGGACAGCGCTGGCTCTTCGGCTTTGAAACGGAGATTAGCACCACCCCCTAGAGTCGGGAACGGCTAGCACATATGTGCGAGGGGAACCTTTGCCTTTTTGCCAAGGTTGAGAAACACTGAATTAGATCGTCCAACCTTCTTTTTTCTCAATTATACCTTCCATGACTTGACTATGAAAATGTTCATTCTTGGTTCATACAGTATTTTTTTCGCACATTAACATCCCCACCCCCCCAAATAGGTGTTTGTGAAAAGCATGGACAGGACCAATGGCATGAACCTTGGCCAAAAATATTAAATTGTCTCATTTCTGTAATGATGACGTAACACTTGTCATCTTGATGTTCCTGAGGCTCGTTACTGATGATCTCACATTTCACCTAAGACAATGTACCTACTTTTTTTCTGATTTGTTTTGTTTCCCCCCCCCTAAAAAAAACCCTATGAAAAACAGAGGCAGGAAGAATAATAGAACTAAAATTGCCCTGTGAATGTCTTGGCTAATTAGGGTTTAAACTAAATTTCCCATCTTGATTTGTTTACATATTTCTTAAGCAAGGAGGTCTGAGAACACAGTGGGATTAATGGTTTCATCCTTTATGAGGAAATCATAGCTATAACGGATTACTTTATGTTCCCCTGGTCCTGATGGACATTTAATCTGAGCTAATTCATATAATATTTTTTCTTCTTCTTAGGACCTTCAGTCCTACAAAACCTGCAAAATCACTACATACCCAGAAAAATAGACAGTTCTTCAATGAACCGGAAGAAAACTTCTGGATGGTTATGGTATATAAATGCGTGATGCTGTTCTTTTAAGCATTTGTTTCAGTAATATTTTTTTGAATGTCCTGTCAGATTTTTATACCCTTTACGCTGAAAATGTCTCTGGAACGGTTTACGGATGGATAATTAAACAATCCATGTTATCAGACTCCAATAAGGGGGGGGAGGGGGATGGACAGGAGAGGCAAAGAAATCAAAACACAGGCCCCATTTCTAAGCTATGATTGTTAGAATCGGTAGATGCAATGAAACAGTTCAGGAGTCTGATGGAATAACTTGTTGGATGACAGTTTGACCAGAAGTTGTAGGAGAAGAAATGGTGCCATCTGGAGGCGGAGTCAAAAAAGTAATCAGCCTAGAATTCCCTACGTAGCCAGAAATGAATTCCATTGACCTTTATTCAGAGCCAAAATAGTGCTCAGCTCATCATCATTTGCCTGCTGCTCTCTAAAGGTTCTCAAAAGAGCCTACAGAAGCTAAAACAGGCAAAACAAAATGCCTTAAAAGAACTGTTTTGTATCATTTTCAAGGTCGTACGCAATCCGGTAATAGAAAAACACAAAGATGGGAAAACAGTCGTCGAATACCAAGAAGAAGAGCTGCTGGTAAGAATGAACTGTCCCATTGGAAATGTTAGCAAATATATCCAGGTGTTGTTAAAGCACCTGAGGGCAGGACAAGAAGCAATGGATGGAAACTAATTAAGGAGAGAAGCAATTTAGAACTAAGGAGGAATTTCCTGACAATTCCTGACAAGTGAGAACAATTAATCAGTGGAACAACTTGCCTGCAGAAGTTGTGAATGCTCCAACACTGGAAGTTTTTAAGATGTTGGATAACCATTTGTCTGAAGCGGTGTAGGGTTTCCTGCCTAAGCAGGGGGTTGGACTAGAAGACCTCCAAGGTCCCTTCCAACTCTGCTATTCTATATAGAATAGAATAGAATTCTTTATTGGCCAAGTGTGTGATTGGACGCACAAGGAAGGGCTGTTCTGCAACAGTGGCCATGATTCATATTTTTTTTATCATTTGATCATATCAGTTTACTGCATTTTTCCCAGTCCCCAGCAAAAAACGCCCATTCAAATGAACGTGTTTGTTTAATGACCGTTGAAAAAAAGAAAATTATTTCCAGTCTCATGAATGCCTTGGCTAACTGCCATAACAACTTATGCCCGGATTTCTGGTTCAATTATGGTCACATAAATCGGAGGCTTTCTGAGGCAGTAAAAAAAGTTTTTTCTGAAACAGAGTTTCAGAAGTTTCAGAGGCAGAAAAAAAAACCCCAAAAAAGCAAGATACAGAGCTCACAACCAAGGAACCTGTTGCTAAAATTCACCTCTGGGAACAGCTGATTGGGGATATTCCGGGAGGCCGATCCACCTGCCAATCAGCTTTTTTTCTTACTTTCCTCCCCAAAAACTAAGGTGCGTCTTATACTCCGAAAAATACGGTATCTAATGGTGCAAATCTGCAACTCCTTGGAGTGATTTTTTTCCTCACGGGCATTCCTCTGGAAATATGGTTTGAGAGAAAGACCGCCACATAGAAAGCATCAAAAAAAATGGAGTTGTCATTTATAGATTGCTAGGTACTGTGAGTTATATAGAGTTTATAGGTCAGTATATATTCTCCCTTTATTAGAGAGATTGCCAGGGAGAGCAGATGACTTTTATGTAAGCTTCCTCCTCCAGGACTCAAACCCGGCTACCACGCGTGCAGTGGCAAAATTCTGTGTCGCTGCAATGTACCCAAGAAAAAAATTGGTTGCAGAATTATAGCTGTCAACTCGTGCCAATTTTTGGGAGACATCTATAACCATTTTTGGAAAAATATATTTACTCACATATTTATTGCCTCTCCACTCACGTAAATTAGGGAGTGACCCTAACGATTTAAGATCATATATTTTCTTAACAGGGATGGTATTATCCACTGTTAATGTCAGTATTATTTTTTAATATATTGTATGTCTATTGCTGGTCGATGACCCTAATAAAGTTATATTCTATTCTAGATTGCTAGAAAAGTACCGATTGGCAATTTTGTTTTTGTTTGGTTTAAAAAAAAAAAGAGCCTCTGTAACTGAATGCATCCTTAGTCAAAATATCTGCCTTTGTCTCTTTGTGGTAATAACTTTCTGATTCTGGATCTCTTACAGGACAAGGTTTATAGCTCAGTGTTACAGCAATGTTACAACATGTATAAGGTCAGTTTTGCCATAATATTTGTTAATTAAGCTAGAGTGGGTAAAACAGCCTTTATGTCCCTAAAGTAAAATGGAATTTTATTGTTGTTAGTTGTAAAGTCGTGTCTGACCCATCGCGACCCCATGGACAACGTTCCTCCAGGCCTTCCTGTCCTCTACCATCTTCTGGAGTCCATTTAAGCTCACACCAATTGCTTCAGTGACTCCATCCAGCCACCTCGTTCTCTGCCGTCCCCTTCTTCTTTTGACCTCCATCGTTCCCAGCATTAGGCTCTTCTCCAGGGAGTCCTTCCTTCTCATTAGGTGGCCAAAGTATTTGAGTTTCCTCTTCAGGATCTGGCCCTCTAAAGAGCAGTCAGGGTTGATCTCCTCTAGGACTGTGCGGTTTGATCACCTTGCAGTCCAAGGGACTCACAGGAGTCTTCTCCAGCACCAGAGTTCAAAGGCCTCCATTCTTTGGCGCTCAGCCTTCCTTATGGTCCAACTTTCAAAGCCATCCATTGCAACTGGGAAAACCATCGCCTTGACTAGACGCACTTTTGTTGGTAGGGTGATGCCTCTGCTTTTTAGTATGCTGTCTAGATTTGCCATAACTTTCCTCCCCAGGAGCAAGCATCTTTTAATTTCTTGGCTGCAGTCCCCATCTGCTTTGATCTTGGAGCCCAGGAAAATAAAATCTGTCACTACCTCCATTTCTTCCCCATCTATTTGCCAGGAATTGAGAGCGTTGGGTGCCATGATGCCATGACTTTGCTCCAATTTTTCCGAAGCAGCAGAAATACGAATCCAGTGCTGAATATTTATTGATCCTTATCCCGTGGCACGTTTCTTTCATATTATTTCTTGCCATGAACTATTCCATTTTTGTACCTGTGCCCTCCTGACGGCACACAGATTTTTAAAAAATGGATTATAATCTAGTCCGTAGATGAAAAAGGAAGAAAGGGCAAATCAGCACTTGCAGGTGATAATCACGTTAGTTTGCAACAGGATGCCAAAGGAATGAATGAATGAATAAAACAAAGTGTGCTGTTGACACTCATACATGTATTATTGATGTGATGCGTGCTATTTTTGGAATATATAGGTTGAGGGGTAACAATGTCATCCATTAGCCATCAGAAATATAGAGTGTTTGTCATCTGTTTATGTAAATAGACTCCTAAGTGCTATGCAAGCATTATTCCTAAAATAATGGGAGTGTAATTTTTCCCTTGAATCCAGAGAAGCTGGAATCCCAGGACCAACATTCAATGTTTATATCTTGAAAAACAAGCTATTAACTGATGATTTCATTAACCCATTATTATTTTTTTTCCTCTTGAAAATAACGATTAGCTTTTTAACGGCACGTTCCGAAAAGCCATGGAAGATGGAGGCATCCGGGTTCTGAAAGAAAGACTGGAGAAATTCTTCCATCGGGTAAGACTATTTTTCCCTCTTTATTATCTGAACAAGTGGATGTTTAAGGTGTTAGTACTTCTACTAGAGAAATATAAGGGATTGTCGATAGAAGAGAATATTTGTAGCTCAGGATTGAAATGCTCTCTGTGCTTGATGGTTTTCTGGCAGACGTTTTATGACCCAACTAGGGAACATCATCAGTGTTAGTTGGATCATGAAACTTCAGCAAGAAAACAACCAAGCTCAGAGAGCACCAAGGACCCCGGAGTTCTCCTCCTCTTTTCTCCTCTCCTTCTCTTCTTTCCTCCTGTTTCCTATTCCTTTTCTTTTTTCTATTCTTCCTTCTACTTTGCCGCCGCCTCCTTCTCCTCCTCCTCCTCCTCCTCCTCTCCACAAACCCCACTCCTTCTGGCACTGATGAGGTTATCTATTTAGGTCATGAATCATCTTCAGGAAAACAGCCAAACTCAGAGAGAGCCAAGGACTCCACATAATGGGTTAGGTCGGTAGGGAGGGAGGGAGGGAGGGAAGGCAGGCAGGCAGGCAGGCAGGCAGGAAGGAAGGAAGGAAGGAAGGAAGGAAGGAAGGAAGGAAGGAAGGAAGGAAGGAAGGAAACTTAGAACCCTGACAAGATTCTATACTAAGACAAGTGATAATATCCACTAGACTTTTTAAAAAATTGATCTCAGCGCTTACTTTCTCCTGTAACTATTTATCGGGAGAACATTGATCAACTGATTATGTGTCATTAAGTCAGTGTTGACTTTTAGCGGCCACCTAGATAAATTTTCCCCATGACAATCTGTCCCTAATCGGGTCCTTCAGCTCTTTCTGCTTACTGCATGAGTCAAAAAGAGGGCTGTGAAAATATTTTACAGACTCCTCGCATCCTGGACATAAACTGTTTCAACTCCTACCCTCAAAAGGACGCTATAGAGCAGTGCACACCAGAACAACTAGACACAAGGACAGGTTTTTCCCTAACGCCATCACTCTACTAAACAAATAATTCCCTCAACACTGTCAAACTATTCACTTAGTCTGCATTACTATTAATCTTCTCATCGTTCCTATCACCCATCTCCTCCCACTTATGACTGCGTGACTGTAACTTTATTGCTTGTATCCTTACGATTTATATTGACTGTTTCCTAGTAGGATTCGATTGCTTATTTGTACCCTATGAGTATCATTAAGTGTTGTACCTTATGATTCTTGACGAATGTCTCTTTTCCTTTTATGTACACTGGGAGCTTATGCACCAAAGACAAATTCCTTGTGCGTCCAATCCCACTTGGCCAATAAATAAATAATTCTAATTCATTCTAAGTTCCGATGCTGGCCCCCATCACCACCGTAGTCAAATCCTTCCCCTTTGCCGCTGATCGTCCTCTTTCTCAAGACCTTTCCCTTCCCTTTGTGTTCCAGTACTTGCAAACGCTTCACTTGCAGACCTGCGATCTGCTGGATGTCTTCTGCGGCATCAGCTTCTTCCCGCTAGATAAGATGACCTACTTGAAGATCCAGTCGTTCATCAACAAGATGGAGGAGAGCTTAAGTCTCGTCAAGTACACGGCCTTCCTGTACAACGATCAGCTGATCTGGTGAGCACCCCGGAACGCTTTGGAGGAGCTCCCGCCGATGGCTCTCTCAGTGGAATGTGAAATACACACGATACCAGGATGAAGTAGGGCGCTTGTGTGCACACTCATGGAGCAGGATCTCCCTGGGCACGCTCGGCATTCTTCCCTGCACTCGTACATCTCACCATAAGTGTAGGAATGTGCCAAGGATGGGACCTAGGCATAAGCAGGAGAAAATTCCCCTGTATTTCCCAGGCCACGGGATATATTATTTCCCCTGTCAGGCCACCTGGTTGTCCAAATATGATTTACGCTACTTCTAAAATTCTTAATCCAGCTGTCTTCTAATCGACTTTTGGCAGTTAAAGCAGAGGCTTTTAAGAGGAGACGGCAGACACTTGTCTGAAATGCTATAGCGCAGTGATGGCTAACCTTTTTTTTCCTCGGGCGCCAAAAGTGTGCTTGTGCGTGTGATAGCGCGCACGTGTGTGCCCAGACCCATAATCCAATGCCCCCCCATGCATGCCCTGCCCCTCTGCGCAGGCACGCGTGACCCCCCCCCCCGTGCTCCCTCAGTCCCCCTTGAATCCATGCACGACTCCCACACGCCCCGTGTTGGGCCTAGCAGGCCTCCCTGAAGCCTCGAGGCCAGAAACGGCCCATTTCCAGTCTTCCGGTAGGCCCGTTTTCCACCCTCCCAGAACCTCCACATGAGCTGGGATCCAAAACGTGTTGCGTGGAGACTCCTGGGAGGGGAGGGGCGGCATGCGCGTGTGCATCTCCCGCATGCGTGGCAGAGACCCGAAAATCAGCTGGCCGGCGGGAGGCGCGCACATATGCGCGGTGGAGCTGATCTATGGCGAACGGCTCGTGTGCCCGCAGGAATAGCTGCGCATGCCACCTGTGGCACATGTGTCATAGGTTCGCCATCATGGCTGTAGGGTCTCCTGCTTTATTTATTTATTTTATTTTTAAAATTTTTATACCGCCCCCTCTCCCGAAGGACTCAGGACGGTGAACAGCCAAAATTTAAAAAACATACAATATAAACATTAAAATACTATAAAACAAAATTAAATTTATCTTTGGCTTCCCCCAATTTAAAACCCCTTACCCATAAAATTCACCAATTAAAATTTTTTAACCCAGCCCGGCTTGCTGAAATAAAAAAGTCTTCAGAGCTCGGCAGAAGGCGGAAGGGGGTTGGACTAAAAGACCTCCAGGGTCCCTCCCAGCTCTGTTTTCTCTGTTTCAATGTTCTCCCTTCATCTCCTGATACTTTGTCGTCTTTTTTCCTCTTCCTCTTTTTGTTTCCTTTTTCCGAAGCTGCTTCCAACTCCGTTATTCTGTTAGTTATTTTTCCTCAAATATACTAAAAAGATGGGTAAAACAAAGGAAGCCGAGCAGTTTTTGAGCAATGGGACTAGCTGAATAGCAGCCATCATTTTGGACATACACCATTGTGCCCAACGGCAAGCCAAGGGGGGGAAAAAAGGATGAATTTTTTTTTTTTTAATCCAATCCTCAGCCTCACAAAATCTTAGGTTTCTTTTTTTCCCCCCAAACTTGGAAGAACAAACTTCAATTTTGAAAGAAAGAAAGCCCATGCTCAACATCGAACAGTAGCTGATTTCTCCCCCCCACAAACTCTCTTTTGACCTCACGCAGAAAAAATGTTGGATTTTAAACAGAAACAAAGGAGGGGTGCTGGCTGCAGCCTGTAACAGAAACCAAAAGGCTTCTCTTCAGCTGTGTTTGCTTTCAGGGTGTTTATTGACACGGCACAGCTGCCGGGCGCCTCCAGTTTCATTTTTCAGAGCCAGCGCTCGAAGGGTTTCCTATTCAGAAGCGATTAAGGAGCCGAGAGAAGAGGCTTAGATAAAAAGTGCTTGGTAGAGAGCCCTGCATAAAATAATTAACCGATTCGAGTGGGATTCTATCGAGGCTCCTCCAGGTTTTAGTAATAAAGCGTTGACTTCAGATTGGAGGCGTCTGTTTTACTTTAGTTCTCCACATTGACCAGTTAAATAGGTACCGCTAGCAGTTTGAAAGCATGCAAAAGCGAGTAGATAAATAGGTACCACTAGCAGTTCGAAAGCATGCAAATAAATAAATAGATACCAGTGGTGGGATTCAATTTTTTTTTACTACCAGTTCTGTGGGCTTGGTTTGGTGGGCATGGTTTGGTGGGCGTGGCCAGGGGGTGTGATAAGCAGTACTTGGCCTCCTGCACCCTCCTGGGAGGAAAAATGGGCTGCGGGGGGCACACACTGCCCCCCCACAACCCGTTTTGGGCCTAGTAGGCCTCCCTGCAGCCTCCTGGGAGCGAAAACGGACCGTGTGGAGACTCCGGGAAGGGGCGGGGCCAGCCAGCAATTTACCTACTGGTTCGTCTGAACCGGCCCGAACCAGCTGAATCCCACCACTGTTAGGTACCACTAGCAATTCGAAAGCATGCAAATGTGAATAGATAAATAAGCACTAGCAGTTCAAAAGCATACAAATGCGAGTAGATAAAGAGGTACCACTAGCAGTTCAAGAATGTGCAAATGCAAGTAGATAAATAGATACCACTAGCAGTTCGAAAGTATGCAAATGCGAGTAGATAAAGAAGTACCACTAGCAGTTCGAAAAGGTGCAAATGCAAGTAGATAAAGAGGTACCATTAGCAGTTCGAAAGTATGCAAATGTGAGTAGATAAATAGGTACCACTTTGGTGGGAAGGTAACAGTGTTCCATGCATCTTTGGCGCATAGCCAATGACCACAGAAATGTCTTCAGACAACCTGGCTCCCTCAGCCGAGAAACGGAGATGAGCACCGTGCTCTAAAATCAGACACGATTGGACAGGTGTAACTTTTTGCCTTTTTTTAACTTCAACAGGAGTGGATTGGAACAAGAGGACATGAGGATTTTGTACAAATACCTCACCACCTCTCTCTTTCCAAGACACATGGAACCTGAGGTGAGTTGGGTGTCCGGTCTTCCCCCGGAACATGCGGTGACCCTGGTTTAAAGAGAAACAACATCAGGCACAAGTCTGATTTGCTTTAAAAAAAACGACAACCTCGAATTTTTCCTTGACTGTCTCTTCCGTTTCAGTTGGCCGGAAGAGATTCCCCCATCCATATAGAAATATCCGGAAATCTGCAACACTATGGAAGGTAGGCATTCCTTATCTCTTGTGTCTTTGTGTCATGCCCAATGGAGTGTTCGGTCTGAGGGCTCCCTGGTCCTGTTTGTACCTCTTCCCACCACACCGGCACCACCTGCTGAGAAATGGCAGCATTGGTTTCCGCCATTTTGAAACGGCGCAAAAACTAATGTAAGGCTCGGAAAGCTTAACTTGCTTACATGGACAATCACAAAGTCCTCCCCAAACAGGAGAAAAATTGAAAATCCTGGCTTCTCCCCATAGATAAGGCCTTTTCAATTTGGCCTGTTGTTATCTTGATTCACCCCCATGCCAAGTGACATCCGCAGATACTGAAGATTGGCTCTCTTCAAATCTGATTTAGAATGTTATAGAATAACAGAGTTGGAAGGGACCTTGGAGGTCTTCTAGTCCAACCCCCTGCTTAGGCAGGAAACCCTACACCACTTCAGACAAATGGTTATCCAACCTCTTCTTAATAACTTCCAGTGTTGGAGCATTCACAACTTCTGGTGGCAAGTTGTTCCACTGATTAATTGTTCTCACTGTCAGGAAATTTCTCCTTAATTTTGGGTTGCTTCTCTCCTTGATTAGTTTCCACCCATTGCTTCTTGTCCTTCCTTCAGACACTTTGGAGAATAGCTTGACTCCCTCTTCTTTGGGGCAGCCCCTGAGATACTGGAAGGCTGCTATCATGTCTCCCCTAATCCTTCTTTTCATCAAACTAGACATACCCAATTCCAACAACCGTTCTTCATATATTTTAGCCTCCAGTCCCCTAATCATCTTGGTTGCTCTTCTCTGCACTCTTTCTTAATTTGCTTAATCTGCTTTCTTAATTTGCTTAATCCGCTATTATTTATCCAAGACTGCTGTATGTTAAAAGCAAAGAAATGGAGAAGTGATCCATTTGGGAATCAGGTCTATAAAAACGAAGCTGGATTTCTTGGGTTAGAAAGCTATAAAGCTGGTCTTTTGGGCCAAGGTCTTAAGAGTCGCACGTGGAACGATGGCCGTCTTTGCTTTTTAGGTTCCTGACTGGGCCTCTGAATTTGAGTGACCCCGAAGCAAAATGCAGGTTCCCCAAAATATTTGTGAACACGGACGGTGCTTACGAAGAGCTTCATTTAATTGTGTATAAGGTAACCTTCCTCAATTCTCTTGAGAAGAGAATTTCTAACCCAAGAGAGGTGTTGATCCTCCAGAGAATTCAGTAATGTGGATGGAAAGGGGCTGTGCCGTAGGCCAGAGGTCAGCAACCTGTGGCTCTGGAGCCGCATGTGGCTCTTTCACCCCTCTGCTGTGGCTCCCTGTCACTCAAAATATGCGTCATAACCGCCAATGTGCGTCACCTGCATTTATTGAGCTTTCCAACTCTGCTGCCAGCTTCGCAGGCCGCTGGCGGGCCACACTCCCACCCCTTGGCCACACTAGCTAGGTGTCAGCGTCCCAGCACTGACATATATAAAGAGAGGAGAAACTTGAACTTTTGCCTACTAAATCCCTTTGAAGATTCTGTCTCCTCGGAGATGGGAGGTGGGGGGAGACATTCCTGTGATCTGACGAAGAAGAGATGGGGAAAGTGGCTTGGAAGATAGCCAATGAGAAGCAGAGAATTGGGGATCGGAAAGGGAGGGATTGGGGGGGGGTAAAGGTCAGTACTGACCGCGAAAGAGCCAGGATCAGATCGCTGTGCTCAATAAAGAGAAAATTTCCTCAAAGATCGGCAGTTTGGAAATTCATTTATTTTGAGATAGCATCGAAACCTGACACTAGGCTTGACGGTGGCTGGAGACCAATTTTGGGGGGTACCAGTCCTTCCCCTTCCACAATCGAATTTATCCTTTCATCTCAAGAGAACATCCTCAAACTCGAAGTCTTTGTTATGCTCGCTCGGGCCGACATTCTTCACTTAGCCATAGAGCCAGACTCTATAGTAACGAGATAGCTCAAAAACGGCTGGTAAAATCAATCTTTTGTCCCTTCCAGGCAATGAGCGCAGCTGTCTGCTTTATGATTGATGGTGAGTATCAAATAATAATGGTGGAAATCACCGTTCCTGTCTCGGTTCCCCAAATCCCGTCCTTTGAACGTTCTCCGTGGCCGTTTGGATACGAGCGGCGATAATCCGTTCTCTGTAAGATTCCCAGAATCTTGTAATGAGAGAATGGTTTGATTCAACTCAACTCAAATCAAACCTTTATTGTCAATGCACAACATGCGTACAATGAAATTGATTCTCGCCTTCCTTCCCAACTCTTTCCCAGCCTCGGTGCAACCTACGTTGGATTTCTGCCGCCGACTCGATAGCCTCGTGGGCCCGCAGCTTACTGTCTTAGCTTCGGATATCTGCGAACAGTACAACCTCAAGAAAAGGGTGTCGGGGTCAGTTCCTTTTTTAAAAAAAATTTTTGGCTGGAGGGAAGAGGGAACGGCACCTTCTGGCTGTTAACATTACTTGTCCCAGCTTCTGCCAACCTAGCAGTTCGAAAGCATTCTATTCTATTCTATTCTATTCTATTCTATTCTATTCTATTCTATTCTATTCTATTCTATTCTATTCTACTCTACTCTACTCTACTCTACTCTACTCTACTCTACTCTACTCCTATTCTATTCTATTCTATTCTACTCTTATTCTATTCTATTCTATTCTATTCTATTCTACTCTACTCTACTCTACTCTACTCTACTCTACTCTACTCTACTCTACTCTTCTATTCTATTCTATTCTATTCTATTCTATTCTATTCTACTCTACTCTACTCTACTCTACTCTACTCCTATTCTATTCTATTCTATTCTATTCTATTCTACTCTACTCTACTCTACTCCTATTCTATTCTATTCTATTCTATTCTACTCTACTCTACTCCTATTCTATTCTATTCTACTCTACTCTACTCTACTCTACTCTACTCTACTCTACTCCTATTCTATTCTATTCTATTCTATTCTATTCTATTCTATTCTACTCTACTCTACTCTACTCTACTCCTATTCTATTCTATTCTATTCTATTCTATTCTATTCTATTCTATTCTACTCTACTCTACTCTACTCTACTCTACTCCTATTCTATTCTACTCTACTCTACTCTACTCTACTCTACTCTACTCTACTCTACTCTACTCTACTCTACTCTACTCTACTCTACTCTACTCTACTCTATTCTAGAAGAACCCATTCTGATATACCTGAAATGCATTTTCATCCTGCTCGCAGAAGGAACTGTGATGCCTCCTTTGATCTCTCGGTTCATCTCTTTCTTAGGTCCGAGAAGGAGCCTCAGTTTAAATTTATCTACTTCAATCATATGAATCTGGCCGAGAAGAGTACCATCCATCTGAGGAGGACGTCAACTGTCTCCCTTGGATCCGTCCATCCTGACTTGATGAAGATCCTTGGTGATATCAACAACGACTTTACGAGGTGATCTACCTTCTTTTATCTCCACCAACTCCCGTATTTTTCGGAGTATAAGACGCTCCGGACGATAAGACGCACCTACCTTTTTTGGGGGAGGAAAACAAGAAAAAGAAATCTGCCTCTGCCTCCCAGCAATTTTGCCTCATTGCAGCAAACAGCCTGCTTTACTTTCATTTTCGTTTTCAGCATAGCTTGATTAGCACAAGGGAAAAAAAATCTGCTTTCAGTAATTTACCTCTTTGCAGCAAGCAGCGGAGGCCCGTGCAGCAATAGGCAATGGGAATCCCTGCAGCCTGAAACAGCTGAGAGTCGGGAGGCCAATCCAACCGACAATCAACTTGTGCTAATCAGGCTGTGCTGAAGCTGAAATGGGCTGTTTCTTCTTGCTGTTGGCTGCAAGGAGGTAAATTGCTGGAAGGCAGAGGCCAAAGGGTGGGGGCCAGTGGGTGGGTGGGGCTACATTCAGTGTATAAGACGCATCCAAATTTTCACCCCCTTTTGGGGGGGGGAAGGTGCATCTTATACTCCGAAAAATACGGTATTTTATCGCTCTCCTAATCGTTTCAGATGCGGGAATGAATCGTATTTCCTTTTTTGACCAACGTTTGTTCATGACTTATCCTAAGCCTGTTTTCAATGGAACTGGCATTTCCAACATTGCCAGTGGGAATCAAGAATGTCTCGGGGACTTTCCAAGAAAATAAAATTGGGGTCTGTGAGTTGGTTAGTTTTCTTGTATATGGGTGTTTTCTACTGTGCCACACACATCAGGGCAGCCACTTTGTGTGTGAGTGCCCAAAATGTTGAAAATCAGAGTTTTTAATCCCCAAATCTGGGACTGAGCAAAAACCAAAGCTTGCTTCTTCAGAGGATATTTCAGGCTTGGTGCAGGGGTGAAATCCATCAGGTTCTGACAGGTTCCAGAGAACCAGTAGCGGAAATTTTGAGTAGTTCGGAGAACCGGCAAATACCACCTCTGGCTGGGCCCAGACTGGGAAGGGGGTGGGGATTTTGCAGCATCCTTCCCCCAGGAGTGGGTTGGGAATGGAGATTTTGCAGTATCCTTCCCCTGGACTGGGGTGGGAATAGATTTTACAGTATCCTTCCCCCTAGAGTGGGGTGGGAATGGGGATTTTGCAGTATCCTTCCCCCTGGAGTGGAGTGGGAATGGTGATTTTGCAGTATCCTTCCCCTGGACTGGGGTGGGAATGGGAATTTTGCAGTATCCTTCCCCTGGAGTGGGGTGGGAATGGAGATTTTGCAGTATCCTTCCCCTGGAGTGGGGTGGGAATGGAGATTTTGCAGTATCCTTCCCCTGCCACGCCCACAGAACCGGTAGTACAGAAATTTAAATTACACCACTGGCTTGGTGTATTTATGAACTGGCTCACAATCGATCTGACCTGCGTTGTTCGTGAACAAGCTGAATGTAGTATTTGGTTGAAGATCACAAAGAAGTCCGAGGTATAGGCTACACTGGGAAGTTAAGACACACACACAGAAACCACAGAGGGAAAAAGGGAAGAGTAAACCACTTAGTTGCTAAGAAAATGTTGTGGGTGTTTTTGGTTCAATCCTCAATTGATTAGCTGAGTTTGGTTGTTTTCTTGAGATGTTTCATTACCCAAGTAGGTAATGCTTCATTGTGTAATGAAACTTCTGCAAGAAAATAACCGAAGCTCAGAGAACACCAAAGAATTCAGTGTCTTCCTTCTCCTTCTCCCTCTCCTTCTCCTTCTCCATCTCCTTCTCCTCTCCACAATCCCTTCTCCCTTCTAGCACTGATAATGTTACCCACCTGGGTAATGAAACATCTGCAAGAAAATAACCAAGCTCAGAGAGCACTAAGGACTTCATAGTCTTCCTTCTCCTTCTCCCTCTCCTTCTCCCTCTCCCTCTCCTTCTCCTTCTCCCTCTCCTTCTCCCTCTCCCTCTCCCTCTCCTTCTCCCTCTCCCTCTCCTTCTCCTCTCCACAATCCCTTCTCCCTTCTAGCACTGATAATGTTACCTACCTGGGTAATGAAACATCTGCAAGAAAATAACCAAGCTCAGAGAGCACTAAGGACTTCATAGTCTTCCTTCTCCTTCTCCTTCTCCTTCTCCTTCTCCTTCTCCTCAAACCCCATTCCCCTCTAGCACTGATAATGTTACCTAGCTGGGTAATGAAACGTCTGTAAGAAAACAACCAAACTCAGAGAGCACCAAGGACTTCACAGCCCTCCTCTTCCTTCTCCTCCTCTTCCTCTCCACAATCCCCACTCCCTTCTAGCACTGATGTTGTTACTTGGTTGGGTAATGAAACGTCTGTAAGAAAGCCACCAGGCTCCCTCCGAGACCACCAAGGATCCCTCCTTTCAACCCTGAGCTACGGATATTTTCTTTTATCGGAATCTGATCTGCTTCTCATTCAAAGGGTGGACGATGACGAAGAAATCATTGTGAAAGCCATGAGCGACTACTGGATTGTCGGCAAGAAGTCGGATCAGCGGGAACTGTACGTTATTTTGAATCAGAAAAACGCCAACCTGATTGAAGTGAACGGTAAGGAACGCAGAAATTGTCCGGCTTTAATCTCACTGGGAAGTACTAATCATTGGCCTGTTCGGCGTCGTTTTCAATCTAGAACCATCGTTGCGAAGCATGAGAGAAGAGCAATGAGGAGGCGGTTGTAAGTTTTGAGGCAGAAGAAACAGAAGGAAATGCAGATGTGAGTGAGGCAGGCCTAGAATTTGCATTTGGTTCAGTTATGTGTAGTATAGCAGAGTAACCGAGTTGGAAAGGGACCTTGGAGGTCTTCTAGTCCAACCCCCTGCCTAGGCAGGAAACCCTATGCCACTTCAGACAAATGGTTATCCAACATCTTCTTAAAAACTTCCAGTGTTGGAGCATTCACAATTTCTGGAGGCAAGTTGTTCCATTGATTAATAGTTTTGATTGTCTCCTTAGGATATCCTGCTTTCTAGCGAATATAAATCGTGCAGCACAGCTGATCGTGGAAAATACTGATTCACCCGAACCGGTAGCATTTTTTAACTCCCGGTTCGCCCGAAACCGGTAGCATTTTTATTACCAGTTCAGATGAACCGGTCCAAACCAATAGCATTTCACCCCTGCTTGGAACCAAAGAAATAATACAAAGATAGACAGCCTTTAGGAAATCTGCTAAAGATACTTTTTATGTCTTGCCGATGGTAACTTTTCAACAACAATACTTCATTCTTTTAAGCTTTAAAACTCCCTCCTTTCTCCCCCTTCAGAAGAAGTAAAGAAACTCTGCGCGACCCAGTTCAACAATATCTTCTTCTTGGATTGATCGGCAGCCTCGGCTCTCATTCTTTGAAGATGGCTTCAAGACCCACCCCCCAAAAAGGTGTAATTTGTTTACTGGGACCAGTTCATCGCGTCGTATTACTGGCTGGCCTAATGACAATAGTAAAGCAATACTTGCTGCGTAAGAATCCACTTTCTACAAAAACCGTCTGCTCTCCGACTGGACCGGATTTTCTTTTGTTTTTTTTTTAGATTTTAATGTATTTATGTTCAAATCGATTAAAATTGGTCAGAAGGAAACCTGCGTCATTCGGTGTCTCTGTTCGTCACTGCGTAACTTTACTTGAATAATAAAACTTTATTGTTACCACTTGAATCCTCTTTCTGCTCTTTGTTACAAAATAAAATGGTTTTATAGACAGATTTTGCCTTGTGATGTTTTGACGGCCTGTAAACACAGGTAGACCGCCATAGAGCCCCAAGTTTCTGCTGCTAAGGAAAATGTTCGTTAAGTGAGTTTCGCCCCATTTTACGACCTTCCTTGCCACAGTTGTTAAGTGAGTCGCTGCAGTTGTTAAGTTAGCAATACGGTTGTGAAGTGAATCTGGCTTCCTCCCTGACTTTGCTTGTCAGAAGGTCGTAAAAGGAGGTCATGTGACCCTGGGTTACGGCAACCGTCACAAATATGAACCAGTGGCCAAAGAATCCAAATTTTGATCACGTGACCCTGGGGATACTACAATGGCTGTTAGTGTGAGAAATTATCACAAGTCACTTTTTTCAGTGCCGTTGTAACATCAAGCGGTCACTAAATGAACTTACCACTAAATGGCTTACGATTTTTAACGACCGCATGGCAGCATCCTCAGGGTCACGTGATCAGAATCCAGAGGCTTGGCAACTGGCATGGACTTAGCGACGGTTGGAGCGTCCCCGGAGTCGTGTGGGTTTTTTTTTTTTGTGACCTTTTGACGAGCAAAGTCAACGGGGAAACCAGGTTCCTTTCAACAACCGCGTTGCTAACTTTAACGGCCGCAGCGATTCGCTTAAGAACTTGTGGCCGGAAAGGTCGCAAAATGGGGCAAAACCCAACGACTTGTCTCGCTCAGCGACAGAAGTGTCGGGCTCAATGGCGGTCGTCGGTCGAGGACTGGCTGTAACGGCGGCCGTGCGGCTCTTCTCACTTTTTCTTCTTCTTCCATGCCATGGCTGCCTTGGTGGCCGTGCTCTGGAGCAAAGTAGGAGAATCTTCTTTCGGAGGGGATTGGACCTGGCTCAGGTTTTCCTCCATTTCTCGAGTCAGAGTTTCCTCCAGTTCCAAGGCTGCTTTTTCAGCTGCCGCTTCTTCTAATTTTCGGGCCTCCTCGGCCTCCTTCAGAGCCTTGAGCCTGTCAAACCAAAACCGAGGAGATCTGTCAGGGTCTTTGAACCCTAAACGACAGGTCGGATGGTTGCTGGGTGGGCGTGGCCATGGTGGGCGTGGCCTAGTTGGCCTCCTGCACGTTTTTGCCCTCCCCGGCCTCAGGAGGCTTTCCTCAAGCCACCGGGAAGTCGAAAACATCCTCCTCAGGCTCCGGAGGCCCTCTGGAGGCCGGAAACAGGCCCAATCTTCCGGTAGGCCCGTTTTCCGCCCTCTGCACACGCCCTGCACTTACCTGCATCCAAAACGGGCCCTGGGGAGGGGAGGGATGGGCGGGGCCAGCCAGGAGTTGGATTTGGGGGTTCTCCAAACTGCACGGAATCTTAACTAGACATTCTCCTGCGAACCCGCAGCAGCCCACCCCTGGTTTTGACCTAAAACCACTGTTTTCCAAATAGGAAGGTCTAGAGCAGGGGCGTCAAACTTAAAGGTCCGGGGGCCGGATCTGCCCCATAGGCTGCTGATCTGGCCAGCGGGGCCGCCTTGGAAACAGTGAAGGACTGACCCCCACGGTGCCTCTGCCAGCGAAAATGGAGCGGCCCTCCCAAGAAAATGTGTGGCCCTCCCGAGCGCCGTTTTCGGCTGCGACGGCCTCCTGCAGCGCTCCTGCCAGCGAAAACGAAGCTCGAACTACTCAAAATTTCCGCTACGGGTTCGCCAGAACTGGTCAGAACCTGCTGAAACCCACCTCTGGCCCTTGTGCTACAGCTTTGATCCAAATCAACCCAACTTGGGACCACGGATGGTTGGCCGTATGGAGAAACCGTCAGGTTGCGGTCACCACCTTGGTTACCTTCAGAACCCCTCCTCCCCCCCCGCAACCCACCCACCCACCCGTATTCCACGTCAAACAAACCACAGTGGCTTACTTGGCCTCTTCTTCCTCCTCTTGTTTTTGCCTCAGGATTAAGAGTTCCACTTCTCGAGCTCTGTTATCGACGATGGTTTTGTTCACCAGCTGCAAGTTCCTGTAGTTGGCGAAAAAGTTTTTGACAAAGAAAACGTACATCTGACTCATCCAGAGGTTGAGCTTGTCTTTTTCCTCGTTTTTCTCTTTTTCGAGCTTTTCTGGAAAAGGGGAAGCAAACAAACAAACAAACCGAATGGTAGCAGGAAGGAAGTACCTTTATATAAAACCACGCGGAATGGGTAGAAGTCAAGCTTTTGCCAACAATTCGCCAGGAAAGAAGTCCAAGTAGCCTAGATTTTCTTCTTCTTCTTCTTCTGTTCAATCGTATCTTGTTTGTCGGAGATTGTCTGGATAAAACTCTGCGGTTTTCTTGGCAAGGTTTTTTTCAGAAGCGGTTTGCCATTGCATCTTTCCTAGGGCTGGGAGAAATGGGCTGGCCCAAGGTCACTCGGCTGCCTTTGTGGCTAAGGTAGAACTAGAACTCACAGTTTCCTGGTGTTTGGCCCAAAATCACCCAGCTGGCTTTCCTGCCTAAGGCAGAACTAGAATTCACAACTTCCTAGTGATTGGCCCAAAGTCACCCATCCAGCCTGGATTACTAAGGTAGGACTAGAACTCACAGTCTCCTGGTGTTTGGCCCAAGGTCACCCAGCTGGCTTTCATGCCTAAGGTGGGGCTGGAACTCACAGTCTCCTAGTGACTGGCCCAAAGTCACCCATCCAGCCTGGATGACTAAGGTAGGACTAGAACTCACAGTCTCCTGGTGTTTGTCCCAAAGTCACCCAGCTGGCTTTCATGCCTAAGGCAGAACTAGAATTCACAACTTCCTGGTGATTGGCCCAAGGTCACCCAACTGGCTTTCATGCCTAAGGTGGGGCTAGAATTCACGGTTGCCCAGTTTCTAACCTGATGCCTTCATCACTACACCAAACTGGCTCCCTAGGAGAGGATACAGCTAATCTGGCATGCTGTTGACAACCAGGGAAAGCTGGACGATGTCATTTTCCACATTCTTCCTCTATATTTTTTTCCGATAAGAGCTCCCTCTGCCTTGCATGGATAAGATAACACCCTTTGTGGGGGCTAAACTTTAACTTGGAGTCGGTTTGAAAGCAACTTTGACCAAAGCAATGGAACTACAAAATCCTCCTCCTCACCCCACCCCAATCAGATTACGGATACCAATTGCAGTACCAAATTTAAATGCCTCCACATCAATCAAGTGATTTGTTTCTGGAACTCTGCACTTTGATATGGCCCAAGGGCTAATCAAGAAATAAATTAATTCATCAATCAAGTGATTTTGAAAAGAATTCCCCCCCACCCCCCAAAAAAAAACTGATCAGGAAAAATTGAACTGAAATGAATCTATGCCTCGAACACTTCTACCTCTGGATGGATGCTCTGACCTACGCATCCTTTGCCTGATGCACCCTGCAAAGCTCAGGAAGAGAAGCTTGTAATATCCTCCTCGGATATTCCTTTACTGCCCTCCTGTGAGAACATCGATGCTTGCAGAAATACACATTTATCCAATGTATATTTCCGACTGTCTAATAAGATAGCCTGGAAAATCCATTTCAAAGGGGGAATTTTGGAACTAAAGTAAAAAAAAAAAAAATGTGTTGCTTTGGACAAAACTCATCCAAATCCAGAAATTGTATATCTATATCTATTATTCCCCCCCTTTCTCTTTCTCTTTCTCTCTCTTATCTACCTACCTACCTACCTATCTCTATCATCTATCAATCTGTCTGTCTGTCTGTCTGTCTGTCTATCTATCTATCTATCTATCTATCTATCTATCTATCTATCTATCTATCTATCTATCTATCTATCTATCTATCGTATCTATCTACCTACCTACCTACCTACCTACCTACCTACCTACCTACCTACCTATCTATCTATCTATCTATCTATCTATCTATCTATCTATCTACCTACCTACCTACCTACCTACCTACCTACCTACCTACCTATCTATCTATCTATCTATCTATCATCTATCTATCTATCTATCTATCTATCTGTCATCTCTCTCCCTACCTAATCTCTCTTTCTCTCTGTAATCTATCTATCTATCTATTGAATCTATCTACAGTATATCTATCTATCTATCTATCTATCTATCTATCTATCTATCTATCTATCATCTATCTATCTATCTATCTATCTATCTATCTATCTATCTATCTATCATCTATCTATCTCTCTATCTATCTATCATCTATCTATCTAGAAGGATACTGCAAAATCCCCATTCCCATCCCACTCCAGGAGAAGGATACTGCAAAATCCCCATTCCTTCCCCACTCCTGGGGGAAGGATACTGCAAAATCTCCATTCCTACCCATCTCTGGGGCCAGCCAGAGGTGGTATTTGCCGGTTCTGCGAACTGCTCAAAATTTCCGCTACCGGTTCTCCAGAACCTGCTGGATTCCACCCCTGCTTTGTTTCCAAAAACACCTTGCAAATCTCACACCTGCTAATTCCTTCATTGGAGTACGGAGGCTTTTATCCGGCTCACTTCTTGGCGGAGGCCCAATGACTGCTTCTTTCTCTTCCGGGATGGGCGAAAACACGACATTCACAGTTACGCCTGAAAGGAAAAAAAACGAACAAAACAGAACTAATGAATAATCAAACAGTGCTTTGCCTTCGGGTGTGTGTGTGTGTGGAGGGAAGCCTCCAGTTATGTTGAAAAAAACACAGACTCGTGATGCCTTTCCCCATTACAGATAGTCCTCGACTTAACAACAGTTCATTTAAGGACCGTTCAAAGTTACAACGGAAAAAAAAGTGACTTATGACCATTTCTCACAGCTACCGCCTTTGCAGCATCCCCATTGTTCATGTGATCAAAATTCAACCAACTCGTATTTATGACAGTCGCAGAGTCCTGGGGTCGTGGGATCCCTTTTTGCGACCTTCTGACGAGCCAAGTCAACGGGGAAGCCGGATTCGCTTAACAACCAGGTTGCTAACTTTATCAACTGAAGGGATTCACTTAACAGCTGGGGCAAGAAAGGTCGTAAAATGGGGCAAGCCTCGCTTAACAAATGTCTCACTTAACAACAGAAATTGTGGACGTAAGTCGAGCACTACTTGTATATCTGTACTTATGCAGATGTTGTGGTCCGCCAGCAGCCTGCGGAGCTGGCAGCGGAGTGGGACAGTGAGGAGGCTGGGGAGGAACATGGGCCAGCCCTGGAGTCTGGAGAAGGCTCGGACGAGGGCTCTGTGTCGGAGGCAGAGATGGGGCCAGGGCCATCTGGGAGTGATGCACGGACTCCGGAGCCCCCAGAGTCGGACAGCAGAGAGGCAGAGGAATAGGAGGAGCCTGTTCCTAGTGCACGCATGCGCAGAGCTGCCAGAAGGCAAGAGCAGCAAGCAAAAGGGACAACTCAGGAGTAAGGCCAGGAGATGATTGGCCCCTCCCATAAGGCTTAAAAGAGAAACAAAGGCACTTGGGCCTTTTGCAGGAAAGCAACGTTGCTAACTCTGTTTCCAGTCGGCATCTCTTGTTTGTTTCTGAACTGTGTGGGGCTTTGCCAAGTAAGGCCTTTGGCAGGGTGTCAAAGAAGATAAAGGTTGGTGATTATTCTTCCAAAGGACTTGTTTTGCAACTAATTGGGACTCAGCTGGGAATGAATGTAATTCTCAGCTGTTACAATAAAATAGGTTTGTTTGGGATTAATTGTGTCTTGTAAGGCTTACTCAGTAAGCCTAGGTCACAACAGCAGATAGCTGCTTTTCTCTGGCAAGATTGTGTCTGTAGTTGCTTTTCTCTGGCAAGATTCTCCTCTGTGGTTGCTTTAATTTGGCAAGATTCTGTCTGTAGGTGAATAGCAATAAAGAAACTACTCCGAAATAACTCCTTGTGTTGTTCTTGGTTCTTTGAGCCTGACTTTCACAAGGACAACTTCCCTGGTGCAATTGTTCTACCAGGAACATCGTCTCAGGAAAGGGCAAACTCTTCATTCCGCCCTCATTTATTTCTCCGGAGAGCCGGTCCAAAGTTCGTAGATTATACCGCCTGGATGTCTCACACTCACTTTGAGCGGAAGCGGGCTTTTCTTTGCCGTGGGACTTTCCCTTGTGGGATTTCTCCTCTTTCTTCCCCTCCTTGCTTTTCCCTTTCTGAGAAAAGAAAAGGTAAAAAAAGAAAAAGGTGATAAATCGGGAATCGGAGGAAGGAAGGGTTAGAAAAATTTAGCCTGGCACCACAGAGAAAGAAGGAGTGCTAGAGAAGGACACGTTGTGATGTTTCTCCTCAAGAAAACGATGTGCGGATTCCCCTCAATTCATCCCTTTTGAATTGCCACGAGTAGAACTGAGGATAGTTGTTAAATGTAACCTCATTTCCTTCTAGTACTGATGAGGTTACCTAGTTGGGTAATGAAATGTCTGTAAGGAAATAACCAAGCTCAGAGGGCACCAAGGATCCTACAGTCATTGTCCTTCTCCCCCCTCTCCTCCTCTTCCTCTACTCTGCAAACTCCACTCCTTTCAAGCACTGATGAGGTTACCTAGTTGGGTAATGAAACGTCTGCAAGAAAAAAACCAAGTTCAGAGATCACCGAGGACCCCACAGTTCAACCTTTCCCAATATTCTCTTCTATTGGTAAATGTATTTCTCCCCTTGGATTCCGCTAGGAGCCCAGCATGTGATTATGATATCAGAATATCAACATTAATAAATTGGGTTGGGCTAGAACAGGGGTCCTCAACCTTTCGGACCTCAGGGACCACTAAATTCATAATTTTAAATCCGGCAGACCACTAATATGATCTGCCTAATGACCGGCTGGGTGGGCGTGGCTAGGTAGTCATGTGATTGGGTGGGCGTGGCCAACTCGATGTCACTCACGTTGAGGAGCATCTCGTCGGCCTTTACTCGCCCCTTCCCTGCCAGCCACTCCTCGCCTCCCCGCCCGGGCTCCTTAGGACCCCAACAGGAAGCAGTTGTTGGAGCTAAGCAGCCGCCATGAGAAAGACTTGGCAAAACAGCTCAGTTCAAATTGGATCTGACCGAGAAGGAGGCTCAGCAGAAGCACCTCACTGAGGACTAGGAGCATAGGCTTTCCAAGCAGAGGGAAGACCTGCAAGAGTACAAGGGCAGGTACTGGCACCTGGAGGCTCAGCGGGTTGAAATGGTCAGCCAGTTCCAGGCCATGAGGCTGTCCCACTGGAACGAGGCTCTCCGGCTCTTCGCCACCAGCGGTGCTTCCCTCCAGCCTTCGCCCAAAGCCCCGCACCAGGAGGCCGAAGCAGACCCCAAGTCGGAATTTCTGCCCCCCTCCAATCCACACAAGAAGACCCCAAAGGGGGAGACTCTCAACACAAACATTCATTGCACATATCCGTCCCAGGGACCGCAGTTTGAGGACCTCTGATTTAGTGCAATATTAAAAATGCAAATAATTTTTTTCTGCGGACCACCAAAATTTTCTCTCGGATCACCAGTGGTCCACGGACCACCAGTTGGTGACCGCTGGGCTAGAAGACCTCCGAGGTCCCTTCCAACTGTGATATTCCGTTGCTCTCATCTTGGAGGGTTGGGACGGCAGAGCAGTTCACTTCCCTTCATTTGACTTCCCTTTTTATGGCCTTCCGATTTTTTGGTCTTGCCCACTTCGAAATGCACAATCTTGCTTGAGGAACTTTTGGAGCTAAGTTGGACGGTGCCGGCGTCAGTGGCTTCGGTGCTTGCTTCGTCGCTGCTGGTGCTTCTAGTATGAACGGACTAGAGGTTGAAAACAGAACACAGTGTGACTAGAAAAAGGAAGCAAAGGCACCTCGTTTTCCTCTCCTGTCCCCAAAATCTGGCCAGGGCTAGGCCAAACAGCGCCTCTGTCAGCATCCCAGCACTGACATATATAAAGAGAGGAGAAGCTTGAACTTTTGCCTACTAAATCTCTATGAAGATTCTGTCTCCTCGGAGATGGGAGGGGGGGGGAGACATTCCTGTGATCTGACGAAGAAGAGATGGGGAAAGTGGCTTGGAAGATAGACAATGAGAAGCAGAGAATTGGGGATCGGAAAGGGAGGGATTGGGGGGTAAAGGTCAGTGCTGACCGCGAAAGAGCCAGGATCAGATCACTGTGCTCAATAAAGAGAAAATTTCCTCAAAGATCGGCAGTTTGGAACTTCATTTATTTTGAGATAGCATCGAAACCTGACAGCCTCTCAGCAACCATCTTGGAGAAACACATCTCTCATCAACCATAGCTCGGCATATTGTCAATAGCTGCATTCCCACAAGACAATTGCTGACTGGTTTTCCACCACGCACTTTGATGTCTAAACCAGAAATGTCAAACCATGTCCAATGTTTTTAACTGTATTATTAATATTTTTTTTTATTTTTTTAAATTTCTATACCGCCCTTCTCCAAAATAGGACTCAGGGCGGTGAACAGCCAAAGTAAAAAACAATACATACAAAATTTAAAACCAGTTAAAAATAATTAAATATTTTGGCCGTAAATTAAAACAACCCAATTTAAAATCAATTTAAAATTTGACTCAAGCCAGCCCAGCTAGTTGAAATAAATGGGTTTTCAGGGCCCGACGAAAAATCCGGAGGTCTGTTATTGTACGTATCTCTGGGGGGAGGTTGTTCCAGAGGGTGGGCGCCGCCACAGAGAAGGCTCTCCCCCTGGAAGTCGTCAGCCGATATTGTCTGGCGGACGGCACCCTGAGGAGGCCCACTCTGTGCGAGCGTACTGGCCGGTGGGAGGCTATTGGTGGCAGAAGGCGGTCTCGTAAGTACCCCGGCCCTAAGCCATGGAGCGCTTTAAAGGTGGTCACCAACACCTTGAAGCGCACCCGGAAGACCACCGGGAGCCAGTGCAGCTCGCGCAGGAGAGGTGTTACATGGGAGCGCCTCGTCGCCCCCATAATCCCCCGCACGGCTGCGTTCTGGACCAGCTGGAGCCTCCGGGTGCACCCCAGGGGGAGCCCCATGTAGAGAGCGTTGCAGTAGTCCAGGCGGGAAGTGACGAGTGCCTGAGTGACTGTGCGTAAAAAAACTTTTCTTTTTTTTTTTTTAAAAAAAAGGGACATTCAAGGAACCAGAGCTGGACTAACCTGAGGAGAAGCCAATTCGGGAGGCAGGGAGGCAGCTTCGCTCCTGTCAGGCAACTCATCTGGTCTGTAAGAAGCGGTGATTGCTTGGGCCACCTCTTCGGCCTGCTGCTTCAACATCTCGTCGGTGACGTAAAGAAGGGCACAGTCGACCAGAGCTTCGAAGAACTCAAGGAAGACAAGCTGAAAGAGAAACCAAAGAAGACAAGGCCGGGCAAAGAAGTCAAGAGAAGTTCTGCTGGAGAAAGATTCAGGGATAAGATCCTGGCAGGGAATCAGATCTGAGGACCAGGCTGAGCTTCCACAGCGGAAGGAGACCCCTTCCGTAAGCAAATGGGCTTACGACGATCGAGGGTCTCAAATTCAAATCCAACGTGCAAAAGGCTCTCCTGAGTTACCCAAACCAGGGGTGAAATTTTACCGGTTTGGGGCGGTTCGCTCGAACCGGTAGTTTTAAAAAAATGCTTTAAAAAGTAAAAAAAAAAAAAGTTCCAACAATCGCGCCACACAGCTGATCCCCTGAACGTCTTAAAAACTTTTTTAAAGCATTTTTTTTTTTTTACTACCGGTTTGGGCAATAGGTAGTAAAAAAAATGCGTTAAAAAAGTAAAAAAAAAAAAAGGTTTCGACGATCAGCTGTGACAATCAGCTGTGTCGCAGGATCCACGGAACTTTTTTTTTTTACTTTTTAAAGCATTTTTTTTTTTACTACCTATTGCCCGAACCGGTATTTTTGTGTAAAGTGTGATCATTGGTTTTTGAGCTCTCTGTGACTCTGTGAAATTCCTGCTTGTTGCCAGGGCCATTTTGTGTGAAGTCCAGCTGCTTTTGCATGATGTGTGAATCAGTTGTGTAGCTTTTGTGTTATTTTTGTGTAAAGTGTGATCGTTGGTTTTCCCAGTCACATGACCACCAAGTCACACCCACCCAGTCACATGACCACCAAGCCACACCCACCAAGCCATGCCCACAGAGCCGGTAGGGAAAATTTTTGAATTTCACCACTGACCCAAACCCCCATCACTTTCTCTACCAAGTGACCTTGGTAGAAAAAAAAATAGACCCTGGAAACTACAGGCCAATCATCCTAACACAGAGGTCAGCAACCTGCTGCTCCGGAGCCACATGCGGCTCTTTGGGCCCTCTGCTGTGGCTCCCTGTCGGGTGATCTCACCACTGGCTGGCCCCGCCCCTCGTCCTCCCCTCCCAGTCACTCCTTGCCTGGGCTGAGAAGGTAAGGGCAACAGTGGGGGATGGAGAAGCGGCCGAGGCAGAGACAGAGAGATACAGAGAGAGGGTGAGAGAGACATAGAGAGATAGAGAGAGAGAGAGACAGAGAGATACAGAGAGGGAGAGAGAGAGAGAGACATAGATACAGAGAGAGAGAGAGAGACAGAGAGATACAGAGAGAGGGTGAGAGAGACATAGAGAGATACAGAGAGAGAGAGAGAGAGATAGAGAGATACAGAGAGAGAGAGAGAAACAGAGAGATACAGAGAGAGAGGGAGAGAGAGAGAGAGAGACATAGATACAGAGAGAGAGAGAGAGACAGAGAGATACAGAGAGAGAGGGAGAGAGAGAGAGAGACATAGAGAGATACAGAGAGAGGGGAGGGAGGGAGGGAGGGAGGGAAGGGAGAGAGAGAGATGTCAAAGGGTTTTGTGGTTCCCGGTGTTTTTTAACAACTGGTTCTCTGCCCTAATGATCGGCTGGGTAGGCGTGGCTGGGGTGGGTGGGTCATGTGACTGGTGGAAGTGAGTGACATCGAGTTGGCCACGCCCACCCAGGTTTTGTGGCTTCCGATGTTTTCTTTTCTGTGGGAAACGGGTCCAAATGGCTCTTTGAGTGCTTAAGGTTGCACTCAATACATCAATACCTGGGAAGATACTGGAAAAGATAATGGGGGAAAAAAAAAACCCCAGATCTGCAAACATCTAGAAACAAATAAAGTTATAACTAGAAGCCAGCACAGGTTTGTGAAAAGCAGAACGTGCCAAACCAATCTCATCCCATTCTTGACAAATGAGTAGACCAGCAAAATATTGTGGATATAATAGGCTGAAGAATTCAATTGGACTAGAAGACCTCCAAGGTCCCTGTTGTGGCTCCGTTATCTGAGCCTGTGTCATCGGCAGGAGAGGACTCCGAGAGTGAAGGAGAGGAGTTGGCAAGGCCTCCCTCTCCAGGACCCTCCTCTCAGGCAATGCCTTCGGTGTCCGCCAAAGGGCAAGAGATAGGGCCGGGGCCAAGCACATCCACGCAGCCACAGATGGACAGTGATGAGGGTAATGAGTCTTGGCTGGATCCACGCCAGCGTCGCAGAGATAAGCGCGCGCAACAGAAGAAAAGGCGTGCCCGAGATTAGGCCGAGTCACTGGACGTCACCCCACAGGATATAAAAGGGAGCGTGGTGGCCAGTCAAACCTTGTGACAAACAAAGCTGAAAGCTTCCACGCCATTCTGCATTGCCGGACTTTTGCTATAGACTTTGCTGGATTATCTCTGGACTTGATTAACTCCGTAATTATTGAGCTGTTTCTTTTGATGTACCAGAAGTGGGGAGAAGTTATCTCTCCTCTTCGTAAATAATAAACTCTTGGCAGGCAGCCACTACGTTGTTGCCAAGTTCCGTTATCATAAGGAAAAGGATTTTGCCGGCTAGTTTGGTCTTTAACTCTTGAACGTCTGTTGGTGTGTGTGCATGGGGTTGGGGACAGAACAGTCCCTTCCGGCTCTATTCTGCTCGAAACCTTTTCCTTGAAATGGTCTTGCTGTTGCCAAACTGTCCATCCCAAACTCTCTTACGTTCATACCTCGTGCTCCAAATTAACGGTCTCTGCATCCGAGACGAAAGGATTGTCTTTGGCCAGAATGTTCACAACCTTGGTAGCTGTTAGTTGTTTGCTGATGAGTCTTAAATCCTGAAGACAGAAAAAACAGCAAAGATGGATGGTTAGTTTTAGCCATCGTTGTGTTAAGAAGCGCATTTTGATGACTGATTTATGAGCCACCATGTTGGTGCCACCTCTTAGCAGTGACATAGAATTTCTAGGATGATCTATCTCCAAGCTGGCCTTTCGGGCCTTCCAATATTATTTCTTTAGCCCTTCCGTTGCATGTGACCTTTAAGCCAGGGGTGAAATGGTCCCAGTTCGGACAGGATTGCCCGATCTGGTAGCGATGGTGGTGGGTGATTCGGAGAACCGGTAGCAAAAATCCCTGCCCACCCCCCCCATGCCCAACTGAGCCACGCAATCATCAGAGGCTCTTTTATTTTTTTTTACTTTTAAAAGCATTTTTTCTACAACCTCTTCAGCTGAAGAGGTTGTAGGAAAAAAAAATGCCTTTAAAAGCCTCTGGCTTTTACAAATTATACATATTACAAATGAAGGCAAATGATGGCAAAACGTGCCCCCGGAGAATGTTGGCAAAACATGATGGCAAAACGGAGAATGTTGCCAGATCCAATCTGGGTCAGTCACTGGATCCCTGTGACTGACCCAGATTAGATCGTGCGACCTTGATATTCCATAAGATCAGATTGGTCAAGGTTAGCTAAAGATCTGCTGCTAAATTTCTGAGAGTTAAGATTACTTCCAGCATCCAAATGAAGTGTCTCATCTTCATTGTAGGTTCGTAAGGAGGTAGGGTGCTCGGTCTACAGAACGCCTGGAAAACCTCCCAGCACTTATCGATGTAACTGAGCGCGTAGACGGCTTGCTGTCGGTCGCTGAACAAAATGCCTGGGAAGGTGAGGAGAAGGCGAAGTGATTAACATAGCACTCAACCCAGATGCTTCTGGGTTGAAAGGAGTAGCTGGTGACGTCACTTTTGCCCCGGGGATACCCAGTTGGGGGCTCCTTTCATGACTCCGGCAGGAGCTGGAGCGAAGGACGGGAGCTCAACCCTGCCCGACGGCAGCACTTGGGACTCGAACGTGGGCTTGCTAACCCGCACTCTAGCATCCTAACCATGTGAGCCATTGTGCTGGTTAGTACATGGATATTAATGGGTTGGTCAACATAGGAGAGGAAAGTGGAGAAGGTCAGAAAACCCACCAGCAGGGGTGAAATGCTACCGGTTCGCCCTAGTTCGGGCAAACTGGTAGTAAAAAAAAAAAAAAAGCTACCGGTTGGTCTGAACCGGTATTTCCAACGATCAGCTGTGCCGTGTGATTTATATTTGCTAGAAAGCAGAAAATCCTGCTTTCTAGCGAATCTAAATTGTGCGGCACAGCTGTCCCCCCCCTGCTGTTCTACTTACCTTTACGTTTTCCGTGCAAAGCGCGTGTTTGGTGTGCACAGCGGATGCGCACACAGCGTGCATTTGACACGCACCGCGCATGCAACAAACCAGTGGCAACTCATGGAGGATTTCACCACTGCCCACCAGCCATGCGAAAGTTGGCCCTACCTTTGGTACGGCAGGCGTAGGGACAAATATTCTTGACCATCAGCTTGGAGAAGCACTTGAACAGGCGAGGACTTGTGTCACTAGGGTTAGAGAAGACCACCGTTATAAGGTTGCTATTGGAAAAGTCGACAAAAACAGGTTCAAAAATTCACAGGGGTGTGTGTGTGTGGGGAAATCAAGGTCAGTTCAGTTTACACCTGAAAGGCTAACCCCGTTACGTTAAGTGGTGAGATGCATTCAGGAGTCAACCCAACCTGGTCCTTTCCATACTCAGCTTGGTCCAAAACTTAATCCTGGGAGTTTGGTTCCAACTCAATCTGAAGAGGGTTGAGTGAGAGAAGGTTGGGCCAGATACAGAACAGTGATGGAATTCAAATGTTTTTACTACCAGTTCTGTGGGCGTGGCAGGGAAAGGATACTGCAAAATCTCCATTCCCACCCCACTCCAGGGGAAGGATATTGCAAAACCCCCATTCCCACCCCACTCCAGGGGAAAGATACTGCAAAATCCCCATTCCCTGGGGAAGAGCCTGGTGGCGCAGCAGACTAAAGCACTGTTATTAACAGTGCTGTTATTAACATCAGCTGCCTGCAATTATTGCAAGTTCTAATCTCACCAGGCTCAAGGTTGACTCAGCCTTCCATCCTTTCTAAGGTAGGTAAAATGAGGACCCAGATTGTGGGGGCAATAAGATGACTTTGTATAAAATATACAAAAAGTATGAAGGCTATTGCTTAACGCATTGTAAGCCGCCCTGAGTCTCCGGAGAAGGGCGGCATATAAATCAAAAAAATAAATAAAAAAATTCCCACCCCACTCCTGGGGAAAGGATACTGCAAAATCCCCATTCCCACCCCACTCCAGGGGAAAGATACTGCAAAATCCCCATTCCCACCCCACTCCTGGGGAAAGGATACTGCAAAATCCCCATTCCCTCCCCACTCCAGGGGAAGGATACTGCAAAATCCCCACTTCCTCCCAATCAGCTAGGACTTGGGAGGCAGAGAATAGATGGGGGTGGGGCCAGTCAGAAGTGGGATTTGCCGGTTCTCCAAACTACTCAAAATTTCCGCTACCGGTTCTCCAGAACTGGTCAGAACCTGCTGAATTAGCACCCCTGATTCAGAAGTGGAAAACCATAGCTTTAACAAAATAAAAAGCCACTTCAATTAATGGGACCGCACTAGAAAAATAATAATATAAAGCCTGCCCTGAGAATTAAGTGCAGATGGTAAATTAAGTGCCCCTAGAAGATACATCTGCTACACGTGAGAAGGGATGCTGCTTTCAAGAGGACGATGAGGTCAAAAATCATCAAAGCATCAAAGCATGATTTATGCTTGGGTGCAGTGGTGCCAATTTACATTCTTAATCAGATCAGCTCGGGATTAAACTGGTGATAAGAGCCCTGATTCACTTAGATCAGTGGCAATGAACTTGTGGCCTTGATGTGATAAAACACAACCACTGCCCACATTCCTCATCTGTGGCTCCTGTTGTGATTGAGGTCATCGGCATTTATCAAACAGCAAGTAAAAGGTTGACCGTACAACTTATTTCTCCAGGTGTAAAATCTCCATAACTTGGAGATTTTAAACCCGTCTAAACTGGAGGCACGTCTAGAAACTCCAGGCAGATGTGCCTATCGATCCGGATAGACCTGGGCAGAGGGACTCAAACGGCGTTACCAGCTCATCAACTGCACTCTACTTACTCAAAATCCTTGTGATAAATGTGGAAGGACAGGTAAATCAGGTAGGTCAAAAACATCCTAAGTAGCAAAGTCTCGTAAGGAGAATGAATCTCTTCCAGTAATGTTTTATCTGAAAAACACAGATACCATCATGCACAGATACAGAGGAAGTTTATCTCTCTCTATCTCTCCATCTCTCTCTCTATCTATCATGTGTCTGTCTGTCTATGTAGCTAGCTAGCTTCTATCTATCTATCTATCTATCTATCTATCTATCTATCTATCTATCTATCTATCTATCATCTATCTCTATCATCTCTCTCTCTCTCTGTGTATGTAGCTAGCTTCTATCTATCTATCTATCTATCTATCTATCTATCTATCTATCTATCTATCTATCTATCTATCTATCAGAGCCTTGGTGGCGCAGCAGACTAAAGTGCTGTTAAGTAGCACCAGCTGCCTGCAATTACTGCAAGTTCAAATCTCACCAGGCTCAAGGTTGACTCAGCCTTCCATCCTTCCGAGGTAGGTAAAATGAGGACCTGGATTGTGGGGGCAATAAGCTGACTTTGTATAAAAAACAACACCGCTTGGGGGGGCCGAAAGCCCTACTAAGTAGGTATATACAAAAGTATGAAGGCTACTGCTTAACGCATTGTAAGCCACCCTGAGTCTCCGGAGAAGGGCGGCATATAAATCGAACCAATAAATAAATACAATAAATAAATATCTATATCATCTGTCTGTCTATGTAGCTAGCTAGCTAGCTTCTATCTATCTATCTATCTATCTATCTATCTATCTATCTATCTATCTATCTATCATCTATCTATCATTTGTGTATGTGTGTGTCTATGTAGCTAGCTAGCCTATCTATCATTTATCTATTTATCATCTATATCTATCTATCATCTTTCACTCAGAAATATAATACACGAAGAAGAGAGAGAAAGAAAGAAAGAAAAAGAAAGAAAGAAAGAGAAAGAGAAAGAAAAGTAGAAAGAGAAGATGAGGTGAAAGGAGAAGAAAGGAATAAGAAGAGGAGGAGAAGCGGAAATAAATATGGAGAGAGGATGAATAGAAAGAAAACATGGAAGGAAATGAAATAAAGGAAGAAGAAGAAAGGGACACGAAGTAGAAGTGAATGGAGAACGGGTGGAAAGAAAATAGGAAAGGAAGTAAAAGGAGAATAGAAGTTGAAGTTGAATGGTGGAAAAAGGAACAGAAGGAGATGTAGATAAGGATGGAAAAGAAGTAGGAAGAAAATATAGAACAAAGAAAGAAGAAAAAAATAAAGCAAAAGGAAAGAAAGACAATTCAAATCTAATTTTGAACCAATTGGGGGGCGGGGGGCACTGTCCCTGGAGGCACTGCAATACCAGGTCAATGCGTGGAGTGGATGGAGCAAGCCCCTAGTCCATCTCCCAGTTCCAAAAACACATTTAATACACAGTCCTCAGATAGAGGACATATCAGATATTAAACTGATAAGAACAGATACTACACTTGATCTTAGCCAAAAGGCCGAGAAGCGATACCCGACGGTGGGAGGGATGCCAACGGCTTCCCTTCTCTTGAAATTTGAGGTTTGTGAGACAACATCGGAGTTGCGTTCAGGCTAAGTGCTAAAGCTAAGTCAGGTCAGCTCCTGCTCTTAGGAGTATCCTCTGAAAACGCATCGTTTCCAAATCCCACCAGAAGGAACTCCTTCCGGTTACGATGATCTGCAGAATTTATAGATTTTCCTCGATTGTGACAAATTTGGGGACTTTCTGCTTTCGCCTTTGGTTTTAGATTTGCATTACTCCACCCCCTGCCTCTTCAGGATTGGTGAAGTTTGCTTTCAATACCTTGTCGCTTTTTAAGACTTCCAAAACTCTTCAGCTTAGATTACAGTACCTATTGTTTTATTATCTTCCACTTTAAAACAACAACAGGAAACTTGTTTTTTGCAAATCACGGTCCACCTCGCAGAGATTTGGAGGTGAATTTTTTTTTTGAAAGAGAGAGAGAGATCAGTCCCTGTATTTATCTCTCCCCATTCTGACTCTCCTTGCATCCTGTTTCTATTTCCTTCAACCTTTTGTCATTTTTTCTCTTTCATTCCTTCTTGCAAAAAAAAAAAAAAAAGCCATTTTAAAAACATTTGGAAAAATTTCCAAAAGGAAAGAAGTATGTAAGGGGGTGGCAGTGGGGGAAAATCCCACCCACTGCAAAAGAAGAGCCTGGAAATTTGCATTTGAATGCTTCAAGCACTGATTGGATTATCTTGTAAAATGCAAAAAGTGTGAGCAACTACACAGTTGCTGGGCATGTTAAAAATAGTGGTTGGGGGAGGAAGAAAACAAAAAGGGATCATGAGCCCCCGGAACACTGCAACTGTCATAAATATGAGTCAATTGCCAAGCAAATTGTGATCACATGATGCTGGGGGGATGCTGCGATGGTCCATAAGTGTGAAAAACGGTCATAAGCCAACTTTTTTCAGTGCCGTTGTAACTTCAAACAGTCACTAAATGAACTCTCCTAAGTGTCAGGGTTTTGACGGATGCCCTAATTAAATCAGGAGCCTTGAGCCAAGCTTCAAAAGAAAATCCAGTTATTTATAAGGAGTTTCATATAGGCACGTTCCCAAGTGAAGTCAGCTCTGACCCTACGTAATTTACGCCCCAATCATGACCCTGTTTGCCCCCCCCAGTGTGTCATCAATCACACTCGCCAAGGGAGCAATTTCGCGGGTTGTAGAGACCACTCCCCTCCGGCCGCTGTGGGTAACCCTGGGAGACAACCTTGAGAGAGATAAGTCTGGAATTTGGCTGCCATGCTGTTTCGTTGGTTTCCCATCCCCCTTGCCTATGGCAACTCGAGAGTAGGCCAGGTATGCTTTGTGAGTTGACACTAAGTCGAGGACTACCTATACAACATGACCCTGGGGATGCTGTGACGGTCCATAAGTGTGAAAAACGGTCATAAGCCAATTTTTTTCAGTGCCGTTGTAACTTCAAACAGTCACTAAATCCTAAGTCGAGGACTACCTATACAACGCTTAAATTTTGGGGAATGTTCACACCGTTCTAATGGAACGGTGGTCCCTTGCAATGGCTCCACAGATTGCTTAGAAATTAAACTAGAGTTTGGGATTAAATCAGGGCCTGTGGTAGAAAGAGCCATCTCAAAGTAATGGCCTGTAATAAGACATACACACCGTTCAGAATCCGGTCCATGGCAGCGAGGGTCTGGTTGCAGTAGTGAAACCTGCAGTCCTTCAAGAACCTCCAGAACTGAAGCTTGGTCATCAGGAAGGTGTTGTCCAGGGAGTGGTCATAGCCCAAGCTGCTGTAGAAGGTGTAGATTCTCCTCAGCTCCGAAATATATCTCAGCACAGCGTATTCTGTCTGGGAGAAGCAAAGAATGGATCGAGAGTAAGAGAGGTGGATTGATAGGGCCACCACTGATATTTAAGTAAGTAGGGTCCTGGAGATGTGTGGGATCCTTGGTACTTTCTGGGCTTGGTGGTTTTCTTGCAGATGTTTCATTGCCAAACTAGGTAATGTCATCAGTTTGCTTTCATCAGTGCTAGCTACCTAGTTGAGTAATGAAACATCTGCAAGAAGACCTCCAAGCTCCTCCACCACTACTACTACTTCTTCTTCTTCTTCTTCTTCTTCTTCTTCTTCTTCTTCTTCTTCTTCTTCTTCTTCTTCTTCTTCTTCTTCTTCTTCTTCTTCTTCTTCTTCTTCTTCTTCTTCTTCTTCTTCTTCTTCTTCTTCTTCTTCTTCCTCCTCCTCCTCCTCCTCCTCCTCCTCCTCCTCCTCCTCCTCCTCCTCCTCCTCCTTCTCCTCCTCCTCCTCCTCTCCACAATCCCCAGTCCTCCTCGCACTGATGATGTTACCTACCTGGGTAATGAAACATCTGCAAGAAAACCACCAAGAGAGCATCAAAGACCTCACCAGTTCAACCCTGAGCTACAAATATTCTCTTCTGTTGGTCCTGCAGTTGTATGATGTGTCTGCTGGTGTCCCTTTCCAGCACAGAAGAAGACAATTCCAGCACGACGTCAGCCTCCCACGTTGCTTTGGGAAAGCTTCTGGATTGTGCAAATCGTGGACACCACTTCCAAACACCCCAAAAGAGTTTGGCTTCTTCTTTTAGACCACTATCCCTCTTAACTTTTTTCTCTTCTCTTTGTGTCTAAATTTGTTTCCACCTTCGGGGCCACAGAGTTGTGTAGACCAGCTTTCCATATACCTGTTTCATTTCATCTTCCTTGTCTTTTTCCGGAAATAAAGCTAACAAGGTCGATAGATCTATTTCGATGTTTGGTCCTGACAAAGAGGAGGTCCTTGAATTGTCAACAACTTTGACGCTATCTAGGGCAGTGAAAAAGAGAAAACGTCAAATGCACCCAGTCAAAATACCAGTATTTTGAAACTAATTATATTTTAGGAGCTGAGAGGATTTCAAGAGTGTGGGGAAAAAACGGGGGGTAACAAAGCTCAGGTAAATATTGCATCTATTAAAATTTCCTAGTAACAGCTCTACGGAGTGGAGAGTTGGTCTCGGACAGAAAGCCACTTGAAGAGAATAGAACTGTGATGGTGAACCTATGGCATGCGTGCAAGAGGTGGCACACAGAGCCCTCTCTGTGGGCACGCATGCCATCACCAGTTGTTCATCTTGTTTCTGGCACGCACATGCGCACCGGCCAGCTGGTCTTCGCGGGTGTCGGAGCACTGGAAAACAGCCAAAAAAATGGCCAAAAAACAGGCCTGAAAAACAGCCTGAAAACAGCCTGAAAACACAGCCCAAAACGGCCAAAAAACAGGCCTAAGAAACAGCCTGAAAACAGCTTGAAAAAACAGCCAAAAACAGGCCTGAAAAACAGCCTGAAAACAGCCTGAAAAAACAGCCCAAAACGGCCAAAAAACAGGCCTGAGAAACAGCCTGAAAACAGCCTGAAAAAAACAGCCCAAAACGGCCAAAAAACAGGCCTGAAAAACAGCCTGAAAACAGCCTGAAAAAACAGCTCAAAACGGCCAAAAAACAGGCCTGAGAAACAGCCTGAAAACAGCCTGAAAAAAACAGCCCAAAACGGCCAAAAAACAGGCCTGAGAAACAGCCTGAAAACAGCCTGAAAAAACAGCTCAAAACGGCCAAAAAACAGGCCTGAAAAACAGCCTGAAAACAGCCTGAAAAAACAGCTCAAAACGGCCAAAAAACAGGCCTGAAAAACAGCCTGAAAACAGCCTGAAAAAACATTTCAAAACGGCCAAAAAACAGGCCTGAGAAACAGCCTGAAAACAGCCTGAAAAAACAGCCCAAAACGGCCAAAAACAGGCCTGAAAAACAGCCTGAAAACAGCCTGAAAAAACAGCCCAAAACGGCCAAAAACAGGCCTGAGAAACAGCCTGAAAACAGCCTGAAAAAAACAGCCCAAAACGGCCAAAAAACAGGCCTGAAAAACAGCCTGAAAAAACAGCCCAAAACGGCCAAAAAACAGGCCTGAAAAACAGCCTGAAAACAGCCTGAAAAAACAGCTCAAAACGGCCAAAAAACAGGCCTGAAAAGCAGCCTGAAAACAGCCTGAAAAAACAGCTCAAAACGGCCAAAAAACAGGCCTGAAAAACAGCCTGAAAAAAACAGCTCAAAATGGCCAAAAGACAGGCACGTGCGCACCGGTTAGCTGGTCTTCGGGTTTCCGGTGCTCCAGCATGCACAAAGACCAGCTGACTGGCGCTCATGTGCGTGCCGGAAACCCGAAAACCAGCTGGCTGGCGCAGACATGCGCACCAGCCAGCTGCTCTTCAGGTTTCCAACACTCTGGCGCATGCATGCACACGCATTCCGGTTTGGACACTCGGTGCCAAAAAGGTTTGACATCACTGGACTGGAAGCATTTGAAATGTGGATTTACAGACAGCTGTTACATATAAGTTGGGTTGACAAAATCACAAATGAGGAGGTGATAAGCCTCCTGGGAAAGCCAAGGGAAACCATCAAAACCATCAAAAAGCGAAAATTGGAATATTTCGGACCTGTGATGCGACACTCGGAAAAATGCGGCATCCTTCACTTAATCCTCCAGGGAAAGGTGTTAGTTATCACCTTTAAAGCGCTCCATGGCTTAGGACCTGGGTACCTACGAGACCGTCTTTTGCCACCTATAGCCTCCCACTGACCAGTTCGTTCTCACAGGGAGGGACTACTCAGGGTACCGTCAGTCAAATTATGTCGACTGGCGACTCCCAGTGGGAGGGCTTTCTCTGTGGGGGCTCCAACCCTTTGGAATTAACTGCCCCCGGAGATACGGAATATCCCTGATCTCTGTGCTTTCCGCCGTGCCCTCAAGACCCTGATGTTCCAACAGGCGGGGCTAAACATACAAACATGTGAATGATTTTTTAAATGTTATCTAATTCTGGGTTTTATTTAATTGACCAAACTAAGTAATAATTTTAATTAGCAATTTTATGATGTTTGTGTGTCTATATTTTTCTTGACTGTACACCGCCTTGAGTCCTACGGGAGAAAGGCGGTATAGAAATAGAATAAATAAATAAATAAATAAATAAATAAATAAATAAATAAATAAATAAATAAATAAATAAATAAATAAAGATAGATTGAGGGCAAACGAGGTCCAGGCAAAAGAAGAATGTCATGGCTTCAAAATCTGTTTTAATCTGTGTTTCGGCCAAAATATTTAATAATTTTAAGGGATTTTTTAAATATTTGTATTATCTGTATTTTATCTTGGCTGTTCACCGCCCTGAGTCCTTCGGGAGTAGGGCGGTATAGAAATTTGATTAATAAATAATAAATAAATAAATAAATAAAATCTAAGGGACCGGTTGGGACAAAACTCAACAGCACTTTTTCGTGCAGCTGTTGATAAAAATAGGATCGCCAACATGATCGCCAACGTCCGATGATGGATACGGCACAAGAAGAAGAAGAAGAAGTAACAACTCCCTCACCTTTCTTGATCTCAAAAAACTAAGCAGGGCATATGACCTGATTAATGTGTGGATGGGTCGCCGATGGCCGTGAAGTCAACAGAGGCCTGTTGAGGGGTTAATGGGGCATTTTAGACAAAGCTCATCAAGCTTAATCTTTTCTTCCACCTCCTTCAAAGCAGCTCACCTATGCCAGATAAACCCTTCAGGGAGAGGTTGCACACTTCTTCCATGTTAGTCATGTCGATTTGCAAGGATGGACACTCCGCTATGTGGTCGTAGTTAAATTCGCCTTCGTACACACGGCCGTTCTTGAAAACTAGCTTGCCCTGGGGAGGTGGGGGTGGGGGGGGGGAAGGAACAGTGTTCTGCTTTTAAAACCTGGTTAGCTACCCATAACAAGACCCACACAAGACCTCCCGGGCTGTTGGTTTACAACGTTAGAGGAAGAGATGGGACTGTTGGCTAGAAACGGGTGCTAAATCATGCCTGGGAAACATTTTAGAAGCTCAGCAGGGTTGGATCTGAGTAGTACATGGATGGGATGGTGCCTAAATTTCAGAGAGGTAGTTAAGAATAGGAAGCCAAAAAAAGATATGAGAAAAGATAGTGGGGAACCCCTTCCATGTGGTTGCGAATAGAATAGAATAGAATAGAATAGAATAGAATAGAATAGAATAGAATAGAATAGAATAGAATAGAATAGAATAGGAAGGGTCCTTGGAGGTCTTCTAGTCCAACCCCCTGCTTAGGCAAGAAACCCTACACCACTTCAGACAAATGGTTATCCAACATCTTCTTACAAACTTCCAGTGTTGGAGCATTCACAGTTTCTATAGGCAAGTTGTCCCACTGATTAATTGTTCTAACTGTCAGGAAATTTCTCCTTAGTTCTAGGTTGCTTCTCTCCTTGACCAGTTTCCACCCATTGCTTCTTGTCCTACCCTCAGGTGTTTTGGAGAATAGCTTGACTCCCTCTTCTTTGTGGCAACCCCTGAGATATTGGAAGACTGCTATCATGTCTCCCCTGGTCCTTCTCTTCATTAAACTAGATATACCCAGTTCCTGCACCCAGATTTTCACCCTCTTTTTGTGGGTAAAAAGGTCCGTCTTATACTCCGAAAAATACGGTACGTGTTTAGAAGAGCAAAATGGCTGCTCTGATGTTCTCACTCCTTACCGTGCCATGTTTTTTGTTCAGCACCCATTCTCCATCGTACATTGCACCGCTGGCAAAGAAAAATTTCCCATGTCCGTGCCGATCACCGTTGACGAAATCTCCAACGTATTCATTCCTTAGGGGATACTGTGACCCAGCGATCCTCTTCAGATACCAGGTATGGGTACCTTGCCCATGCTAGGGAAATCAACCAACAGAACATTCTCCAGAGCAGTGTTTTTCAATCTTAGTGACTTGAAGGGTGTGTGGACTTCAGCTCCCAGAATTCCTGCTGGCTGGGGAATCCTGGGAGACGAAGTCCACACATCTTGAAGGTACAGAGATTGAGAAATACTGCTTGTCCTAGAGGCCAGGGGGTCTCCAACCTTGGGAACTTTAAGACTTATGTCAGGTTCCAATTAATGTATCCATCACAAATTGAACTCCGAGGCATTCCGTTTTCTCAAAGAACAAATTTATTTAGATACATCATCTTGGCACAAACTGGTGGAAAGCCAGTACTAAAGGTTCCCGCGCTTTCCACCCCATTTAAAGTAAGAGTTTCTCATTTTCCCAAAACAATATGTCACACTGTCCAATTGAGCCCGTTGCTTGGCGACTTCTCTCCTCCTCCTTTGGCCAGCCAGCCATTTGAATGTATCTGACTCATCGGCCAACTATGTTGTTTTGGCTGAAGACTCCACCCACCTCTACTCTCCCCCTTCAGCTCCAAACTGTGTCCACCTGAATTCATGTGAGAATAACCCATGATTGAAACAACCCCACAGCCCAGTAAGATTCAGGCTTGACAACTTTTGGACTTCAACTCTCAAAATTCCGGGAGTTGAAGTCCACAAGTCTTAAAAGTTGCCAAGATTGGAGATCCGCTGAGCTATAGGTTCTTCTACAGAGAGAGATAGATGGACTTTTAACATATCTAACTAGGCCATTGTTTAGACAGTGTTTAGAATTCTATACAGTATCCAAACTTTGAGAAATAAGGTCTAGAGAGACCCTCAGGTCCATACAAGACTAAGCCCTAACCATCGATGATGATGGTGGTGATGAAGATGTTATTCATTTAGTCGTGTCTGACCCTTGGCGATTCTGTGGACCAGATCTCTTCACATCTTCCAATCTTGCACTACTTCTTTGAGTTGTTCTATGGTCTCCAGCCACCATGTTCTTTGACGGCCTTTTACTTCTAACTCTTCCCAACATAATTGCTTTCTCCAGTGAATTCCCCCACATGACATGGCCATAACTCTCTATAGTTGGAGGAATTGGGAAAAGAGAAAACTGTTCTGTTTGGTCTCACCTGTATACCATTAACCCACATTCCAGTGTATTCCTGGTTTGATGTAAGCCACCTCATTCGTCCTTCTCCATGGCGCAGGTCTCTCTCCCATTGTCCTTCATAGATATTTCCAGATTTGTAACTGTTTAAAGAGACCGAGAATAACAGCAACATTACAGTTCAATAAATGGAGAAGTATTATTTTAAGACAGACCAAGCCTTCCCTTATCAGGAACCTTCCAGATGGAGGTTCGGCTCCCAGGATCTCCATCTAAAATAGCCCTTTTAGTCAAACTATTTACTAAGTCTGCACTACTATTAATCTTCTCATCATTCCTATCAACCATCTTCTTCCACTAATGATTGTATGACTGTAACCTTGTTGCTGATATCCTTACGATTTATATTGACTGTTTCTTAATATGATTTGATTGCTTATTTGTTCCCTATGACTATCATTAGTGTTGTACCTTATGATTCTTGACAAATGTATCTTGTCTTTTATATACACTGAGAGCATATGCACCAAGACAAATTCCTTGTGTGTCCAATCACACTTAGCCAATAAAATTCTATTCTATTCTATTCTATTCTATTCTATTCTATTCTATTCTATTCTATTCTATTCTATTCTACGCTACGCTACGCTACGCTACTCTACTCTACTCTACTCTATTCTATTCTATTCTTGCTGAAAATTCTGGGACAGGAGGTCTAATGCCATATATCACAAGCTTTCCTCCCATTAAAAAAAAATTAAAATATGCAGGAGCATTTTTTTTCTTCAGGAACACCACTCAGTTTGAAGCCTTATCATCCCTTCTCTTCATCCTAAAACTCAGTTTCTGGGCCAAACAGTATTTCCTAATATCCCGCAGTTGCATTTTATTGTGATCCCTGTCCTACTGGCTCCTTAAAATGGATCATTCTTGTGATCCAGGGTGAACAATATCTCAGGAGCTGCCCCAAAGAAGAGGGAGTCAAGCTATTCTCCAAAGCACCTGAAGGCAGGACAAGAAGCAATGGGTGGAAACTAATCAAGGAGAGAAGCAACTTAGAACTAAGAAGAAAGTTCCTGACAGTGAGAACAATGAATCAGTGGAACTGCTTGCCTCCAGAAGCTGTGAATGCTCCAACACTGGAAGTTTTTAAGAAGAGGTGGGATAACCATTTGTCTGAAAAGCTGTCTGGTTTCGTGCTTGAGCAAGGGATTGGACTAGAAGATCTCCAAGGTCCCTCCCAGCTCTGTTATTCTGTTATGTAACTCCTCCGAAAGTGTCCATCAACTTCTAACTTCCCCACAGAGAAGAAAGGATCATCTTACCGTCTTACTCCCCATCCACTTTTTACATTGTTCACAAAGTCTCCTTCGTACCAAGAAGAACCTGCTTCGTTGTAGTAAATGGTGCCCTGAAAATCAATCGCACAAACACTTTAACACGCTTAAGAAGACTCGAGCATCTTCCATCAGGTGGTACCCAGGCAGAACGCACGTTACATTACTAAAACCAGGAGTGAAATCTACTTACCTTCCCAACCGGTTCGGAAGTGCACACGCGGACCCTCTGCGCGTGTGTGCAAACCCTTCTGTGCATCCGCAAACCCTTCTGTGCATGTGCAGAGGGTAAAAACAGGTTACTTCCTGGTTAAAACCAGGAAGTAACGATGACTGGATGGGTGGGCGGAGTCTCGCGCCGCCATCGCTACCGATTCCCCGACCACCGGCCGCCATCGCTACCGGTTCGGTTGAATTGGTCCGAACCGGGAGCATTTCACCCCTGACTAAACCACTTCGGATTATCCATCAGTCTGCCAAGAAGCCAATGCCAAGATTTCCCCCTTTGTGGCTGTGAGAAGGAAAGGCCAGGAAGAGTTTAGTTTAGTTTAGTTTAGTTTAGTTTAGTTTAGTTTAGTTTAGTTTAGTTTAGTTTAGTTTAGTTTAGTTTAGTTTAGTTTACTTTACTTTACTTTACTTTACTTTACTTTACTTTACTTTACTTTACTTTACTTTACTGTCATTGCACCCCGTACAACGAAATTAAATGCCATCTTCAATATACATTATAACTATGAAAATAAAATAAAAACACACATCCTTCACATTCTATATAATTGAATTGAAAACCCGATATTGCATTACTATTGCACTATACCGTAGAATTCAATATAGTTACTGCTCTGGGATAGAAGCTGTTTTTCAGCCTGTTTTTGTCCTTGTTTTTATTATCCTGTACCGTCTGCCAGATGGTAATAGTTCAAAAAAAAAAAAAAAAGGGTGCCCAGGATGAGATGGATCTTTAAGAATGTTTTGAACTTTTCTTAAAGAGGATTTTAAGTTGATACTGGATGTGCTGGATGCCATGATCTGTGCAAGGGAGAGCTTCCTGCCCAGAATACAATCATGGCAACTACAGGTAACTTCACACTTATAACCCACAATTGAGCTCAAAATTTCTGTTGCTAGGCGAGACAGTTCTGATGTAAATTTTGTCCCTTTCTTGCTGCAAGTTGTTAAGGAAATCACTGCAGTTGTTAAGTTAATGGCACAGTTGTGAAGTGACTCTGACTTTTCCTGACTTGGCTTGTCAGAAGGTCACAAAACGTCACATGACCCCAGGACATTGTAACCGTCATAACTATGAGTCAGTTGCCAAGCGTTTGAATTTTGATCACATGGCCACGGGGACGCTGCAACAGTCAGAAGTGTGAAAAAGGGTCATAAAGTCACTTTTCTCAGTGCCTTTGTAACTTTGAATGGTCACTAAATGAACTGTTGTAAATCAAGGACTCCCTGTATGCTTCCAGCGGCCACGTTTTCATTACCTTGCCGTGTCTCTTGCCTTCCACCCACTGGCCAATATACGAAACAGGATAGGTGCCACATTTGTACATGCCGAAACCGTGTCTGATCCCGTACTTCACTTCGCCTTCGTACATACTGCCGTCCGGCCACTTGTAAGTGCCATGATGCATTTGCACATTCTTGACGAAGTTTCCCTGCAAGAGAGGAAAATATAGGAGTAAGAAAAAGCTCACTCGCTTCCTTTCACCCAGAAAGGTAGGAACACTCGACAACGTTGAATGGGGGAGGGGGGGAGTGGTGTTCCTCCAAACTTGGCAATTTTAAGACTTGTGGACTTCAAGTCCCAGAATTCCCCAGCCAGCCATTTCATATGAGTGGTTGTTGTTGAATATGCAAGTAGGAGTGAGTCTTACATCAGCCTTCACTCATTGGTTCATTTTCCCGCTGGCGGGAAAATGAACAAGCATCAGTGGCTGACAGGCTGGACAGCTCCCGATAAAAGGAGCTGTAGCCTCGGGCAGTCCTGAGTTCGTAATTATTTTGTTGTTGTTCCCTCTTGCCTACAATAAACGGTTGTTTTACTCTACTACGATCGCCCTGCCTCTCTTTTCGTGTCCGGACTTAACAGTTGTCCAATCTCTTCTTAAAAACACCAGTGATGAAGGAGCACCCACAACTTCTGGAGGCCAGTCGTTCCACTGATTCATTGTTCTGTCAGGAAATTCTGCCTTAGTTCTAGATTGGTTCTCTCTTGAGTAGTTTTCAGGAATTGCAATGTCAGGGTTCCAAGTAATAGATCCACTGCAAGCAAAAACTCCGAGGCAAGTGGATTCCTCAAAGAATAGCTTTATTGGAAATATCACATTGGCACATATCTGGTGGAAACCGACTCTGAGAGGCCTCTTAGTTTTCACATAATTAAAAATGAAAGTTTTCCCCCTCAAACTAGTGGTGGTATTCAGCAGGTTCTATCCGGTTCGGGAGAACCGGTAGGGGCGATTGCAAGGTGCCCACGCCCACCTGTGCGGACGTCATGACGTCCTAATTTTCCATGTTTTTGAGGCTCTGTGCACGCGCGCGCATGCACATTTGCAAACCGGTAGGGAAGGTAAGTAAATACCACCCCTGCCTCAAACAATCAGTCACACGGCCCAATCATGGCAGCGTCCGCTGGTCTGGTGACATCACTCCTCCTTCCTCTGACCAGGTGTGAGAACGTCCTTGGTTCCCAAGAGAAAGTATTTTGTTTTGACCAAACAACCCCAGCTCTCTCTAACCGCCACCCCCCACCCCTCGGTTTCAGTGTGGCAACACTGAAGCATCCAAGATGTCTTCGGCCAGGATCAGCTTCAGGGTTGAGATGCTTCTTGTCCTGCCTTCATGCTTTGGAGAACCTAAATCCAGCACACGTGCTGGCAAGTAACTATCTTTCCGTTGTTCTGATTTGCAAGCAGTTGCAAACCAGACCGAGAGTGGATCAGTTCGAAGAGACAAAGAACATCAATGCTACCGTTCCGTAAACACAGGAGCGTTATTTTAAGACAGACCAGGCCTTCCCAACCAGATGGAGGTTTGGATACCTGCATCTCCATCTAAAAATAGCCCTTTTCCCTGAAAATTCTGGGACAGTGCTTACCTCGTACTGCACTCCGTCGCTCCACGTGTAAGTCCCTTGTCCATGCATGAGCCCTTCTGAAAACACGCCCTACAAAATGGCAAGAAGAAGCTGATGAGTGGATGGTATGATGATCCCGCTAAATCGCAGAACAGTAAGAAAAATCATATGTCCACATCTCTGCTAGAACTTCAATCAGCACTGGTTGTCTCACACCAGGGTTGAGTTCACGCCAGTGGTAGAATTCAATTTTTTTTTTACTACCTGTTCTGTGGGTGTGGCTTGGTGGGCGTGGTGTAGCTTGGTGGGCGTGGCTTGGTGGGCATGGCAGGGGAAGGATACTGCAAAATCCCCATTCCCAACCCACTCCAGGGGAAGGATACTGCAAAATCTCCATTCCCATCCCACTCCTGGGGTAAGGATACTGCAAAATCTCCATTCCCACCCCACTCCAGGGGAAGGATACTGCAAAATCCCCATTCCCTCCCACCTCCAGGGGAAGGATACTGCAAAATCTCCATTCCCACCCCACTCCAACCAAAGGATATGCAAAATCTCCATTCCCTCCCCACTCCTGGGGGAAGGATATTGCAAAATCTCCATTCCTACCCCAGTCCTGGGGCCAGCCAGAAGTGGTATTTGCCGGTTCTCCAAACTACTCAAAATTTCTGCTACTGGTTCTCCAGAACCTGTCAGAACCTGCTGGATTTCACCCCTGGTTCACGCCACCCTTTCAAGCCACGTACAGGAAATAAAAGAAACTAGTCTTTGAATCCACCCTACTCCTCAAGGAAATAATGAAAGGGCCACCTATCACATGGAAGGAAATTCTATATCCTTAAGATTTAACACACAGATATTGTCACCTTGTAGATGTTGCCTCCTTGAAAATAGGCAGTTCCTTCCCCTTCATACAACCCACGGACCTTTTCTCCTTCGTACCTATGGAGAACATAAATTCAAGATGAAAATTCAAGATGAAGATTCTGTGCAGTTCGGAGAACCCCCAAATCCCACTCCTGGCTGGCCCCGCTCAACCCGCCCCTCCCCTCCCAGGAGTTCCCACGTGGCCCGTTTTGGATGCAGGTAAGTGCAGGGCACGTGTGGAGGCTCAGGGAGGGTGAGAAACAGGCCTACCGGAAGTTCGGGAAGGCCGGAAATGGGCCTCCAACGGGCCTCCGGAGCCTGGGGAGGCCGTTTTCAGCCTCCCGGAGGCTCGAGGAAAATCTCCGGAGCCCGGGGAGGGCAAAAACGCCCCTCCCTGCCATGGTGCAGGAGGCCGACTAGGCCACACCCACCCAGCAACCGGACAGAGAACCCCTTGCTAAACTTTTTGAAGCCCACCCTGTTGTGGCTCCGTTGCCTGAGCCTGGGCTATCGACAGATGCAGACTCTGAGAGTGAGGGAGAGGAGTTGGCAAGGCCTCCTTCTCCAGGACCCTCCTCTCTGGCAATGCCTCCGGAGGACACCGAAGGCCAAACGATAGGCTCAGAGCCAAGCACATCCCCGCAGCCACAGGTGGACAGTGACGAGGAAGATAAGTGCTGGCTGGACCCTCGACAGAGGCGCAGGGAGAAGCGTGCACAGCAGAGGGGAAGGCATGCCAGAGATTAGCTGAGTCACTGGACCACACCCCACAGGGTATAAATGTGGGTGTGGTGGCCCGTTCAGTTTGTGATGAGCAAAAACTGGAAATACTCCATGATCTCTGCTTTACTGGACTTTGCCTGCTTTATCGGACTCCATTTGGATTAATCCTTGTATTGTTGACACTCTGCCTGTTTTATCAGAATGCTGGCAGTCTAATCTTTGTTTTGTGTGAGTAAAGTCTGAATTGGCAGCTAGCCACTGGGTTGCTGCCAGCTTTATCATCAAAGAGTTTTGTCGTGTGGCTTATTAACTCCGGGCCATCTGTGGGTGTGTGTGCGTGGTACGGGGACAGAACACACCCCTGCCACAAACTATCAAAAATCACGAGCAGGGATTCCGCCGGGCTCCAAAATTGGTCAAAAAAAACACCTTAGATTCCATTTCCCTGTGACCTCACCTCATTTTTAGCAAAACTCTGGTTTTACCTTTCAACAATCAGTTGTGTGAGGATGGGTTCTTCGTACTCAATGGGTTCAGGGACAGGGGGAGGCTCTTGATCCTTGTTGTTTTCTTTGGAAGTTGCCCGAGTAGCCAAGTGCTCATCCCCCTGGTCCGACAGAGGTGGGACATTCAGGCTGGAAATTGCTAACTCGATGGACGTGTCGTGGGCTGCAGCAGATCCGGATTTATCTCCTTTTTTACTGTCTTTCTTCTTATCTTTACCCATCGCTTCGACGTAAGGCAGAATTAGCCGTCCTGCCAAAGAGTGAAGCTCCTGTTTTTAATCTAGAGGTGGGGAAAAAAATAAATATTTCGTTAGGAGACTTACCTAGACTTCAGAAAGAGAAAAATGGTTGAATGAGATATACAAGTATTCCTCGACATACGACCGCAATGAAACCAGAATTTCTGTTGCCAACCAGAAGGTGGTTGTTAAGTGAATCGTGCCCGATTTTACGACCTTTTTGCCGTGGTTCTTCAAATCACTACAGTTGTTAAGTGAATCACATGGTCAATAAAATTTAAAACGAGTATGTTTATTACTTATTTTCTTCGTTGAGCAATTCAAGGCAATGATGATACTGAATTGTAATAAAAACTTACAGTCGTTGACCAGAAATCTATTGAAATAAATAAAAACTGATACATAATGAAAAAAAATTATAATATTTATAGGTGTTCAAAGAATTTACTGCTTTGTAGCATAGCTAAACATATATATAAAAAAGGCTTTGTAGAACTAGGAGATATTTATTTATAATTATTTATATTTAGAATTTATTTTATGTTGCTTTATTACAAAGAAAAGTCCTTTATTTCAGAAAACTGTCCTATGGATTTATTTATGTATTTATTTTCAAAAATTCACTCTTTTTTTTGCCCGTTTCCCTTTTATACTGTACAAATGGACCTGTTTAATGCACAGCCTAAGTGCAGAAATCCTTTTTAATACTTGCTTCTTATAACTCCAGTTTAAAGTTTATAACTTTAAAAAAAGCGCTTTTTAGATATTTTTAGCTATTAATGTTTAACTGCACATAGTTTTGCTCTTGAATTTTCCTTTGTAAAGCCAAGTTACATACATAAACAATGAAAATTCTTTACTCTGATGGATCCTTTTTATTTTTTTCCCCCACAAAAATATGGACATTGTACTCATAGCACAAGTTTTTTTTTAAAAAAAAAACCCAGACCACTTTCTAAAAACTGAGAGCTTTATCTCATTGTTATTATTTTTAACAGTCCTTGGATTGTAAGGCTTTTTGGGGGGAAAAATGTTTCTATTCTAGAAAACATTTGAAAACTCCAAATGTAATTGCAAAAGAACCGCTCAAAACTGTAACTCTTTAATCAAATTTTAAGGCCTTTTAAGGCCTTTTGATTAAAATTTAATCAAATTTTAAGGCCTTTTAAGGCCTTTTGATTAAAATTTAATCAAATTTTAAGGCCTTTTAAGAGCCGGAACAGATCCAGATTTGAGCAGATCTGATTCAATAACGAAAATAAGAATAATAACTACTAGCCCCAAATCCTTGCAAGGACCAGCAGCTTGGGAGGAATATTCCAAAATTTGCAATAACCCTATTAGCAATCACAGGAACAGGATGGGGATTAGGGGAATTGTAGTCCTTCAGCTATCAGGGACCGGGCAGCAAATGCAAACTTGAAAGCCACGAAGAAAACCAAGGGGAAAAAAAATATATTAAAATCCACCTCTTTGGAAATCCCTCCTATTTTGCAACCCTTCGCAAAAGCTGCCTGAAGTTTTCCTTGCGATGCCCGTTGCTAAGAGGCCTGAGCCGTGGCCATGGCAACCACGGGTAGGGCTTGGGCGGTAGCCATAGCAACCACGGGGCTGGGCGGGGCGATAGAGAGAGAAGCTTCCTGGTTGTTCCCAGAGAAGTGGGCGGGGCTTTGGCCAACTCTTCTTCCTGGTTCCCCTTTCTGCATAATGCAGTATAAAACTTTACAGAATCATAGAAACACAGAGCTTCAAGGTAATGTTATAAAGAAGATACAAGGTGCTAGATAAATTCCAAGTCACGCAGATTTTAGAAATGGCCCAACAACTCCTTTATTTATTATTATTATTTATTGGTTAATCTTTAGTGAGATTCACAGCCTTTGAGGCTGGTTAATAGCTCAGCAGCTCGAGTCCTAACCAAGGACCTAGGAACTGTTAAGGTATCGTCGGAGGATGTCAGCTGTTCCGAGTAAGGTGGTTTTTTGTAGAGTCAAAATGTTCAAGTCCGGCAAATTTAGAATTTCTAAATAGCGGGGTAGCCCTTTGGGTATTGCTCCGAGGGCTCCAATTACAATCGGGACAACACACGATTTCTTTTTCCACAGTCGCTCAACTTCAATTTGTAAGTCCCGGTACTTTGATTTTTTCTTGCTGCTTATCTTCAATTCGTGCATCACCAGGTATTGCAATGTCAATGAACCATACTTTTTTCTTTTCAACTATTGTTATGTCAGGTGTGTTGTGGACCAAGTGCCTGTCAGTCTGAATCCTAAAGTCCCACAAGATCTTGGGTTTCTCATTCTCTAAAACTTTCTCAACCTGATGCTCCCAGTGGTTTTTGCTGTACTCAAATCCAAACTTCTGGCACAATTTCCAGTGAATGATTTTAGCAACACGGTCATGGCGTTGTAGGTAGTCAGTTTGTGAAATTTTGCTGCACCCACTGATCAGGTGGTCAACTGTCTCTTCTTTCTCATTGCAGAGGCGGCATTTGCTGTTGGTGGTAACATGTTGAATTTTTGCCTTCATACAGTTTGTGGCTAGGGCTTGTTCTTGAGCTGCCAAAATAAAGCTTTGTTTCTTTTTTCAGTATTCCTGATCTTAACCAGTTGTTGTTGTTGTTATTATTATTATTATTATTATTATTATTATTTATTGAATTTGTATACCGCCCTACTCCCGAAGGACTCAGGGCGGTGAACAGCCATAGGAATAAAACATATAAATACAAAATTTAAAATAGATTAAAATGAATTAAATAATTTGGCTGAACAAATTTAAAACCCCAATAATTTAAAACCAGATTTAAAATTCCATTTAAAAAGGGGAAAGACTTAGGTCAGGCCGGCTTGATGAAATAGGAAGGTCTTAAGCGCACGACGGAAGGTACGCAGATCTGGGATCCTCCGTATCTCCGGGGGGAGCTCGTTCCAGATAGTAGGTGCCCCCACAGAGAAGGCTCTCCCCCTGGGGGCCGCCAGTCAACATTGTTTGGCCGACGGCACCCGGAGGAGCCCCTTTCTATGGGAGCGTACTGGTCGGTGGGAGGCTAAACTGATGCCGTTTTTAGAAGGGAAGTTATTGCTTTTCTATTATCCAGGAGCAAGAAAGTCATTTAGATACAGTAGATTAGAAAGGAATTTAAAGGGGAATGTTATGCTCAAAACAATGAAGATTAAAAGTGCCAATTGGAACATGAATTATGCCGCTGTCACTGTTAAATGGAGGGCGAGTTTCAGAAAAAAATATTTTGCAGAAAGTCTGGGAATATCAAACCACTGATCCGCAGATTACAGAAGTATTTCTCAACCTTGACCTTTAAGATGCATGGACTTCAATCCCCAGAATTCCTCTTTGCTGGCTGGAGAATTCTGGGAGTCGAAGTCCACACATCTTTAGCTTACTGAGGTTGAAATATTGCTTGTCCTTTAGGTTCCATAGAGAGACACACATGGAGCTTTTAACACTTCTAACAAGGCCATTCCTTAGATATCAAAATGAATTTTATATCTAGTATGTTCTGGCAGATCAGCATTTTAAAATAACAAAAATTTACATTAGCAGCCTGTACAGCTTTATTTTTTATTTATTTATTTATTTATTTATTTATTTATTTATTGCGATTTATATGCCGCCTTTCTCCCTAGGGACTCAAGGCGGCTTACAAAATGTCAACTTCAATACAAATCACAATACAATACCAAATTAAAATCAGTAACCCAATTAAAAACGATTTAAAATTATGTGATAAATTAATTGTTGACTGGACTATATAAAATATTTCCTAAAGCTCAACAGTTTTGCATCATTTTATTATATATTTCTTCTCTGTTCTCTATCGCACTTTTTTATAGGTGATCTAATGGCCCGCTACGATGGATCTGGGACCTATAATAAAGTAACCAATGGATTTAAAATTGATCATTCACAATTAGACAAATCAGATATTAAATGCTGTTAATAGAGAATTGTTTAAGCCTTTCACAGCAGTAAAATGCTGTGACACCATAAAACTCACAACTGGCATTAACCATCTCTCTCATACCTACAGGAACTGGCCCTCCCATTGTACACTGTAGATGGGAACCACTCTGTTAAAGCACAAAGAACACGTGTATTTTTTTTTAAAAAAATCTTTATTTACAAAACAGGTCTGCCCTAAAACAGGAAGTCCTCTAAAGCAGTGGTCCCCAACCCCCGGTCCGCGGACCGGTGCCGGGCCGTGGAGTACCCGGCACCGGGCCGCGCAGCGGCCGGGGGACATGAACGCTGCAGCGCAAAGGCTCCTGGGCCGTGCGCAATGGGCCGTGCACAAAAGCTCCTGGGCCGTGCCCCCACCCCTGCGCGCGCTCAGCGGGCCGCGGCGATAAAAAGGTTGGTGACCACTGCTCTAAAGAGTCAGTTACGTACACTCAATTCTTTCTGTCCAGAGGAAACCGATAAAATGGACAGAAAATCAATATTTCTACAAAGGCAGCAATAAGACAAGCCCATTTTGGGGGGGAACCCCCCCTCTATTTTCCCACCGCTTTTTCAAACAAAAATGTGAAAAGTCTTTTTTTCAGAGGGCAGGAGATGGAAAGTTGTGTCCAGTTATTGAGAGAGAAAGAGAAGAAGAAGGGGGGGGAAAAAAAAACCCCACGTTCTTCTTTTGCAACACAAAACCATGATTTAAGCTTCCGGTCCAGCAAAATCGAGAACTTTGCCATAGCCTGTGTTTCTAAAACGAGACTGCGGTTGCATTCCACAATAAAGTTAAGAGCTAGTAGCCTGTCACAATTGTGTAATGAGGTCCAGGTTGGCTAAGTGTCGTATGGTGGGTCTGCCGTGGGGACAGTTCCAAGGATGCTCAATTTCGCCCATGTGAGAAATCAGTTTCTTCATTTCACTGGCCGTGAGGGCGGTTCCAATCATCACCTGTAACAGGAGCAAAGTCTAGAGTTCAGTATCAATTCGTTTTAGCTTAGCCCAGGGATCAGCAATCTGTGGCTCTGGAGCCGCATGTGGCTCTTTCATCCCTCTGCTGTGGCTCCCTGTCGCTGGTTGGCTCCACAATTGATGGGGCTTTCGGTTAGGACAGGTAGAGGAAAAAGGACGGCGTGCTAGGAGGAGACTCTATGGTGGGGGAACTGGACTTCCTAGGCTAAGGGAGTGGCCAATTAGCCCCAAGCCTTACTCTCGAGGAGACCTCCTCCTGAGGAGCCACTCCTGCCTTTTGGCAGCTCTGCGTGCTCCTCCTCTTCACTTATGGGAGCTTCTGGAGGTTCTGAAGGCCCTGGCTGAATCCCCGCCTCTGGCACCACATCTTCTCCAACCTCCTCACTGTCCGACTCGAGTGCCAGCTGCACACCAGCCTCCTCGCTGTCGGAATCAGCTACTAGCTGCACAGGCCGCTGACGGGCCACAATACTTTTTGGCAAGCAAAGTCAATGGGAAAGCCAGATTCACATCCATCCATCCATGCCCCAGTTTACAGCAACAGTTATACTTACGGATTTTCGACATGCTCGAGAGGCAAACATCTGCCTTACTCTGGATGGCCTGCACATGATTCCCGGAGAATCGCTTAACATAAAGATTAATTCTTCCACGTCTTGAGGACCAAAAGTCCAGTTTTTGCTGGTTGGTAAAGATATGAGCTTCACTCTCTGAGTTACAGGAGCTGAAAGGTTTTAAAAATAACATAACGGTCACCGTCTCTTTACACTGAGATAACATTTCAACATCTAACCCAACTGCTCATGTAATAATTGCCAATTAGGAGCTAAATAATTGTAGGTTAAGTTTTAAACCGAGTGTATTTTTTTCTGGCAGGAAAAGAATATCCAACTGAACTCCAATTTCAAAGACCGTTAGAAGATCCTTCTTTCAGGCAGATTTAAAATGGAATTGTTTGGCGTGCTAATTTTTTCCATTTTAATTATTTGAAAGATGTTGCACGCTCCCAAAGCAGAGACAATCACTTTCTCCCCACTTCCGTTATACCAAAGCTAGGAGAGATGGGTAGGGCAGAACTCACCGTTTTCATCAACCACAAAATCAAATCCATTTTTTTGGAAAATCTCCAGATTATCCATTAAGATACTTTCACTCACAGCGGTTAAATTAAGATTTTGAGGCCTGGAAATGTGGGGCACAGAAAAAGAGAAGCAACAAGCATTAAACCTGAAGGCAGCCCTTCTGAAACTGTGTGCATCTATTGTGTGTGGTATGTATGTACCGTGTTTCCCCGAAAATAAGACCCTGTTTTATATTTTTTTGAACCCCAAAATAAGCGCTTATTTTCAGGGAGGTCTTATTATTTTAGGGCACATGGAGCAAGATGGGGATCCTCTTGCCGTCTTACCTGATTTCCAGCTCTGCGTTTAAATATTTTTAGGGAAGGCTTATTTTCGGGGGGGGGGGGGGAGGCTTATTTTAGCGCATGCGCTTAGAAGCCCGATTGGGCTTATTATCAGGGGATGTCTTATTTTCGGGGAAACAGGGTATATATGTATGTATGTAGAGATGATAGATAGATAGATAGATAGATAGATAGATAGATAGATAGATGATAGATAGATGATAGATAGATGATAGATAGATAGAAGATAGATGATAGATAGATGATAGATAGATAAATGATAGATGATAGATAGATGATAGATAGATAGATAGATAGATAGATAGATAGATAGATAAAAATAGATGTGTAGACAGCTTTATGTATGGATACATAATACAGAGTTATGTATGGATAGATAGACTGTGTATAGATAGATAAACTGTGCATGGGTGGATGGACAGATAAATAGATAGGATAGAATAGCATGTGTGCAGACAGATAAGAGAGAATGTGTGTGGATAGACTGATTTTTCACACTTATGACCATTGCAGCATTCCCATGGTCACATAATCAAAATTTGGATGCTTGGCAATTGGGTCATATTTATGATGGTTTCAGTGTCCTGAGGTCATGTGTCCCTTTTTGCAACAAAAGGTAGATTATGTCTGTGTAGATAGATAAACTGTATGTGTGTGTATATGTGTGTGTATGTAGGGAGGGAGATAGATAAGATAGGTAATGATATAGATAGATGATAGATAATAGATAGATAATGATATAGATGATAGATGATAGATACCGTATTTTTCGGAGTATAAGATGCTCCGGACTATAAGACGCACCTACCTTTTTTGGGGAGGAAAAGAAGAAAAAGAAATCTGCCTCTGCCTCCCAGCAATTTTGCCTCCTTGCAGCAAACAGCCTGCTTTACTTTCAGTTTCGTTTTCAGCATAGCTTGATTAGCACAAGGGGGAAAAAAAATCTGCTCCCAGCAATTTACCTCCTTGCAGCAAGCAGCAGAGCCCTGCGCAAAACAGCTGAGAGCAAATCAGCTGAGAGTCAGGAGGCCGATCTTATCAACTTGTGCCAATTAGGCTGTGCTGAAGCTGAAAGGAGCCGTTTCTTCTTGCTGCTTGCTGCAAGGAGGTAAACTGCTGGGAGGCAGAGGCCAAAGGGTGGGGGCCAGTGGGTGGGCGGGGCTATATTCGGTGTAGAAAGACGCACCTAAATTTTCACCCCCTTTTAGGGGGGGAAAAAGTGCGTCTTATACTCCAAAAAATATGGCAGACGATCGATTGATTGATCGATAGATAGATAGATAAATAGATTTTGTGTGTTTCTGTGCATATATTCTGTGCATATATTTGCTTGTTCATGGCTTGGCATCTTAGATGAACCAATTATAGCTCAGTTTAGGAACTTTCCCCCCGTCCCAAACTGTTGAGAAGTCACTCACTTGATCAGCTTTTGCCCCTGCAGGACGGTGTGCTCTTGCAGCATCTCAAAGTTGTATTTTTCATCGGTAGCGTGCTGATCGACGATGAAGAGGTCCGATTTCAGCTTGGCGATGATAAAGCCCAGGTTGAACTGGCCAACGATCTCCATATTAGCAAACATCTCTTTCCTGCACGCAGAGGGAGAAACACAGAGAGACGTAGACTGTCAGACCTGCCTCCTCTTTTTTAAAACCTGGGGGGTTTTTTCTCCCCCAATTCTCGAATCCAAAACTCTTAATATCCTCACGGAAGTCACAAGCCATCAATTCTTTGCTACGCAGAAAAAGCTACGTTAAGCCTTCAAATCTAAGGCTGGACTTGCTTTCTTGCGTTTGAGGGAAGACCGATCTGCTTAATGACAGCCGTGATTCATTTAACGACAGTGGCAAAAAAAAAAAAAGGGTGTAAAATTAGGTGTGACTCACTGAACACCCGCACTGCTTAGTGAAGGAAGTTCAAGTCCCAATTGTGATCATAAATCAAGGACTGTAGAGTCTCTACAAAGTCACTCAAGAGTCATAACCCATAAGGCTAAAGGAAAAGGTTCCCCTCGCACATATGTGCTAGTCGTTCCCGACTCTAGGGGGCGGTGCTCATCTCCGTTTCAAATACGAAGAGCCAGCGCTGTCCGAAGATGTCTCCGTAGTCATGTGGCCGGCATGACTCAACGCCAAAAGCGCACGGAACGCTGTTCCCTTCCCACCAAAGATGGTGCCTATTTTCCTACTTGCATTTTTTACCTGCTTTCGAACTGCTAGGTTGGCAGAAGCTGGGACAAGTAACAGGAGCTCACCCAGTCATGCGGCACTAGGGATTCGAACCGCTGAACTGCCGATGTTTCGATCGACAAGCTCAGTGTCTTAGCCAGCCACCGCGTACCCTTCATAACCCATAGGGACATCCTATAAATCTGACAGATTACAAGTTCTCCAGTTACAACAGTTTGTTTAGTGACCGTCAGAGTTACGATGGCAGTTGGAAAAAAAGTGACTTGTGACCGTTTTTCAGACTTACGACCGTTGCAGTATCCCTGTAGTCACGTGTTCAAAATTCGGATGCTCGGCAACTGGTTCATATTTATGACAGTCGCAGTGAACCGAGGTCACATGATCCCCTTTTACGACTTTCTGACAAGCCAAGTCAATGGGGAAAGCCGTCTTCGCTTAACAACCGTGTTACTAACTGAACAACTGCAGTGATTCACTTAACAACTGTGGCAGGAAAGGTCGTAAAATGGAGCAAAACTCCCTTAACAACTGTCTCGCTTAGCACCACAAATTTTGGGCTCCATGGTGGTCGTAAAGTCGAGGACTATCTGCATAAAAGAATCTTTCTAAATATAATACAAATAAAAGAATAAACAAATGAGAGTGGGGCGGTGGCCTAGAGGTGGAGCTCTCACCTCACAATCAGGAGGCTGTGAGTTCGATCCTAGGTAGAGGCAGATATTTCTCTTTCTGGAGAGAAATGAGAATATATCTGCTGAATATAACTCCGCATTGGCGACAGGAACGGCATCTGGCCAGTAAAACACTCTGGTAGTTCCATTCAGTTGCCCAGACTACTCCACCCCGCAAGGGATTATGGGGTCATTAAAAGGAGATGAAAAAAATAAACAAAGATATAAACTTAGCAGCGGTCAACAGCATTTCCAAGAACGCCTCTCTTCTCTGGCGAAGAGAGGCGAGCCGCCATACCTTATTTCCTTTCTTAATTCATCTTCCGCCGTTTTGTTTTCTCCCGGGCTAATCTTTGCTCTGAATTTTCTGAATTTCAACATTTCTCCTTCGGTCTCCTGGCGCTTAATTTGCCTCTGGATTCGGCCCGTTAAGCTGCTCCAAGAGACGGCTAAAGGCACCGTCCTCTTTTCCATTTTGACCGGGACGTCATACAAGGGCTGCGCGTCAGAGTCCTGTTCGGGGGTCATCGCCGAGAAATGGGCTTTTGGGGAAAGAGGTTGACTGATCTTAAAACGTTTTGCTTTGGGGGATGAAGCGGCTTGTCGAGAGAACCCGCCTTCTTCGTTCTGGTTTGGTTCGGAGGGCAAGGAAATCCCGCTAGATCCACATTCGCTGCTCTGGATTTCTCCACTAGAAACACTGGATTTTTCTTTGGAAGAATCCCCAGCACTTTCGGCTCTAAAATGGACGGCCGTTTCTGGCGTGCTCAAACCCCCATCTGATTCGGCGGAGACGCTCCCCAAACCAGAATCCGTATCTTCGTTCGATTTCTCCAACTTCCTTCCCGCAAGCGGGGAATTCCTCGAATCCACCTCGCTTCCGTCTTCGGATCCCTCGTTGAGAAGAATTTTCTTTCGGGGAGAGGCGGAAAAACCGGCAAGCATCTGGAATATTCCTTGGCTGGCGGTTGGCCTGTGTTTCGGTTGGGCTCTCTCGGTCTCCCGAAGAGCAGAGGTTTTCCCTCGAGAAACGGATTCCTTCAGACGGGCAATTATCGTCGATGTCTCGTCCCGATTTGGAGAAAAAGGCTTGGTTGATGTCTCTGAGGGAGACGCCTCTCCCTCGTTTCGGAGGAAGCTTTTCAAGTTCCCTGCCAAAAAAAAAAAAGAGAACCGTTGTGATTTTCTTAGTACAGATAGTCCTCGATTTATGACCTCAATTGAGCCTACAATTTCTCTTATTAAGTGAGATGGTTGTTAAGTGATTTCCCCCCCTTTTTTTTAAGCAAAAAAAAAAAAAAAAAAAGGTTTTGCTTAAACGGCAACTTGACTTCCTACCTTCAACATCGGTCAGCTTTTGATTCACCGCCAATTTATTAACGTCAGTGCCAAACATCGCCATCAACGATGTTTTTAGGATTGCTAATAAAAGCTTCTCTTCCTGGAGCAAGATCTGCCTTTTATCCGGAGTCACGTTGATGTCCACGCATCCTGAAATCAAAAACATTCACCGGTCTTTGGTTAGCTTGCTCTTTCTTCGCACTTACGGATGGGCTCCATCATTTAGGCCAGAGGTGAGATTCAATTTTTCTTTTAGTACCAGTTCTGTGGGCGTGGCTTGGTGGGCTTGGCGGGTGTGGCAGGAAAAGGATACTGTAAAATCTCCATTCCCTCCCCACTCTAGGGGAAGGTTACTGCAAAGTTCCCATTCCCTCCCGACTCCTGGGGGAAGGATACTGTAAAATCCCCATTCCCACCCCAGTCCAGGGGGAAGGATACTGCAAAATCCCCATTCCCACCCCAGTCCAGGGGGAAGGATACTGCAAAATCCCCATTCCCACCCCAGTCCAGGGGGAAGGATACTGCAAAATCCCCATTCCCACCCCACTCCAGAGGGAAAGATACTGTAAAATCCCCATTCCCTCCGCACTCCAGGGGAAGGATACTGCAAAATCCCCATTCCCACCCCAATCCTGGAGGAAGGATACTGTAAAATCCCCATTCCCTCCGCACTTCAGAGGAAGGATACTGCAAAATCTCCATTCCCACCCCACTCCAGGGGGAAGGATACTGCAAAATCCCCATTCCCACCCCACTCCAGGGGGAAGGATACTGCAAAATCCCCATTCCTACCCCAGTCCAGGGGAAGGATACTGCAAAATCCCCATTCCCACCCCATTCCAGAGGGAAAGATACTGTAAAATCCCCATTCCCACCCCACTCCAGGGGGAAGGATACTGCAAAATCCCCATTCCCACCCCAGTCCAGGGGAAGGATACTGCAAAATCTCCATTCCCACCCCACTCCTGGAAGAAGGATGCTGCAAAATCTCCATTCCCTCCCCACTCTGGGGCCAGCCAGAGGTGATATTTGCCAGTTCTCTGAATTACTTAAAATTTCCGCTACCGGTTCTCCAGAACCTGTCAGAACCTGCTGGATTTCACCCCTGGTGCTAAACGTTCAAACATTGCAATAAGATAGCAAAGCACTGTGGACTTAATGATGATAATTAAGCGGGCCAAATTATCTCAATTTATAAAAACAGGAGCTAACGATGAAGATAATTTATAAAACTCACCAGATTCTGCACGGACATTAAGAACAATAAATGGATATTGGTGCCTGTTATACATATGATAGATTTCATTTACAACTTTGGAAACCTGTTCAGAAAAAGAAAAAAAATAACAGACGTCGGTTGAATTTGGTTGAGATTTAAAAAGATATAAAGCCCCCCTGATTGGCATCAGTGATTCACTTAACAACTGTAGCAAGAGAGGTTGTAAAATGGGGCAAAATTCACTGAACGACCTAACAGAAATGTTGGGCTCAATTGCGATTGAAAATTGAGGACTTATCTGTACAGTCGCAAGATGAGAATCAAGAGACGGTCTTGAATCATCTTCATTTAACGACGCCATAATCCCTTGCGGGGTGGAGTCTGGGCAACCGAATGGAACTACCAGAGTGTTTTACTGGCCGGATGCCCTTCCTGTTGCCAATGAGGAGTTTTGTTCAGCAGATATAATTCTCATTGTGTCCAGAAAGAGAAATATCTGCCTCTACCTAGGATCGAACTCATAGCCTCCTGATTGGGAGGCGAGAGCTCCACCTCTAGGCCACCGCACCACTCCATGGGAGGGTCTTTGAATCCCAGAGACAATTTTTTTTAAAAAAATTGAGAATTTACTCCTGCAGGAAAAAAAAAACATACCTTTCCTGGGTCACACGGCCGCTGGTTAATAAAAAAGAACTGCCGATCCGTTGTGCTCCTCCCATCGCCGTGATTGCACTGCGAAACAAATCCTGCGATGCTGTTTCAAAGGAACGCGATGTTAAGAGAATCCCATAACAATAGCAATTAGACTTACCGTATTTTTCGGAGTATAAAACGCACCTTCCCCCCACCTAAAAGGGGGTGAAAATTTCAGTGCGTCTTATACACCGAATGTAGCCCCGCCCACCCACTGGCCCCCAACCTTTGGCCTCTGCCTCCCAACAATTTACCTCCTTACAGCAAGCAAGCAGCAAGAAGAAACAGCCCCTTTCAGCTTCATCACAACCTGATTAGCACAAGTTGATTGTCGGTTGGATTGGCCTCCCGGCTCTCATCTGTTTCAGGCTGCAGAGATTCCCATTGCCTATTGCTGCACGGGCCTCTGCTGCTTGCTGCAAGGAGATAAATTGCTGGGAGCAGATTTTTTTTTTCCTTGTGCTAATCAAGCTATGCTGAAAACGAAAATGAAAGTAAAGCAGGCTGTTTGCTGCAATGAGGCAAAATTGCTGGGAGGCAGAGGCAGATTTATTTTTCTTCTTTTCCTTACCAAAAAAGGTAGGTGTGTCTTATAGTCCGGAGCGTCTTATACTCCGAAAAATACAGTATATACCGCTTCATAGTGCTTTTACAGCCCTCTCTGAATGGTTTACAGAGTCAGCCTCTTGCCCCCAACAATCTGGGTCCTCATTTTACCCACCTCGGAAGGAAGGAAGGCTGAGTCAACTTTCAGCCAGTTAGAAACGAACTCTAAGCATTATTAGCCTGCAATACTGCATTCTAATCACAAGGAAGGAAGGAAGGAAGGAAGGAAGGAAGGAAGGAAGGAAGGAAGGAAGGAAGGAAGGAAGGAAGGAAGGAAGGAAGGGAGGGAGGGAATTCCAATTTTTAACTTACGTATAAAGCTTAGAGGGCAGAGCAGAAACGTTCAAGCCGTATTCTTCACAGACTTCTTCGCTCGGTGGCAGCTGCACAAAGGGAATCAGGGTTTGTACCTAGGAACAAAATAACAACCTAGGTAAAGGTAAAGGTTCCCCTCGCACATAGGTGCTAGTCGTTCCCGACTCTAGGGGGCGGTGCTCATCTCCGTTTCAAAGCCGAAGAGCCAGCGCTGTCCGAAGTACTTGGTAGTACAGTGGTTTAATGCACCCTGTTATTAACACAGCTGCCTGCAATTTCTGCAGGTTCGAATCTCGCCAGGCTCAAGGTTGACTCAGCCTTCCATCCTTTCTAAGGTAGGTTAAATGAGGACCCAGTTTGTGGGGGCAATAAGCTGACTTTGTATAAATATACAAAAGTATGAAGGCTATTGCTTAGCACATTGTAAGCCGCCCTGAGTCTCCGGAGAAGGGCGGCATATAAATCAAATTAAAAAAAAAAAAAAAGACGTCTCCGTGATCATGTGGCTGTCATGACTCAACGCCAAAGGCGCACGGAACGCTGTTCCCTTCCCACCAAAGGTGGTTCCCTATTTTTCTACTTGCATTTTTTACCTGCTTTCGAACTGCTAGGTTGGTAGAAGCTGGGACAAGTCATGGGAGCTCACCCCGTTACGCGGCACTCGGGATTCGAACCGCTGAACTGCCGAACTTTCTGATCAATAAACTCAACGTCTTAGCCACTGAGCCACCGCGTCCCCCTATAACAACCTATAGTGAAATTGAATTCCCAGATGCTCGAATTTGCAAACCATCATGCACCACGCCAGTCAAGCTAACTACACATTTATGAGGGGATCCTTGGTGTTCTCTGAATTTGGTTGGTTTTTTGCCAATGTTTCATCCGCCAAATGAGCTAATATCATCAGCCCTGTTCTTTACCTGTTTGTGTCCAAATATGGCGCCGATGTTTTCTTTTAAAGTAGAACTTCCGCTGGTGCTCACTACAACCTGCTTCTTCCCTTGGCCCACTTGGTTGGTGCAGTTAATTCGAACCCCGGTGCAAATGATGCAGTACGCTTGTAGGATCTGGACCATTTTGGTAAACTCCTTTTGGGCGTGGAAAAGAGAGGGGAAAAAAAGTTGCACTCCTTTAGGTGTGTGTTAGAGAGAGAGAGAAAAAAGTGATTCGATCAGATCTTTATGATGATCCGAGACTTGCATATATATTCGATAGTGAAACCATTATTACAAAGAATAGTAAATGTTGTGCACCGTCCTGAGTCCTCCGGGAGAAGGGCGGTATATAAATCTGATAATAAATAATACATAAATAAATAAATAAAAATGTAAAGGTTCCCCTCGCACATATGTGCTAGTCGTTCCCAACTCTAGGGGGCAGTGCTCATCTCCGTTTCAAAGCTGAAGAGCCAACGCTGTCCGAAGACGTCTCCGTGGTCCTGTGGCTGGCATGACTAAACGCCAAAGGTGCACAGAACGCTGTTACCTTCCCACCAAAGGTGGTCCCTATTTTTCTACCTGCATTTTTTACGTGCTTTCGAACTGCTAGGTTGGCAGAAGCTGGGACAAGTCACGGGAACTCACCCCGTTACGCGGCACTCGGGATTCGAACCGCTGAACTGCCGACCTTTCGATCGACAAGCTCAGCGTCTTAGCCACTGAGCCACCGCATCCCTTAAAGAGTAGATTTTCTTATTTTCTTCCCAAAATGCCACTTGTGATCATAGCATTCCTGCCATCTTTTTAACGGAGGATTTCCTAGTCAATATCTCCGTGACCTTGGGAGATGTGGACCAAGAATGGACGATGGTAAATTTAGTAAAATTAAGAAAAAAATAAGCAGGGAATTTTAAATGCTGTATTTAAACTTAAATCTAGGATGGGGAGTTCACGAAACACACTCAAGTTTCTTGCTGCTACCCTATTTTCCCCAAAATAAGACATCCCCTGATAATAATTTAATAATTTAGACATCCCCTAAATAATAATTTATAGAGCCGAGGTGGCGCAGTGGTTAGAGTGCAGTACTGCAGCTACTTCAGCTGACTGCTAGTTCAGCAGATCAGCGGATCAAATCTCACCGGCTAAAGGTTGACTCAGCCTTCCATCCTTCCGAGGTGGGTAAAATGAGGACCCAGATTGTTGGGGGGCAATATGCTATTTAGTATACTGCCTTTGGTGTAAGCCGCCCAGAGTTCTCGGAGAGTGGGTGGCATAGAAATATGAAAAATAAATAAATAAATAAATAAATAAATAAATAAATAAATAAATAAATAAATAAATAAATAAATAAATAAATAAGCAAGCAAGCCAGCCCAATTGGGCTTTTGAGTGCATGGCAATAAGGCCAAGCGCTTATTTCAGGGTTCAAAAAAAATATAAGACAGGGTCTTATTTTCGGGGAAACACGGTATTACAGGCATCTAAAAACTAAGCCATTCTTTATTACAATGTTTATACAGTTATTTTTCAGCAAGGCTCTTTTTTTTCCCCAAGAGTGAAACCGTGTGACAAAAAACAAACATGCACGCCAGTTTGGACATCAAATATAAATAATGTTCTCATTTAAGATTAAATATTCATTCATTCATTCATTCATTCATTCATTCATTCATTCATTGAATTTATATTGCTGCCTATTCACACATGGCGACTCATGGCGGCTTACAGAACAAATTACAAATATTTTAGCCAGTTTATCTATTGCTAGGCAGGTCAAACCGACTATGGTTCTAAGCATTCAAACAGTACAATAAGATAGCAAAGCACCGTGGACTTTTGAGGGGTTTTAAGCCCAGTGTTGTGGCCCCGCCCTCTGAGCCTGTCCCATCGGAGGAAGAAAGCTCCGAGCATGAGGAAGAGGAGTCAGCCAGGCCTCCCACTCCAGGCCCCTCCCCTCTGGCATTGTCTCAAGTGCCGGCCGAGGGAGAGGAGACAGCTGATTCGGATCAGAGTGATAAAGAAACATCATTCCTGGACGCACGCCTCCGAAGGCGTGATAAACGATTGCAGCAGCTCAGGAGGCGTGCTAGGGATTAGAACTGAGTCACTGGACCACACCCCAGAGACTATATAATAGAGGGTGGTGGTCAAGGATTTTTGTGACGAACAAAGCAAACCTTGGATAGTCACTAAAGCCTCGTCTGGAGCTGCTGAGAGAAAGATTTAAAGTGTCGGACATTTGGACTCTTGAGTATTTGTCTTTCTGTTTTACTTTGAAAATAAAGTCACTTGGCAGACGGTGTGTCTATCGCTGCCAAGTGGGAGATAAGAACTGGGTGCGTTCCAAAGTGTTTCCTTAACCCTCGACTGGCTGTGTGTGTGTGTGTGTGGGTACGGGGACAAATCACCCTTCTGAATATAGGATTACAAGAAGAAATCGACGTTATGCGTTTAGGCTGAAAGTCCGATTTAAACCGAAAATTCTGTTTACTTAATTTACACCTCAGCAAAGGCGGGGCAATGCTTTATTTTTTAGCCTGTGGGACTTGCCCTGGTTTCATTTCCTCAGGAAGGGGCTCCTTTCTTCCTGCTAAGTGTTAAAAACAAGGTGACTGGTTCAAACCTTCTTTATGTTACGCTGAAATTCTTTGTGTCGAACCGGCAAAGTAAGAAACAGCTGCTGGACGCTGACGGTGGTCCCCTGTGGCCGGGAGAACGGGACTCTCCTGGTGATGTTCCCGCTGTGATCAAACGCCAGGCGGGTCCCGATATTGGCGGACTTGTGACAAGTGACAATGGAAACATTGCTGTGTACGAAGGAACGCAATTTGTTAAGGAATTCGCAGAGCAACCCTTGAGTAGCAAGGGTGTGCGAATGAAAAGTGATTGAGAGTAGTGAGGGAATAACACAGCCAACACACAGATACACTTGAGTTGTGTTTACTTTCAGGAAATAGTAAGGCAGAGTCCAATAAACAGTCCAGGTCATACACAGATAAAGTAGTAGATAGTAAAACAATACTCCAGGGATAATCCAATAACAAAGTCTTCTTACCAGTCGTCGTAGTCATACACATAAACAGTTGCAAACAGCAGTAAATACCACACAGCAAACAGCAAAGAGCATCAAAGAGAAACAAACCATGTTTCTAGCTCCCTCTTAAGGACATTGGCTACAGAGCTAACCAATCAGGACACAGTATGATGCAATACAGCAGTCTTAAATATATATATAAATAAATATATATTGATGGTTTATATATTGCCAACCCAACAAGTGAGGTAAAATCATTTCCTAACACAATTGTTTTCATGGTTAATAAGGAAACGCAGAGGCAAGGAAAGATTCACATCGCCACAGGGATGCTGGGACCGCCGGAACTCTGAGGACCGGGTGTAACCACCATTGGTTCAACATCGTCATAACTTCAAACAGCTGCTGAATGAATTGTTATAAGTTGAGGACTGTTGTGGCCCACCAGTGGCCAGCGAAACTGGTGGCAGACTCGGACAGTGAGGAGGTTGGGGAGGAACATGGGCCAGTACTGGAGTCTGGGGAAGGCTCTGATGACTGCTCTGCGTCAGAGGCAGAGAGGGAGCCAGGGCCGACCGACAGTTACCAGCTGCCTTCGGAGTCGAACATCAATGGGGCAGAAGAACAGCTGGAACCTGTTCCCGATGTGCGCATGCGCAGAGCTGCCAGGAGAAGGGAACAGCTAAGGAACAAGGGTCGACTCAGGAGTAAAGCTTCAGGTGGACGGTGAATAGCCCCTCCCAGAAGGAATAAAGAGGAGCGAAAGGGGAGGGGAGTTTGCAGGAGACAATTAGTTCATTTCATTGGGGTGAAGATCTGTTCGTGACTCTCAGAAACTCCTTGCCAAATATTTTCTTTTACAGCCATTGGAAGATATCGGCTTGGCAGCTCTCCAAGCCTGATAAGGTCTGTGGTTGTAAATTTACCCTTGAAAGACTGTTTGCTGGGACTTTGCTGGATGTGAATGAGAGGAATTCACATTAGTTTTGTCGGGACAAGGAGTCTGCTTCGTGCTTTTGGGAAGCTTAGGTCAGAAGAAGGACTACCTTTATAATCATTACTGCAGGGGTAAAATTCAAATTTTTTTCCCTACCGGTGTGCACTTCTGTGGGGAGAGAGGGTTTGGTGTGCATGTACAGAAACGGGAATAAATGAAGCCAGCATAAGATTCACCAGTTGCTTTAGCTAGAACACTTCCCCACGTGGACAAGCTTCTTACCTTAACGCGCACAAAGAGCTCAGAGCTTCGCCTCGAAAGCCAAACGTTTCCACGTTGATGAGGTCAGAAAAGTCTTGGATCTTGGAAGTATAATGCTTCAGTGCTGGAAGAGATATTTGAGAGAGGTGAGAGGAGGGATGGAAACAGCGGGTTCTGACCCAGCTCCCCAAACACGACAAACTCTCTGGATTTAAATCAATGATTCCTTTATTAGGAGACCCTGGGTCCAGTGCCTGACGCGCAGATGCACAGAAGGCAGAGGAGAGGAGAGCAGTGGAAATCTATGGGCCGGTCCTTGGGGTGGAAGAGCAAAAAGTTTCTCTCTCAATGCAGGCTAACAAGTCTGTCTGGCAGGGAGATGAATAGTTGTCTGCCACATCTATTCTATTCTTCGCCCCCTGCCTTTTATCCCCAGAGTTAGGGTGGGGCTTTGCTAGCAGTGGTGGCTCTTCCGTCCCAAGGACCGGCCCATAGATTTCCACTGCTCTCCTCTCCTCTGCCTTCTGTGCATCAGGCACTGGACCCAGCTGTTCCTCCTCTTCCTCATCAGCCACCTCCAGACCTGGGGGCTGTTGACTCTCCATCTGAGGACTGACAGACAGCCCAGGCTCCTCCTCTTGTCTCTCTCTCTCTCTGCCAGCTCCATTCCCTCTTCCCCCTCGGAGCTCTCGGGTTGCCTTGATGCTGACCCTGACTCCCGCTCCTCCTCCTCATCTGCTGCTGGAGGGGCCAGCTGCTGACAGGCCACAATACAGGGTTTCTCTAGGCTGCCCCCCACAGCCTAGAGAACCGACGGGTTAGGTTGTTGCCAAGGGTTCATTGCCACCCAATTTTTTCCTGGCAATTCAGAAAGCACTGAAAACTATATATATTTTTAACCAGACTGTGTTCTGTCCCAGCTACGGACCCCAAAGAACGCAGCACACACGAAGTCCGTTCAAACCTTAGTTTACTAAATAAACCAGTCTTTTACAACAACGGCTGTTAATTAATTGCATTAACAGCCGCCAAGAATTCAAAGACTAATAACTGAAAGCTTACTATTGTTGGCAGAATGCCCAGAAGCAATTTGCAGGAAGCTGATAAGATAAGCAAGACAAGACAGGAAGGTATGTGAACAGAGTTGTTCCCTGCAAATTGCTTCCGTCGGTGTTCCTCCTTAAATAGGCTAAGGGAGTGGCCAATTAGCCCCAAGCCTTACTCTCAAGCAGACCTCCTCCTGAGGAGCCACTCCTGCCTTTTGGCAGCTCTGCGTGCCCGTGCATCGAGAAGAGGCTCCTCCTCTTTGTCCTCTTCACTTATGGGAGCTTCTGGAGCTTCTGAAGGCCCTGGCTGAATCCCCGCCTCTGGCACCACATCTTCTCCAGCCTCCTCATTGTCTGACTCAAGTGCCAGCTGCACAGGCTGCTGGCGCAGCACCACACCAGCCTCCTTGCTGTCGGAATCAGCTACTAGCTGTACAGACCGCTGACGGGCCACAACAGGCTGTGGCCCCTAGCAAGGAACCAATTATGACTCTTTTTAATTTTCCTACATGTTTCGGAGGAGGGAAAAGTCACTAAATGATCCTTATTATACTGATGATTTTGGATCCCACCAGGGCCATCTGACCATGTGGTGTGGAAAAGCTGCAAAAGATGAAAGGGAACTGCGTGTTTGCCCCCTGTTCTCACAATCTCACAGCACTGTAAAACCCTGGGGAAGTGTTGTAAGATGGTGCTAATCCTAGCACATTTTGAAATGTTTTATTTAATTTTAGGGTCGGGATGCGTAAGCTTTGTGGTTTGGATTATCCAGGTTTCCAAACGTTGCATTATAAAAATAAAAGGCAGCAATATCTTACCATGCAAAAACAGCTGCCTTCATTTTTTTTTTTTTTGAATAAAAGTAGTTCTTTATGGAAGAACTAATGTATTAACTGTAAGTAATATTAAAAATGAATAGAGGTAGACATAGAAATACAGCATACTCAAGCCTGCAAAGTTATCCTCTTCTACGCCACAACCGTTATCAGAGACTTCAATAAGATCCGCTCCATAATCTTTAAGCTTCACTTCTATAAATGAAAAAACAAATAACGAAGATTAAATTTCCACGATTTCCTGCCTTCTTCCCTCCAAATACTACTAGATCCGTGATGACGAACCTATGGCATGAGTGCCACAGGTGGCACGCAAAGCCCTTTCTGCGGGCATTCAAGCTGTCGCCCAAGCTCAGCTCCACCACGCATGCGCGCGCACCTCCTGCCGGCCAGCTGATTTTCAGGTCTCTGTTGTACATGCGCGGGGAGGGGGCATGCGTGAGATGTGGGGTGGGGATTGTGCAAGCATACACAGGGGGCGAGGGGGTCATGCACGCATGCACGGGGGGGGTGAGGGGGAGATGGCACGCTCCTGCGTACTGGTTTTGGTCCCAGGAGGCTGTAGGGAGGCCTACTAGGCCCAAAAATGGGCGCAGGTGGGTCGCACGCACATGTGTGGAAGTGTTGTGACCCCGGGCCCGGAAGCTGATTTATCTTCACATGCTGAGTCGGAGGATGATAGGGAGGAGGAGGAAGCTGGCACGAGCTATGTGCCGGAGGGGCCGTCTTCACTGGTGAGTCAGCAAGAACTGACAGTTGCTGACGTGCCTCTGGACCAAGCCAAATTGAGGAGGAAACAGAGGCCGGTAACGACGAGGGGGAGCCCTTATTGGATGCAAGAGAGAGACGTAGAAGACGTTGTAGAGAACAGCTATTGCCACGTCCCAAGAGGTATGGTCAGGAGACAGAGGGCCACACCCTACAAAGTATAAAAGGGGTGTGACTGGGCTGGAAAGGCGTGGTGAACAATTTGTTGGCGTTTTGAATGCAGTGGATTTACAACTGTTAGTTTGGAGGGTTTTTTTGATAAGAGTCTGCATTCCTGCATTAGCCTGCTGGCGGTCTGCCAAGACCTTTGGAACATTGCCCAGTAACTATTGGACTGATATATGCTTTGGAAGAGAACTATTTATTAAAGGGCCAGCTTCAGTCTCTCTAGCCTGCGTTTGTTACTGCCGGGCTATTTGAGCCTCTGCAAGGCCACTCGTGGGAGGGGACAGAACGGGGGGGGGGGCACAGGGGGCACACGCAAATTCGCAGGGTGTCAGGGCACACGTGTGTGTGTGTGTGTGTGTGTGTGTGTCACGCATGCATTGTATTATTGGTGCACGCACATGGGTGCACTTTCGGCACACGAAGACAAAAAGATTAGCCATCACTGCACTAGATAACAGCATGACTAAAACAATCTTGAGTTCCAACAACTTTAAAACAACCCGCAACTTACCAACGTTAGTAGCGCCAGCATCGAGGCTGTTTTCCACCAGCTCTTTTACAGCGGTACATAGATTCAGCACCACCTGGCCTGAGCAGATCCGATGAACTGATCTGCGATCGATTGGCTTGATCGTTTTTTCCACTCTTTAAAAAAAAAAAAGAAAAACAACAAAGCTTTTTTTAAAATTATTTTTTTTTACACTCAGAAAATATTGCGGTTCACCGGACTGTAGTCTATGGTTTCGTTTCACTTCTGCTTTCGGACTGTAAAGTTATACCTTCATTCTGAAACAGGTTTTAAACCGCTCTGAAAGGCAACCTAATCACTTTGGTGGGAGAGCAAAATATTCTCTCTTAAAACCATATTGCAGAATTCACTTACCTCTGAGCAATGCTGCAGGAAAAAAACATCACAGACATTTGCCCAAAGTGCTTGTTCTTTGTGTATGTGTGTGTTTTTTTTGAACCATGTGTAAACCACCCAGGAGTCAGGCAGCATATAAATTTAATAATAAAAATAATTTTAAAAGAATGGTTCCTATTTACAAGAAGTCAAAGCTTTACAGTTTGAATCGGTTTGGTCTAGCAGTTAAAATGTCAGGCTAGAAACCAGGAGGTGGTGAGTTCTAATCCTGCCAGTTGGGTGACTTTGGGCCAGTCGCTCTACCTCAGCCCAACCCATCTCACACGATGGTTGTCGTGGTGGGGAAAACAGGAGGAGGAAGGTATGTTCGCAACCTTGAGCAATTTATAAAACTAATAAAGGTGGGCTATAAATAAAATAATAAAATGAAGTAATGAAATGCAATAAGTACAGTTCCACTGAAATTCCGTTCCAATTAAAATAACATCAAATTATAAAATAAAATAAAGCAATGCGATAAATACATTTATACTGAAATCCCATTCCAATATAAATAATAATAAAACAAAGCAATACAATGCAATAAATACACTTGCACTGAAATTCCGTTCCAAATAAAATAACATCAAATAATAATAAAATAAAATAAAATAAAGCAATGCAATAAATACACTTCCACTGAAATTCCATTCCAATTAAAATAATAATAAAATAAAGCAATACAATGCAATAAATACACTTGCACTGAAATTCCATTCCAATTAAAATAACATCAAATAATAATAAAATAAAATAAAATAAAGCAATGCAATGCAATACACCTCCATTGAAATTCCGTTCCAATTAAAATAACATCAAATAATAATAAAATAAAATAAAATAAAGCAATGCAATACACCTCCATTGAAATTCCGTTCCAATTAAAATAACATCAAATAATAAAATATAAAATAAAATAAAGCAATGCGATAAATATACTTGCACTGAAATTCCATTCCAATTAAAATAACATCAAATAATCATAAAATATAAGAATTTGATAAATACACTTCCACTGAAATTCCATTCCAATTAAAATAACATCAAATAATCATAAAATAAAATAATGCAATGCAATAAATACATTTATACTGAAATCCCATGCCAATATAAATAATAATAAAATAAAGCAATACAACGCAATGCATGCACTTGCACTGAAACTCCACTCCAATTAAAATAACCTCAAATAATAAAATAATAAAATAAAGCAATGCAATAAATGCACGTACCCTGGAGTCAATTCCATTCTGGTTCGCTGATGCAATTTAACCCTTCGCTGCCTGCTCGCTTTTCAAACGAAGTATGCAAATGATATGCAAATGAGCCCAAAGGGGCGGTCCGGTTCTTTCCCGCCCATTTTTCCCGTCAATCGATTCTCACGGAAGGGAATCCAGGATCGGGCCGGAGCCCCAGCCGAGCCCCGCGACTCCCTTAGAGCCCGCAGCCGAGGCGCCCCGCTTCTCCCCGGGCGAGACAGGCTCGCTTGGTTCCGCGAACGCCCCCCAGTTTCCCAGGCTCGCGATGGCTTCTGGGTAGAATTCTTTTCCTCCAATCACCGCGGCGAAGCTTTCTCATTGGTCCATCTACGCACCAATCGGGGAGTAAAAAGGAAGGTGGAGTGAAATCTTACCGAAGCTTAGTATATGGGGGAAGGGAGGCGGTGTGAACAGCCACCAGTTCGGGTACCTCATGGAACCCAATACTAGAATAGAGTAGAGTAGAGTAGAGTAGAGTAGAGTAGAGTAGAGTAGAGTAGAGTAGAGTAGAATAGAATAGGGAGTAGGGAGTAAGGTAGCATAGGGTAGCGTAGCGTAGCGTAGGGTAGAATAGAATAGAATAGAATAGAATAGAATAGAATAGAATAGAATAGAATAGAATAGAATAGAATAGAATAGAATAGAATAGGGAGTAGGGAGTAAGGTAATGTAGGATAGGGTAGGGTAGGGTAGCGTAGGGTAGAATAGAATAGAATAGAATAGAATAGAATAGAATAGAATAGAATAGAATAGAATAGGGAGTAGGGAGTAAGGTAGTGTAGGATAGGGTAGGGTAGGGTAGGGTAGAATAGAATAGAATAGAATAGAATAGAATAGAATAGAATAGAATAGAATAGGGAGTAGGGAGTAAGGTAGCGTAGGGTAGGGTAGGGTAGGGTAGGGTAGAATAGAATAGAATAGAATAGGGAGTAGGGAGTAAGGTAGCGTAGGGTAGGGTAGGGTAGGGTAGGGTAGAATAGAATAGAATAGGGAGTAGGGAGTAGGGAGTAAGGTAGCGTAGGGTAGGGTAGGGTAGAATAGAATAGAATAGAATAGAATAGAATAGAATTCTTTATTGGCCAAGTGTGATTGGACACACAAGGAATTTGTCTTTGGTGCATACGCTCTCAGTGTACATAAGGAGAATAAAATACATTCATCAGGAATAAAAAGATACAACACTTAGTGATAGTCAAGGTTACTAATAAGCTATCAAATCATACTAGGGAACAAATAAAAACAATATAATTGAAAGATACAAGCAACATGGTAATAGTCATAAGTGGAAAGAGATAGATACTAGTAAGGAAGAGAAGAATAATTGTAGTGCAGACTTAGTGAATAGTTTGACAGTGTTGAGGGAATGATTTGTTTAGCAGAGTGATGGCGTTCAGGAAAAAACTATCCTTGTGTCTAGTTGTTCTGGTGTGCAGTGCTCCATAGCGTCGTTTTGAGGGTAGGAGTTGAAACAGTTGATGTCCAGGATGCGAGGGGTCTGTAGATATTTTCCCAGCCCTCTTTTTGACTCGTGCACTATGCAGGTCCTCCATGGAAGGCAGGTTGGTAGCCATTGGTTTTTTCTGCAGTTCTACTTATCCTGTCTGTCTTGTTGGGTTGCAGAACCAAACCAGACAGTTATGGAGGTGCAGATGACAGACTCTTAATCCCCAGATCCTGAAATATACAAAGCAGTATTTCTCACGCAACTTTTCCTCGGTTCTTTGTTTATCCTCTGGAGCTGGGTTCACACGAAACGCTGACCTGGTTTGCTGAATTCACCCATTTCATAGAATATTGTATAACATGCTGTGTTATACAATATTCCCCCCAGTAGCTCAGAGTCCTCCACCTGCTTGGAGAGGAGGCGAGGTTAAGCCTAGCAGGGGCTGCAGACAGAGGCCTCCGCTGAGCCTTCTTCTCCTAACCCCAAGAAACGTATCTGGATAGAAGCCCCCCCCTTCCCCTCATGAGATGGCTTCGCTTTCTAACCCGAAGTGTGAGGTCAAGGGCCGCTTCACCCGCCTTCTACACCCCTTCCCCTCCCTTCGGAGCTTGCATCAGATGGAAGCAAAAAGACCGCACGCGGCCGACGGGGAAGCCCCGCCTCTTTCGGCCAATAGCCTTGGCGGCCGTGGCAAGTCGGCCAATGGGAGGCGCGATGGGCGGGGCGTCAGGCGGCGCTCCTCCAATGGGAGGCGGGCGCGCTCGCGGTGGGGGGGAGGGGGCCGCAGTCTGCCGTGGCGTGAGGAGAATCGGCGTCGAGGCGGGCGGGATGCCGATGTACAAGGTGAGGCCCTTTCAGGAGGGCTCCGGCCCGGCGGTTCTGGCCGAGCACTTCCCCGCCTGCATGTACCGCGTGCGCTCCGTCCACCACCCGGCCGAGGCCGACGGGGGCTCCGGCCTTGTCTCCTCACCGCCGCCGCCTCAGCAGGTAGGGAGCCGCTCGGCCCTGCGGCGCCTCACTTGGGCTGGTGGGTGGGTGGGGGAATGGGGATGACAGGCAGGCAGGCCGCGGCTCCCTGGCCCCAAGACCGCCCTGGAAAGGTTTCCGCCTTCGGACTACAATCCCCATCCTCCCCAGCCCCTCCCTCGTTTTCTGCCCCGCCCCAAGCCACTCCCCCTTGGATTACAATCTCCATCCTCCCCGTCCACTCCCTATTCGAACTACAATCCCCATTCTCCCCACCCCAGGTTTTCTCCCTGGCCAAAGCCATTCCTCTTTCAGACTACAATCCCCATCCTCCCCAGCCCCCCATTTTCTGACCCGCCCAAGCCACTCCCCCTTGTATTACAATCCCCATCCCCCCCCCCGTCCACTCCCTATTCGAACTACAATCCCCATTCTCCCCACCCCAGGTTTTCTCCCTGCCCCAAGCCATTCCTCTTTCAAACTACAATCCCCATCCTCCCCAGCCCCAGCCCCCGTTTTCGGCCCCAGTCCAAACCATTCCCCCTTGGATTACAGTCCCCATCCTCCCCAGCACCCGTTTTTCATCCCACTCCAAACCATTCCTTCGTCAGATTACAATCCCCATCCTCCCTGTTTTCAGCCCCGCCTGAATCCACTCCCTATTTTGACTACAATCCCCATTCTCCCCAACCCCATGCTTTTGGCCCTGCCCCAAGCCACTCCTCTTTCAGACTACAATCCCCATCCTCTCCGGCCCGGCTACTTCTTTCGAGTCTGCTTTAAATCGTTCCGGTTGCTCCCAAAGGTGCCTGGCTCCAGGCCCCATCAGCCCCAGCCCAGGATGGTGGGAGTTGTAATTTGAAAGCTTTGGAGAGGCGGCCTTCCTCCGAGACCCATTGGGGCCCCACACAGGGTCGGGTAGGAGAAGGGACTCCCCTCCTCCCCCTCCTTTCAGTGCCTGGATCCGGATCAGGCTGCCTTCCTGTCACTTTCACTTTCTCTTCCTTTTCCTTCAGGGAACATATTTGCAATAATTGCTTGTATGTATTCGTGAGCATACCAAATGTATATTAAAACGTATTTACAGTATTAATGCAAAGTGACTCAATGTAGCTTACAATAAAAATCAAATGGTACGGAGAGAATTAAAATTTGGGATAAACTCTTAATATAAACCCATTGAAGGGGGTTCTCTGTGCTCTCTTGAGTTTGCTTCTTTTCTTGTAGAGGTTTCATTACCCAAACGAGGTATCATCATCAGTGCTAGAAAGGAGTCAGGTTTGCAGAATGAAGACATGTGATTTTCTTGCAGTTGTTTCATTACCCAAACTAGGTAACATCAACAGCGCTGGTGATGTTTACTAGCAATGAAATGAAATTACTAGTAATGAAACATCTGCAAGAAAACAAGCAAGCTCAGGGTGCACCAAAGAGCCCACAGTCCTCCCCTTCCTCTTCTTCCCTTCATCCTCGTCCTCCCTGCAAACTCCAATCTTTCTAGCACTGATGAAGTTACCTAGTTTGGGTAATGAAACTTGTGCAAAAAAAAAAAAAAAAAACCAAGCTCAGGGAGCACAAAGGACCCCTCATGTCAACCCTGAGCTACAAATAGTCTCCTTTATTGAAATCCATTGACTATCAATGCCTACAGCCCCTCCTTTTTTTAAAAAAAAAAATTGATTTATATGCCGCCCTTCTCCGGAGACTCAGGGCAGCTTACAATGCTTTAAGCAATAGCCTTCATACTTTTGTATATTTATACAAAGTCAGTTTATTGCCCCCACAAACTGGGTCCTTGAGGGAGATGGGTGATCTAGAAACATGTAACTAATATAAATATGTATATTCGAACAAAAATATAAATAAATTGCATATAAAAAGGGATAGCCAGAATACCTGGTTTTGTTCTGACCCAATACAAAACGACGAACTGAAGGCTAACCTAATTTTCATTCAGGATGAAGTTGACCCGACACTCCAGACGCTTGAATTCCGCCAGGAAGAGATCTTGAAACGTTTGTATGAATTGAAAGCTGCTGTGGATGGCCTCTCAAAAATGATCCAGACACCAGATGCGGACTTTGATGCCACTAACATAATTCAAACAGATGACTATGTTTCTCTAACTGTCAGCTCTGCAGAACTCGATAGTCTACTTGGGAAGGCAAGTCGGATTCTGAAATGCTTGCATTCTGCCTAGAATAGTTTAACCAAAGTTGGTGGTTTATTTTTTTTTGCTTTTTGGTTGCAACAAATAAGTTGCATTCTGGCCAAACGTACATTTAGTGATGTCTATGGAGATTCTCGGTCATCCAGGTCATGGTTGTCCCAAAGGTGCTTTTTCAAAAGGCAACTGCTTTGTTTTTCTTTGAAGACATTTCACTTCTCTTCCAAAAAGCTTCTTCAGTTCTGACTGAAGAACAGAAGAAGTTTCTTGGATGAGAAGTGAAACGTCTTCAAAGAAAAACAAAGTCCAGTTGCCTTTTGTAAAAGCACTTTTGGGATTTATTTAGTGATGTTGATTCTACAAACAGTTACATTGCAAAAGTATCAGCCAAATAGTAACATAACTTTGTCCCAAGCCAACACTGATGTCATGGTTTAATTTTAGGGCTTTAAGGAAATAAAGGTATACTTGTTCAAAATTGGCCTAAAAATGCTTTTAATGGTTTACAAATAATTACTTCAGCTAGCAGGAGCAAAAAGCTTTTTAAATGAAGCTTTTGTTAATGATAAATACCACTTTGTTTATTAATAGCTAGCCAAGTAAAAATAACTAGCTCCTTCTCCTTTATTTGGGAGCGTCATTTGAGTCTCATCTCCTGTTTCCGATGGCATGGAATATCTGAGCTGGAACAGCTTTTCTATACAGTTCCAACCTCTGCAGAATATTGTCGCCTAAATATTCAGTTTCTATCAGTAGTAATTGCCAGTGGTTCACTGGTACCGATAAACAAATGTATGATTTAGAATTTGGAGTATTTTGGAATATGTTGCTTCATATTCTAAGTATTGTATGTGTTTATAGGAGGTGTTCAAATGTAGTGGTGCATAATGTACAATTTCTAAGTATGACTAATCCAGATCCAGTTCGCCATCTGTTTAGGACGGAGATCCATCCATTTTTCTATTCTCATAATGTTCTTGGAGGCCTAGCATTTTTAAGCTCTCAACTGACATGTGTAAGTTCATCTTTTGTCACCTATGAGAGCCACTTATGTCACTTATTCCATTTCTTCTCCACAGCTAGTCTAAGCAGTGTGGAAGATGAATAGGCAGTGTAGAGAATTGCAGTGCAGTTAATCTACGGAAAGTACTAAAAAAACCCTGCAGGATATTAACTATAATATGTGGAAAAGCTTTAGAAAAGTGGAAAGCTGAACAGCTCACTGAAGTCAAGTTTGTTTTAAAGCAGGATTACGGTGCTCTGAAGGACATAGTGATCAACGCGAACCCCACTTTCCCTCCGCTGTCGTTGCTAATACTCCACAGTATGCTATGTGAGAAGTACAAGATACTTTCAACTGTTCATACACACTCGTCTGTGAAAAACGTGCCAGAAAAGCTGCTCAAGTGCTTTGGTGAGCAGACAAAGAAACAATCGCGCCACGAATACCAGTTGGGTGTTACTTTAATTTGGAAAGATGGTAAGTCCGGGTGCGCTTATTAATAGCTGCTTACAGATTTAGCCCACACCATTATTTATTAAATTAATAAAAGAATGGATTTTCATTGGACATATCCTGTTTGGAGTTGTGTGGCTATATAAACCTTTTAAATAAATCTGATGTAAGATGGAAAAGGGGGAGGTACTTGATAGATTTCTTGCTTGCTGTTCATTTTGGAGTATTTGTTACCTGTCGGGCAGTATCTTATGTGAAAAATCAAACTTGACAGCCAGGGAAATGTCTCTTCCACCTACATGAGACATCATAAACGTGTTGGGAAGGAATGATGAATACAGGTAGTCCTTGACTTACAACCATTTGTTTAGTGACTCTTCGAAGTTACAAGGGCTCTGAAAAAAAGTGACTTATGACCATTTTTCACACTTATAACCATTGGAGCATCTCCATGGCCACATGATCAAAATTTGGACACTGGCTGTAGTCGCTGGGGGGTGGGTGTCATGTGATCATCTTTTTGGACCTTCTGACAAATAAAGCCAATGGGGAAGCCAGATTCACTTAACAACCGTGCTACTAATTTAAAAACTGTGACTCACTTAACAACTGTGGCAAGGAAGTTGCAAAATGGGGCAAAGTTCACCGTTCCATTGTCTTGCTCAGCCCAATGTTGGGCTCTGTTGGGCTTGTAAGTCGGGGACTACCTGTTTATACCAGCTCTGCAAGCGTCATCGGTGTCTAATGCTACATTGGGATTATCCTTCCAGTGCCAAAACCCCAGATGAAGTTCAGCATTCAAACCATGTGCCCCATCGAAGGCGAAGGGAACATTGCTAGGTTCTTATTCTCCTTGCTCGGCGCAAAGCATAACACCGTCACAGCCACGTTGATGGACAGCTGGGTCGACACCGCCCTCTTCCAACTCCAAGGAGGAAGCAATAAAGAAAAGGCAGCAGTTCTGCGGGGCATGAATGCGACCCTCGGCAAGACCTCCTGGTTGGTGGGCAACGAATTGACGGTAGCAGACGTCGTGACCTGGTGCGCCCTTCAGCAGACGGGGGACACGGAGGCCGTCCCAGCCAACGTGCAGAAATGGCTCCGGTCTTGTGAGAATCTGGCCCCTTTTAACGCTGCTCTCAAGCTACTGAAGTAGCATTTTCTCCTGTGGACAGGCAAGCAGGTTCAACTTTTTCGACCTCTCCGGTTATGAAATCTGGGATGATGTTTGGATATATCAGATTTGAGAAATAACCAAAGCTGTAATGCCAATAAAGTTCATCGGAATTGTCCTTTGCAAAATGGTACTTTTTCAGCAAGAAAATTGGGGGCCCTTGATCACATCCACCTGGTCTTGGTAACCAGGAGGTTTTCCTTCTCTGATGGTTTTCTCCCAGCTTTCCTAACTGCTCCCATCCAAGAGTTAACAAGCCCAATCCTGATTTGCTTCTTTGGGATTAACCAAGATTGTCTGATCTGGCTACCTGCTGTAACCACAGCATTACTGTTAAAATGTTGGAAACTATAAAGGATTTCAGGATTGCTTATCTGTGATTTCTACTCAGTTCAAATGAGAAACATGCTCTTATAGATTTAGATGATTTTATATAAAAAAAATAAGACATGTTAAAAGTAACACAACGACAAATATTTTTGGTTCGCTTAAACAGGAGAGCCGAGTGGCTTGATTCTGTCTCTTTCCTCCCTCTCTTGTAACAGGACTTTAATTTTTTCTTTAAGAAGCTTGATTTCTTCTTCTTGCTTCATCACTTTCTGCTGAAGAGCACAAATGACCTAAATAAAAGAAAGCAGACAATTATTGCCTCCATTCCATATAGAGTAATGCTAGCACAGGAAGTGAACCAACCAGATTGGAGAGGATCACTCTTCTACATGGATGATCACTTCCTTTTTTAAAATTAAGAATAGCCGTCTTAATTTTATTTAAATTATATTCCTTTTTCCCCCTCCTCTATTGTGGTTGTTAAACAACACAGGAGAAATGATATTCAAAATCAGGGGCTATTTATCTGGCTCGTTGTCATAAATTATGACAATTATGGGCTAATTGTAATAATCTGGGCTCATCTTAAATTATAATCCATCGTATAATTTAATTATGGGCTAATTTGTCTTACAGTCAAATTATGATATTCAGGCTTTAACAGAATAAGAGAGTTGGAAGGGACTTTGGAGATTTTTCTAGTCCAAACCCCACCCTCCACCCATAAGGCAATGCCCCCCATGCACGCTCCGCCAGTTTCCGGACTTCTGGTAGGGTCATTTTTCACCCTCCCAGAGCTTCCGCGTGAGCCCTGTACTTACCTGGCATCCAAAATGGGCCGCGTGGAGACTCCCGGGACGGGAGGGGTGGCATGGGAATATGCGCACGTCTCCCGCATGCGCGCCAACGACCCAAAAAGCAGCTGGCTGGTGGGAGGCACGCGCACATGCGCAGTGGAGCTGATCTAGGGCAATAGCTCATGGGCCCGCAGAAATGGCTTCGCGTGCCACTTTGGGCTCGCGTGCCATAGGTTTGCCATCCCGGCCTTATACCATTTCAGACAAACGATTGTCCAATCTTTTCTTAAAACCCTCCACTGTTTATGATACTCTGCGATAAATGCATGATAATTTGGATAATCAGGATCAGATCTGGCCAAGGCTTACATTTGCTGAATTATGGAAGAGTTCACTTTCCAGCAGCTGAAGGGCTGTCGGTCTACGCGAGGATGCGTCGCTGGTCAGCAGCTTCACGTATCTGGCCTGTATTGGCCACTTCCCACAAAAAGTGAGCGGGAGGCTGCCCCGTCTTAAGCCCATCAGAACTTTTGTCCTCTCCATTTCGGTTCCAAATGGCTGGAAGAGTTCAAACAGGATGACGCCCAAACTGTACATATCCGACTAGGGAGATAAGAAATGTTCAGGATCAGAAAACTTTTTTTTCATATTTTAATACATCTTTTTATTATTCCTGCCTCTTAGAATCAATGCGGGGATGTGCGCTATATAGCAACAGCTATGGAGTGATATATACCGTGTTTCCCCAAAAATAAGACCCTGCCTTATATTTTTTTGAACCCTGAAATAAGCGCTTGGCCTTATTGCCATGCGCTCAAAAGCCTGATTGGGTTTATTAACAGAGGAGGTCTTATTTTGGGGGGGAGCAGGATATATATATATATATATATATGTATATATATGTATATATATATGTATATGTATATGATAGATATATGAAGTGACATAATAGGGACGCAGTGGCTCAGTGGCTAAGACGCTGAGCTTGTCAATCAAAAGGTTGGCAGTTCAGCGGTTCGAATCCCTAGTGCCGCGTGACGGGGTGAGCTCCCGTGACTTGTCCCGGCTTCTGCCAATTTAGCAGTTCGAAAGCAGGTAAAAAATGCAAGTAGAAAAATAGGGACCATCTTTGGTGGGAAGGTAACAGTGTTCCGTGCGTCTTTGGCGTTGAGTCATGCCGGCCACGTGACCACGGATACGTCTTTGGACAGTGCTGGCTCTTCGGCTTTGAAATGGAGATGAGCACCGCCTCCTAGAGTCAGGAACAACTAGCACATATGTGCGAGGGGAACCTTTACCTTTACCTTTATGGAGTGATTCTTGCTAGGGAGGAAAATTTTAGCAAAAGCAGTGATGTGAGCCAGAAACTTTTCCAGGGTTGATACTTTGAGCCAGCTTGGCAATTTCAAAGCTGTACTTTTTTTGCTTTCTAAGTGAGAAGCCCAAAAAACTGGGATCAGACTTGTTCCCAGGGCGCGCTCAATCTCCCTCTAAGCAAGGCCACCAGACTTCTAAGGTACAATAAAATCACTGTCATTTTGTAAGGCGCTGCAGAGTTTGAAGTCCCCTGATTTAGTGCAATATAAAAAAAATGCAAATAATTTTTCTGCGGACCACCAAAATTTTCTCACGGACCATCAGTGGTCCATGGACCACCAGTTGGTGACCGCTGGTTTAGAAAGGGCTGTAAAGCACTATGCAGCACTATAGAAGTGCTATTTCTTAATACGTCTTTGACATCTGAAAGACGGAATTTCACCGCTGAGGTCCCGTTTCAAAAAAAAAAAGCTCGTTAGATTGGAGATTGGGACGTTTGTACCTTGAAATCATAATGAGAGCCTTGAAGTTGTTCAGGTGAAGCATACAGACAAGTGCCCACTCCAGAGGTATGGATGAACGCTGTACCAAAATAGAGGGAACATTAGCATGTTTTTTTAAAAAAAATCAAGCATTGCAAATCAATAACCAAAGTACTGTTAAGAGTGGAATAATTACCATAATTATTCTCTGCACTGAGCAGTTGGGTTGTATCTTCCTCTATAATGTCTCTACAGGCTAACCCAAAGTCCCCTATTTTCACGTGATGGTTAGGTCCTTGGAGAAAGATATTCCGGGGCTGTGAAAACAAAACCAATGAACTGATGATGCTACCTAGTTGGGTCACGAAACGTCTGCAAGAAAACAAGCAAGCTCAGAGACCCCCCCCAAGGACCCCTCACTTCAACCCCGAGCTACAAATATCCTCCTTTATTGGTACAAAACAGGGTTTCTGAATGCATTCCAGAAATTTCAAATCACATTTCAATTAACACTTGGTTATCAGAGCTTTCGATTAAATGAAAGTGTTGAAATAGAGCCGACGAGATTCAGATTGTGAGCACCGAGTAGGGCCGTGATGGCGAACCTATGCACACGTGCCACAGGTGGCACGCAGAGCCATATCGGTGGGCACACAAGATTATTGAGCTTTTCAACCCCCGGTAGGCCAACCATGGATAAATCCAAGAAAAGATTCAGAAGAAAACAGAATGCTTAATTCAACTACATATGCTAGTTTTATGGCCGCTCAAGAAATAGTCAGGCACCGGAAGGATTTTGTGGCTCCCGGTGTTTTCTTTTCTGTGGGAAACGGGTCCAAATGACTCTTTTTTTTTTTAAAAAAAATTTGATTTATATGCCGCCCTTCTCCGAAGACTCAGGGCGGCTTACAATGTGCTCAGCAATAGCCTTCATCCTTTTGTATATTTATACAAAGTCAGCTTATTGCCCCCACAAACTGGGTCCTCATTTCACCTACATAATTTATTATCCGGGGAGGTCTTATTTTCGGAGAAACGCGTTACTAGAGAAGGCTTTCAGGGAGGGTCAGACCTAGCTCTTTGCTGTTTACGTAGAGTCCAGGCTAATTCCTCACTTGACCCCTGCTCCGATGGCTGCTCTCCAACAGGTGGAGATGTACGCCTGATCTGAACATGACATCTTTGTAGAGGCCATTAACCTTCTCTGCTGGCCTGCAACCTTTTAAACCAATGAGATCACCTCTTAACTGGTTCCAGAACCGAGCATCAGAGTCACAAAGGAACAATGGCTCAAACGGAAGGTTCCCAAATGCGTTTCCGCCACGCTCAAAACTACCCATTTTGTTCCTCCCCTTGACATGGGTAATTTGATAAGACGTCCCCGCAAATGGGAAAGCGAATCGACGGACAAAAAATTAATTGACGCCATCATGACCAACAACACATCGATGCTCCAGGAGTTACTGCCGTCCCATTCAGTTTACCAAACGGTTATCTGCCAGGTGAGCGATATTATCTGCTCAATCTAAAAGACTTAAAAAAAAAAAGAATTGAAAATGTAAGAATGCAGGTCGTCCTCGGTTTACGACGACAACGGAGCCCCGCGTTTCTGTTGCCAAGCGAAACATGGGTTAAGTGCGTTTTTCTCCCATGTTTTTCAACCTTTCTTGCCACGGTTGTTAAGCGAGTAACAAGGTTGTTAAGTGAATCTGGCTTCCCCATTGGTTTTGCTTGCAAAAAGATCGCAAAAGGAGATCACGTGACACCCACAGAACACTGCAACTGTCACAAATACGAGTCAGTTGCCAAGTGGTCCGAATTTTGATCACCTGACCCTGGCGGTAAAACGGTCCCCGTTTTTCGGTGCAGTTGTAACTTCAATTGGTCACTAAATGAACCGTTGTAAATCAAAGACTACCTGTACATAGAATTTTATGTAGCCTGTCCAAAGCCAGTCCTTCTGAAAAGACGCTTAATTCAGAATTACAGCATTTCATTCCCTTAGAGAAGATAAAGATATAAAAGGAATGAAAATTCAAAAGGAAGAATACAAATTGCAAGCATTCGCAGATGACCTGGTTTTTATTCTTGAAGATCCATTAGAATCAGCAATGAAATTGATAGACAAGATAGGAGAATATGGAAAAGCAGCAGGTTTGAAAATAAAGACAAAATGAAGTTTTTGACAAAAAAATATGTTAATAAAACAAAAAGAACTGGCGGAAGCACTGAAGATGCAGATCACAAATAAGCTTAAGTATTTGGGGATATACCTGACAGCAAGATGTAGTACACTTAAAGAGAATAATTACAATAAACTCAAACAACAGATAGTGACAGACTTGGCAAAGTGGGAAAATTTACAACTATCATTAATAGGGAGAATATCAACGATTAAGATGAATATATTTACCTAGAATTCTATATTTGTTCCAGACAATTCCAATTAGGCTGGGGAAAGAATATTTTGAGGATTTAAATAAAATAGCGTTGAAATACATTTGGCAGGGTAAAAAAACCGAGAATAAAACTAAAATTGTTGCAAGATGCTAGAATACGAAGAAGATTTGGCTTGCCTAATTGAGAATTATACTACCAAGCGACAAGTTTGACGTGGATCAAGGAGCATTTCATTCCAAAGGGTCTTTAAATGTGATTTTTTTTTTTGATCTGAACATTTTGACAAGCAGCAGAATGACTGTACAACCTGATGCGTATCTAATTAAAACTAAGTTCCCTTGATCAACGTTTAGAATTTAAAGTTAAATGGGACTTAATTCTTAATTCTAATTCACAAGTTTATGAGATGAGGCTGTCATTTTATACGCTGCCCAGAGTCATTTTTACTGAGACAGGCGGCTCTATAAATTTCACTATTTGTGATAATTAAAATCTTACAAATACATTTGGATTAAGCCCTCAGTGAAAAAGTGACCTGTTCTTTGGTCAATCCTTCTGATAGTTACTATAATGCAGATTATAGAATATTTTAGCAGGCTTCCCACAGAAATCTGACACTTTCAAAACAACCAGCAAAATGTGTTAACAATTAAAACTTTCTGCAATCACTTTCTGGACACCTAAAATGTTAGCCGATGTTCAGGTCAGATTCAAAGAATAAGCTACTTCTTAAGACAGTACCGCGTTTCCCTGAAAATAAGACCACCTCCAAAAATAAGCCCTCCCCGAAAATATTTAAACGGAGTCCCCGCCATTTCCTCTGTTTAGGGTTAGGGGGGACAGAGCTGGAAATCAGGTAAGACGGCAAGAGGAGCCCCGTCTTGCTCCACGCGCCCCAAAATAATAAGACCTCCCCAAAGATAAGGCCAAGTGCTTATTTCGGAGTTCAAAAATAATATAAGACAGGGTCTTATTTTCGGGGAAACACGGTAGAGCAAAACATACGATAAATTATAAATAGTCTGCAGATGCTCTTGATTTAACTAAACCACATTAAATATGATAGATTGCACCACTAGCTTACATGTTGCCAATTATGACTTTTGTATTTTTTTTCTCCCCAACTGTCCAAGGAAAAAGGGAGATTTGGGCAAGACAATACACAAAATGGAGATCCTGAAAAGAGGTAATGTTTTGCCAAATGTCTGAAGTTATAATACGGGATTTGGGAAATGCTTAACGGCAAGAACTGTGACACACAAAGAATTAGGACCACGCTTTAAATTCCAGCCAATCTGATTTATTGCTCGCGCTTATTTGAGGTAGTCCTCCACTTACGACCACAACGGAGTCCAAAATTTCTGTTGCTAAGTGGAACACTTATTAAGTGAATTTTGCCCCATTTTGTTGTGGCCCGTCTGCGGAACGCTGACTGAAGCAATTTGTAGGGAACAACTTTAGTTCACTCTCCTTCGTGTCTGGATTCTCTGCAAATTGCTTCTGGGCTTTCTGCCAACCATAGTAAGATTACGATTATTTATTCTTTGGATTCTTGTAGGCCGTTAAGAAAGTTAATTAACAGCCTTTGTTTGAAAAAGACTGATTTAATTTAGAAAACTAAGGTTTGTACAGACTTTGTGTGTGCTGCATTCTTTGGGGTCCGTAGCTGGGGCAGAACACATTTTAACGACCTTTCTTGACACAGCTGTTAAGCGAATCATTGCAGTTGTTAAGTGAGTCACACAGTTGTTAAGTGAATCTGGCTTCCCCACTGACTTTGCTTGTCAGAAGGTCGCAAAAGGGAATCGCATGAGCCTTTGGATGCTTGGCAACTGGTTTGTATTGATGACGGTTCCGTGTTGAGCCTTCAACACGGAACCGTCATCAATACAAACCAGTTGCCAAGCATCCGAATTTTGGTCACATGACCACGGGGATGCTGCAACGGTCGTTAAGTGTGAAAAACAGTCACGAGTCACTTTTTTTCAGTGCCGTTGTAACTTTGCTCACTAAATGGACAGTTGTAAATTGAGGACTACCTGTACACAAGAATCTTATCAAACGAATGGTCAGCACGCTGGCACTATCATGTTTCCCCGCCCAAAATATGACCTACTCAGAAAGTAAGTCCTAGCTTGATTTTTACACGTGCCAAATATAAGCCCTACCACCAAAATAAGCCCCAATTAAGACCCCACCTACTCCAGGGTACATGGGTAAAAATTAAGCTAGGGTGAGGATGGAGCGGTGGAGCTACCCTAACCCGGATCCAGAGCTCTATTATTGGCTGTAGAGGCCTTCAGGAAAGTCTTGCCAGCTGCAGAAGAAATGGGCCGAGGTGTGCGAGGCCCGGCTGAAACTATCCAAAGCCAAAGAATTTCCTGAAGGCCTCTGACAGCAAAAATGGAGGCCGAGGGCGACGCACACAAGTGAGACATCCCCCCCACCCACCCCCCCAAAAATAAGACCTGGTGTCTTTTTTGTGGCAAAAAAATATAATACAGGGTCTTATTTTTGGGGAAATACGGTAGAAACAGAGTCAATGGAATTCAACGGACTGGTCTTAGACCGTTTGTGGGAATGTAATGATTCTAGGCTGATTCCTCTCTTGACTCCACCCCTGGACTCTACTTGTCCTTTTCCTAGAAAGAACCCTTTAACACTGCTGAGCCAAGCTGCTTAGCAGTGAAGGACCAAAGAATGAAAAGTCATCTTCGGTTGGTTGGCTGGAGTTGATGTCATCAGAGATATCTAGACAGCACTGTGTCGTTTGCTCCCGGTATATATTCCATTAGAGAGAAAAAGAACTTGCAAATATTTATTTTATCCCTGCCCATTTAGCCCCCCAAAAGCAGAATGCTGCACGGAGAACCGCCACAGAGCAGAAGAAAGGAATGACAGCAAGCAGCTCCCCATCAAATCGAAGAAGAGCCTCAAGGCCACGCCCAGTGACGTGGCTGGCCACCACGATCACCATCCTCTCCATCTGGCTATAACCAACGGGTGTCATCACCTTATCCCCGACCTGCTGAAGCGGGGGGCAAGAATAGACGACAGGACAAAAGCCGGCCAAACCGCTCTTCACCTCGCTTCCAAAACCCTCAACCAAGAAGCCGTTCAGATGTTACTCCGCTGTGGGGCCAAGGTAAACTCCACCACTCCGATGACCCAAGAGACCCCGCTCCATCTGGCCGTCCACACCTTGTCCTGCAAGGCCGGCATTGTCCTAGCGGCCGACGGGAAGTGTGTGGAGCTTCTGCTAATGAACGGAGCCGACGTTTGCGTGAAAGACTGGAAAGGCCAGGAAGCCCTCCACCACGCTTGCCGAAATGGCCGGGAAGACATTATTAACCTCCTCCTCAATTATGGGGCGGACGTGAACGCCTTAACGTTGCAAGCGGAGTCGTGCCTTTTCCTGTTCCTGGAAAAAGCCACCAATCTCAAGAAGGCCAACGTTCTCTGGAAGCTGCTGAGCCTATCCTACCCTCTGAAGCTCACCAACTCTGAGGATCGTCTACCCCGACTGCTGGATGACCCCTACTGGGAGCCACTGAAGGACATACTCCTCCAAGTGTCTTCACAAGTGTGGTCCTTACAGGACATTTGCAAATTCAACATCCGGAAGGTCTACAGAGGAAACGCGAGATACTGGCTCAAAGAGGCGATGCCCATCGAACTGTGGGACTCTATCTACACGAGCCAAGAGTTTTCGTACGCCTCGAAAATCGTCGAAAGGATTTTTGACGGTGGGCGCCGCCAGTCCGAAGTAAGGGAAAGGCCCTGGGATGCCAGCCTCCTCCTCCTCTTTCTCCTTAGCGTGATTCCTGCGCTGTGGCAGGGCCCGCTTTTCCTGGGACACTAAGGTGTTGGGTCAAAAAGTAAAATAAAATTGAAAGTCTTTTAAGCTTCGTGTTCCGAGTCAATCCTCACAGACGTTGCTTTCGATGGGGGGGGGGGAGGGCTTCACCTGTTGGAATATTTAGAGAAGAAAAACGGTGTGTGTGTGTGTGTGTGTGTGTGTTTCTGCGTTTGGAGATGTGTAACAGATGTGCACCTTCCGAGATGGGTAAAATGAGGATGTACTGTTGGGGGCGATAGGCTGACTTTGTAAACCGCTTAGAAAGGGCTGTAAACCACTAACTATAGAGTGGTATGTAAGTCTAAGTGTTATTGCTCTTCCTTCCTTCCTTCCTTCCTTCCTTCCTTCCTTCCTTCCTTCCTTCCTTCCTTCCTTCCTTCCTTCCTTCCTTCCTTCCTCCCTTCCCTTCCCTTCCCTTCCCTTCCCTTCCCTTCCCTTCCCTTCCCTTCTACCCATCCATCCATCCATCCATCCATCCATGGTGCACAGTGGTTAGAATGCAGTATTGCAGGCTGACTCTGCCCACAGCCAGGAGTTTGATCCTGAGAGGCTCAAGGTTGACTCAAGCCTTCCATCCTTCTGAGGTGGGTAAAATGAGGATGCAGATTATCGAGGGCAATGATTCACCCTAACACATTAGACATTAGTAAAATGGTAAAATATAACGAAATTTTGGATAACGGGAGAAGATTAAAATCCAACCTAGAATTAAAGGAGCAGGGAATAATTATAGATTGGTGGCTTTATCTCCAGCTATAATCGAGATACAAAAAAGATTTAGAGGAATTTGGATTTGAACCGAAGTTAACACAACTAGACAAATTATTAACAGGCCCGGAAGAGAAATTACTATCTAAAATATATAATTATTTATTAAATTTTGATTTGGAAAAGGAAATTGTAAAGGGGCCAATGATAGCTTGGGCTAAAAATGTGGGACATAATATTGAGTTAGAAGATTGGGAAAAAATTTAGAAGAAAAATTATACATTAACAAAATCCACCGCATATAAAGAAAATCAGTATAAAATGTTCTATCGCTGGCACTTAGCCCCAACAAGACTTGCAAAAATATATCCCAATCTAAACCTTAACTGCTGGAAATGTAAAAAAAGCACAAGGTACCTTTTTTCATGTATGGTGGCTTTGCCCAGAAATCACAAAATACTGAATTAAAATACAAAAATGATTAAATGAAATTACACATTGCCAAATAGAATTGAAGCCTGAACTGTTTCTTCTGGGGATCATTAAGGAAAAATATCCTAAAAGGATTAAATATTTTATCATACATATTACTACAGCAGCAAGAATTGGTGCTGGAAAATGTCCACTACACAAACAGATTGTGTAATAATCCGGAAAATTTTTGAGTGTGCAGAAATGGACAAACTTATTATAGAATTAAATAACAAGGAAGACTTGGAATATTACTCAACCTGGGAAAACTGGTATCAATGGATAGAAAATAAAAATAGGAAACATATAGATCAAAATAAGACGTAAATTGTGTTTACATGTATTTGATCAAGAAGGAATATCTGAGAATATATGAATAGAGTTAAGATTTGTGTACTGTTGGAACGACGTTGAATTGTATAACTATCATGGACGTATTTTTGTTACAGATGTATTTGTATTAGTATTTTAATATTTTAAATTTTAGTAAAGGTTTTTTGAAATTTTTTTTTTAAAAATAAACTAAATAAAAGGGGTTTTATCAGGACGAGGAGTTGGCTTTGTGCTTGTGGGAAGCCTAAGTCAATTTTACTTACTTTAATGTCCCGGTGCATGACTCCATTCATGTGGATATAGTACACTCCTTCTAGCAGCTCCTGGAAAATCTTTAAGGTCCAGTGTTTCTCGATGTGATGATAAGGATCTTTAAAAACATTAAAAAATTAAAAATAAAACAGTTTTGCATGTGCACTGCTGAAATGTCTTTATAACAGCTCGTTCGTGAGTCTTGTTTAAATAGCGTTGATTTTTTTTTTTTTTAAAAGCAAGGAAGCATCTTTTCCAGGAGATTTGCTTTTAAGGCTTTTAAGACTTACTAGTGGCATCTGTTGCTCTCAGGCATTTGTCATTTCTTGCTGCAATCCAGTCACACAAGGAGGTTTCGCACAGTTGCATTTGTATGTGAAGCATCAGGTGATATTCGGTCTAAGAAGGAAAGAGGGAGGGTTTTTTTTTTCAATGGGCCACTAGAAAGGTGTATAATACTATAGCAAACTTATGAAAGGTCAGGCGGTTACAAGGAGAGATGTCAAACTCGATTTCATTGAGGGCCGCATCAGGGTTTTGTTTGACCTTGGGGGGCTGGGAGGCAGGGGCTGGCGAGGGTGGGCATGGCCAGCCCGACGGCATTTGTGTCGGGGGCACCTGTGGTGGCCCGAGAGCTCTGCCAGCAAAAACAGGTGTCAGGGTTCCAAGTAACACCCCCAACGAAAGAAGACTCCGAGGCTAGAAGTTCCTCAAAATTCCATTTTATGAGAGGTCATATTGGCACATCTGGGAAAACCCGAATCTGAAAGCTTCCAGGTTTTCCCCACCCATAGAAAAGTCCAAGTCCCTTCCCCTGCACCCACATGTCCATCACATGGTCCAATCAATGCACCCTCCCAACTGGAGATGCCTCCCAGTCACGCCACTCCAGGTGCAGGGCAAGATGTCCTTGATTCTCTGAGAAAGGAATGTTATTATGACTACATATCTCCCCTGCTCCATACAATCCTCCCTCCCAGTTTCCCACAGTAGTAAATGTGGCAGACCTGAAGATCCAATGCAAAAGATGGCTCCCAGGCCTGACAACAGGCTCCCGAGCTCTGTTTTCGGCTGGGACGGTCTCCTGCAATCCTCTGCCAGCAAAAACAGAGCTCGGGAGGGCCATATGCAGCCCTTCCGAGCTCCGTTTTCACTGGCAGAGGCACTGCGGGTTGGTCCTTCGCTGTTCTCAGGGCAGCCCTGCAGGCCAGATCTAAGCACCCCGCAGGCCAGATCCAGCGCCCGGGCCTTGAGTTTGACACTCCTGGGTTACAGGTTGTCCTTGACTTACATACGTGCTAGTCGTTCCTGACTCTAGGGGGCGGTACTCATCTCCGTTTCAAAGCCGAAGAGCCGGCGCTGTCCGAAGACGTCTCCGTGATAATGTGGCCGGCATGACTCAATGCCAAAGGCGCACGGAACGCTGTTCCCTTCCCGCCAATGGTGGTCCCTATTTTTCTACTTGCATTTTTTTACGTGTTTTCGAACTGCTAGGTTGGCAGAAGCTGGGACAAGTCATGGGAGCTCACCCCGTTACGCGGCACTAAGGATTCGAACCGCTGAACTGCCAACCTTTCGATCGACAAGCTCAGCGTCTTAGCCACTGAGCCATAATTAACACCCATGAGACAAATTTGTATTTACCATACAAGGCTGGGGTGAAGATATCTCCTTTTCTGAGTCTTCATCCCTACAAGAATCGTTCGCATTGGTGTGGTCCCCATTTTCATCGCAGCGACGTAACAGCGAGGCCCGGTTTCCGTTGTCCCTCAAGTCGTTGCTCGTGTCACTGTCACTGCTGCTGCCGTATGTCCCAGAAGGAAGCGTGCAAGAATTCCCTTCATTTCTGTTAGAATTTCTGCTGAAAGAATCCTCTGGAGTCGGATTGGCAAAGATGATGGAACTGTCTTCCATTTCTTGAATGCAACTCTGGTCCCTGCAAAAGAATAATAATAATAATTCCAGAATCAGGGCAGGGAAGGCAACTGTACACCCCTTCAGGGTCCCTTCCCCCCCCACAAAAAATAATTTATTAAAAAGAATTTGTTTTTTAAAAAATGAGGCAGGTTTCTTTTGTGGAGTCTTAGAAGACGTACTTAGAATTTTCTGCCTCCGAAGACATTTTGAGAGATGGAAGATCCAAGACTAAGCCACCTGTAATGAAGAAACAGGACACTTTATAATAAAGACAATTTTATAACCCTGGGTTCATACGAGACGGACAAAATTGGATTTTACTGTTGTTGTGGGCGATTTATATGTGAGCGGCCCACTCGAGACAGCGAGAGAGATGGCTTATACATTTAATCAATAAAATTGAGTAAAAGGTAAAGGTAAAGGTTCTCCTCACACATATGTGCTAGTCGTTCCCGACTCTAGGGGGCGGTGCTCATCTCCATTTCAAAGCCGAAGAGCCAGCGCTGTCGAAAGACGTCTCTGTGGTCATGTGGCTGGCATGATTAAACGCCAAAGGCGCATAGAACGCTGTGACCTTCCCACCAAAGGGGGTCTCTATTTTTCTACTTGCATTTTTTTACGTGCTTTCGAACTGCTAGGTTGGCAGAAGCTGGGACAAGTAATGGGAGCTCGCCCCATTACGTGGCACTAGGGATTCGAACCGCTGAACTGCCGACCTTTCAATCAACAAGCTCAGTGTCTTAGCCCCTGAGACACAGCGTCTCTTAAAATTGAGTGGGTGGGATGAAGCTCACAAATTATAAACTGCTGCAAATTGTTCAATCAGGCAGATGAGACCAGTGGTATAGATACAGGATGGACAGACGGACAAACAAACAAATAAATAAATGCTCCCCTTTTGGACATGCTGGTTGAACATGTTCCATCCAAGCCGTGTGGTAACCTACAATGTTAGGATGCTGCAGCTGAGCCAAGACTTTCACTTCCCGTAGGACCTACAGAAAGATCAGAGAGAACTTATTACACCTGGTATGGCCAGATAAGCCGCTCTTTCCCAAGATGTCCGTAGAGTTTCCAGAAATGGAACTAAGGGCGACTTTCACCTTTGCCCTTGCCTGCCGCCAGAAATCAAGGAACCAAGGCCGTTCGTGTGAAGACAGTTTGTTGCCTGCTAATGCTCTCTACAAGAATCTGAACTACTAACAGCCAAAGCGAAATGATAAAAAGAGTCAACGAAATTCAAGGTGGGCCAGAATTCAAGGTGGGGGTCAAGGGTTACAAAACTGATGAGGTGCTTGACCCCTCCCTTGGGGTCTGCCTGGTCATCTCCTATGTCACCAAAAAATGTCCCCAAAGTGCTTTTTCAAGAGGCAACTGGACATCCTTTGTTTTTCTTCGAAGAAGTTTCGCTTCTCATCCAAGAAGCTTCTTCAGCTTCTTGGATGAGAAGCGAAACGCCTTCGAAGAAAAACAAAGGAAGTCCAGTTGCCTCTGGAAAAAGCACCTTTGGGATAACTGTGACCTGGATGAATGGAGAATTTCCATAGTCGCCATAAGATGGAATGTCCGCTATAAGGGCACTGCAAGCCCAAGGGCACCCCTTGAAAAACTCTGCATCCCCAAGCAAATGGTTTGAGTTGGGGGATGGGAAAGACTCCTGAAAAGCTGGGCGACTTCTCCTTCTAACTGCCCCACCCATCGCCATTGTATTGGGAGTACAAGCAAGAAATAGTGGGCGGGGTTCGTCGGCAGGAAGTGCCAAAGTCAAAAGTGGGTGGGGCTCCCGACTTCCTGTTTATTTTTCTCTCTCTCTTTCTTTCTCCATTCTTCATGCCGGAAATACAGGACTTTTTGGGTTAGCAGATGTTTGAAGCAAGGCAATAAAACAGCCAAGTTTCTGCTTGCAAATTCACAGTTTTCCTTTAACATGAAACATCGACTAACCCCCGGAGCCGGGAACCGTGACGCATGTCTTTGACACAACACACCCTCCAGCCAACATAAAAACAAGTCCATACCTTCATGCAATCGTGTTTGGTGGCCTTCTTAATCAGGATTTTTTTAATCGCGTAGAATTGACCGTCGAGTTTGTTTCTGACCTGAAAGGAGATCAATAAGGCGGAGGGATGTAAAGTAAATTAAGAACGGAGGAGGACACGAGCATCCATTTTTGCAAAAATAATAACGATTTAAAAATGAATGCAGACCCTGGGATTCCACAAAGGTGCAGTAAGGGTGGGACATAAATGAAACAAATAAATAAATAACACCCGCCCGATTCAGAATATGAGCCTTGGGTGGGCAAATAGGGAAAAAGACCACCTGTGTATCGTGACATCATTGCCCAAACACTACAAATTTGGTAATTCAGCAAATCCAACAATCGCCGTTTTTTTGTTTTTTTTTTTACAAACATATCGTGTAAATAGTGTGGCACTTGAATGTCTTACATTTTAGTACAACTAAAACAATATTCTTCACATTTAGTACAGTTGACAATCCTATATAGTTTTAATAATAAATATAACAGTGGCATAATTAAAAATTAGAAAGGGGATAAACAATGGGAGATTATAATGTAATATAAATGTGTGCATTACTATTAGAACTATGTAAGTTCTAATATTCTTTTCTTTCTTTCTTTCATGTCTGGTGGCTTTGCCCAAAAATTAAGAAATATTGGATAAAAATAAAAATTTGGATATCAGAAATAATTGTGGAGGATATTGAGTTAGAATCAGAATTTTTTTTGTTAGGAATGCTTAAACAAAACGTTAGAAAGGAAAAAAAGTACCTAATATTACATATAATTACGGCAGCTAGGTTAGCCCTAGCACAAGTCTGGAAAAGAGATCAATTGCCAATGGAGCAGCAAATAATTGAAAAAATTTACACATGTGCAGAAATGGATAGACTAACGTTGAAATTGAAAGATAAGGACTCACAGTATTTTAAGATATGAGACAGTTGGTATGAGTGGATAAACCAATGGAAAAGAAGGTAAAGACAAAATTTAGTAAGAAATTAAAAGTAATAATTATACACCGTCATTAAGGAAAAAAAGGAAAATAAATTTTTGTATATATGTGTACTTATATACATTATATATACTTTGTTGTTTGTTGATACTGTTGATCGTATTTTAAGGTTGTGAATGTTTTATACAACTTTATTTTTTTTAAATCTAATAGTTTGTTTTTTAAAACCAAAAAAAAAAAAAAGAACTATGTAAGTCTGTTAAATACAATAAATATGATTATTAATACTTTATTCGTAGTAAAAGGAGTGACATTTAGAATATGGAAATGGGCATAAAGATGATGTATTGAAATATCGAATGATCAAATAACGAAAGATTATAATTCAACAGAATATGTGTATTATTATTAAAACAATCTGTTGTCTTAAGAGCATGTTCTTGCATCGTATTCTATAATACGAATAAAATCTTAAGATATATGGAAAGGCCTGCCATGATTTCTACCCACCCCCACCAATGAGCCTTCCATTTGATTATAAGCAATGCTAATGTGGTTGGTTTTAGTTATAAATCAGTCAGCTATAAGTACCTTATATACTGTTCCGTACCCTCCTTTCCCGAGCCTCGAAATCTCATCAAATTCATTGACGTAACGGGATGTCTGTGCTTCAAAGAGGATTTCGTTCTCCCTGGTTTTTAAAAGAGTGTATTAATACGGAACCATAAGGAAGGCTGAGCGTCAAAGAATTGAGGCCTTTGAACTCTGGTGCTGGAGAAGACTCCTGAGAGTCCCTTGGACTGAAAGGTGATCAAACCGGTCAATCCTAGAGGAGATTAACCCTGACTGCTCCTTAGAAGGCCAGATCCTGAAGAGGAGACTCAAATACTTTGGCCACCTAATGAGAAGGAAGGACTCCCTGGAGAAGAGCCTAATGCAGGAAAAGATGGAGGGCAAAAGAAGAAGGGGACGGCAGAGAACGAGGTGGCTGGATGGAGTCACTGAAGCAGTCAGCGTGAGCTTAAATGGACTCCAGGGGATGGTAGAGGGCAGGAATGCCTGGAGGAACGTGGTCCATGGGTCAGACACGACTTCGTGACTAACAACAACAATAAATTAATATGGGGTTGTTATAAAAAAAAATGAAATGTTCCACTGTAGCACTCTATCTTTCACGGATAGATGAGCGAAGTGTGGAAATAGAAATGAGACATCGATGTAGAAAAATATCCAGATTGTTGGCAGCCTACCAAGGATCAAACTACTGATTTATATCCTGCGTTAGGTGCACTTCAGCTTTTACAATCCAGACATGGAAAAATTCTCATTCAGAACAGAAACCAACTGCCTCTTCTTGCGATGCCCAAGAACTTTTTACGGCACATGACTTACGGTTCCAAACGTGACATTAATCTGAATTTGATTTCTGCAATGCAGGGACTCCAGAAGCTGATGCTAAAGCCATTTTAAAGTCAACATGTTCAATAAAATGCAGTAGGTAGCTGGTTTAAACATTACTCCTGGAGCTTTGAACACGTACCTGTTTTTGTAGGAATCGCCATGACCAAAGTCCTACAGAGAAATGAAAGAAACGCTGCGATCAGTAACAAATGCACAATCAAGAAACAAAGATTGGATTTGTGAAAATAAAACGGAAAAACCAAGACAGCAAAAATCGGCAGTCTTTAAAGCACAAATGTCAACTGTAGTTGTCCTGACCTAAAGGCTTCCTTAGAAAGTATAAAGCACGGTCCCGCAAAACCCCTTTTATTTATACGACTGTAAATTACTTTCATTTACAGTCCGCAAGGCTTGATAAACAGTCTTTCAGAGGAAGGTTATCAACACCCATCCATCTCACGTGGAATGCTGCCAGAGAGCTACTTTCCAGATGCAGGGCAAGGCCAAACTTGACACAGAGTCACAAACAGAAGTTTTAACTCTTGAATCGGCCACATGAACTAATTGCTTCCTGCAAAAGCTCACATCCCGTTTGTTCCTCTTTTATGTCTTATGGGAGGGGCCAATCATCTCCAAGCCTTACTCCCAAGTCGACCCTGCTTCCTTAATTGTTCTTGTTGTCTGGCAGCTCTGTGCATGCGCACGCTGGGAACAGGCTCACACTGTTGTTCTGCCTCGCTGATGTCAGACTCCGGAGGCTGCACATAACTATCAGATGGCCTTGGCCCCCTCTCTGCCTCTGACGCAGAGCCCTCATCTGAGCTTTCCCCAGCCCCCAGGACTGGCCCAAGTTCCTCCCCAACTTCCTCATTGTCCAAATCTGCTGCCACCTCTGCCGGCTGCCGATGGGCCAAAACAGTAGTTGAGCATGATAGCCAAACAAACTGGAATATGTAATGGTGGTTGTTAGGAAATGATTATTACCTAACTCGTTGGGTTGGCAAAATATAAACCATCATTATAGCTTTAAGACTGCTGTATTGCTGTATTGCATCATACTGTGTCCTGATTGGTTAGCTCTGTAGCCAATGTCCTTAAGAGGGAGCTAGAAACATGGTTTGTTTATCTTTGTTGATCTTTACTGCTCTTTGCTGTGTTTTGCTGTTTGCAAGTGCAGAAGAACTGTTAATGTGTATGACTATGACGACTGGTAAGAAGACTTTGTTATTGGATTATCCGTGGACTATTGTTTTACTATCTACTGCTTTATATGTGTATGACCTGGACTGTTTATTGGACTGTGCCTTATTACTATTTCCTGAAAGTAAACACAACTCAGTGTATCTGTGTGTTGGCTGTGTTTATTCCTAACTTCTCTCAATCGCTTTCATAGGCACACCCTTGCTACTCAAGGGTTGCTCTGCTTAATTCCTTAACAGTGGTTTTCAATCCCTTTGCCCTCCTTCAGCAAAATAAGATGCCTCAGTGATTTAAAAAAAAAAAAAAACAACCCACAAAAATACTTCACCAGAGCCATAGCATAGAACTGGCCAAGCGTCCTCATTTTGCACAAGGATTAAAAGAGACAATCTAAACTCCCAAATATTCTAGCATGCTTTTAATGGTCCTGCCAGGAAGGAGGGAGGGAGGGAGGGAGGGAGGGAGAGAGAGAGAGAGAGAGAGAGAGAGAGAGAGAGAGAGAGAGATGGAATTACCTCATTGTGTATTTGCTTGTTGGCTGCTTTCATTAGTTCGGTAATGGCTCGATTATGCTGCAGTCGCAAACTGCTGAATTCTTCACAGACGGCGAAATCGGAAAGCAAGCCCATCTGAGTAAATGTTTTACAGAGCACTGTATTGGGGGTGGGGAAGTGGGGGGGAAACAAGACCCATTTGAAAATAAACCGAACACTCTTCAACCCTTGTCTTCATTATGTTTTTATGGCCTCCCCTCGGCTTCAATTGCTTTTATTTCATTTAAATTATGTTTGTGGGTCCCAGAGGGTGGATTTTGGATTAATAAAAAGTTAAGTTATTAATACAACTAACAGTTATAATAAAACTAGCCTTGTCCAGCTCTCCAAATGAAAAAACCCAGTAAAATACAGCAGCTCCAAAGCATCGGGAGATAAATAAAGAGCAACAAGAGGGAAAACAGGAGAAACGAATGTTAAGCTTTCCTATAAGTCTATAAATGGTGAGGCCACTTGTGTATAAGAGAGCAAACCCTTCTAGCACTGATGAGGTTATCTAGATAGGTAATGAAACATCTCCAAGGACACAATCAAGCTTAGAGAGCACCAAGGACCCCACAGTCCTCCTTCACCACCTCCTCCTTCTTCCTCCCCTCTGCAAACCCCATTCCCACCTAGCACTGATGATGTTACCTAACTGGGTCATGAAACATCTGCAAGAGAATAACCAAGCTCAGAGAGCACCAAGGACTCCACAGTTCAACCCTGAGCTACAAATATTATCTTCTATTGGTGAGGGAGGGAGGAAGGAAGGGAAGGAGGGAGGAGAGGAAGGGAGGAAGGAAGGGAAGGACGGAGGAGAGGAAGGGAGGGAGGGAGGGAGGAGAGAGGGAAGGGAGGAGAGAGGGAAGGAAGGGAGGAGAGGGAGGGAGGGAAGGAAAGAGAGGGAGGGAGGAGAGGAAGGAGGGGAGGAGAGAGGGAAGGAAGGGAGGAGAGAGGGAGGGAGGGAGGGAAGGAGAGGGAGGAAGGAAGGAAGGAAGGAGAGGGAGGAAGGAAGGAAGGAGGGAAGGAAGAACAAAATAATACAGTCCCACCCACTGGATGTCCCAATGACATCACTGGCCAGACCCTCAATAGCGCTGTGGGCCGGACAAATGGCAAACATATCCGCGGGGCTAAAAAAGCTGCCATTTTAATATTTAAATACAAACAAAACGCATCTTGAATGTGTTAATTTTCTACCTATTGAACCCGTTGGTTGAATTTAACAAAATCGAGCTCAAAAGAATGCTGTTCTTTGGTTGCTACTCTTTGGGAAGCCAACAATCCCAAACTCCTCCATAAAATCAATTCAAACCCTTCACTAACACTGAAACAATCGTCTCGAACGTGTCGGATCTTGAGCGTAGACATGGCAAAGGTGCTCCAGCAGAGAAACTAGCAGGAGCTGATTGGCGAAGGAGGACTTGATGTTCATTAATTTCTGGGAACCGTTTGCACCCCGAAATTCGGCAGGCCAGTCAGAATCTGAAAAAAAAAGAACAAAAGGGGAAACCTGTTTTACATCTTCAGTGCTCTGAAAATAAGATTTAAAGGAGTTTCAAAGACATGGTACAGGGGTGAAATGCTACCAGTTCACACCGGTTCGGGCAAACCATTAGTAAAAAAAACCGAACCAGTATTTCCGACGATCAGCTGTGCCACGCGATTTAGATTTGCTAGCAAGCAGGAAATCCTGCTTTCTAGCGAATCTAAATTACGCGGCACAGCTGTTCCCCCCCCTCGCTGTGGCACTTACCTTCAAATGGCTCCTTTTTCTGTGCGAAGTGCGCATTTTGTGCGCACTACACATGCGCACTGCACATGCAGCCAAGGTCGAGAACTTTTAAGACCTGTGGACTTCAACTCCCACAAGTCTGGAATTCTGGGAGTTGAAGTCCATAGGTCTTAAAAATTGCCAAGGTTGGACAACCCCCCGTTTCAACAGTGTTTAAGAACCCAGATGCCTTCAAAGGCCATTTCGCTTCCTTCCACTTTCTTTCTGGAACTTTTTTTCTGGAACAGATGGAAACGGTGCAGAGCGAAGCAATTATCCATTATTTATCTCTCCCTCCTATTTATGCCGTGGAATATCCATGCTGCAATGCTGTTTTATAGCCCTGTGAAGCTGCAGGATCCGTGCTCATAAGAGAAATGCTTGCTTTTCATGACAAATGGGATGTAATAAAGATGCCATCCACTTCTAAGGCTGAGTCGCTTTATAAAAGCCCGTATAGAAGAAGCAATCATCCCCAGAATTATTATACCGACTATTTATTAGTCGTACATATACTGTTATATGGACAAAGTGCTGTTACTCGTTTATAAAAAGCTTCACAGCTCTTTCTGCCTATTTGCTTTATATTTATGGCACGAGCTACGGTGGTTATTAAGATTTCAAAGAACAAAAACGCAAAAGAAAAATATAAATTAACGCGTAGGATAATTTCGCCAAGTTTATCCCTGTGCAAATAGCTACACTGATTCTACTTCAGAGAGTTAACACTATAGCTGGAAATTCATGTGCATTCATGAATGCACACCAATAGTGCTGTGAAAAAAAAAATACCGACATATCTATGCTAAAGCATTTGATAAGTGATTTCTCTTCAAACTGTGGAATTCCAACTCCTATTAATTTACATGCAGCTTAGCCTTATGCTTATCTTAGGATAAATCAATTCTAAACACTCCGAAAGATTGATTTCAAACCGGAGTTGTTTCTTCTAGGAATAATTGATAAGAAAACGGAGAAAAGTCTGTACTGCATAACATTGCATATACTAACGGCAGCTAGAATTACTCTGGCACAAATGTGGAAACAGATTAACACACCGCCTGAAGAAATAGTAATCAAAAAGTTCCTCGAATGTGCTGAAATGGATAAAATGACAATGGAGATTAAAGAAAGAGTTGATTCGGACGACTATAAAGTGTGGAATAGATTCTATGTGTGGCTAGAAAATAGAAATCCAAAAAAGAAATAAGGATGTAAATTGAAATTCGATTAATTGGAATCTAAGAGTATTGAATGCTGGTAAGGATAAAATACTATGTTAATAAATAGGATGTAAGTCAGAGGTGGGTTTCAGCAGGTTCTGACCGGTTCTGGAGAACCGGTAGCGGAAATTTTGAGTAGTTCGGAGAACCGGTAGTAAAATTGTGACTGGCCCCGCCCCCATTTATTCTCTGCCTCCCAAGTCCCAGCTGATATGGAGGAAATGGAGATTTTACAGTATCCTTCCCCTGCCACGCCCACCAAGCCATGCCACGCCCACAGAACCGGTAGTAAAAAAAATTGAAACCCACCACTGATGTAAGCATATATAACAATTTTGTTTACAAGAATGCTTAATATGGTTATACAAGAATAAGAGAATAATTAGGAAGATTGAATTTAAAAGCAAAGATAATTGTCCATGCAGAAAGTTGTAAAATATTATATAATACTGTTACTTATGTTCTGTATTTTACTGTTTGGTGTATGTGTGTGTTCCCCCCCCCTTTTTTCTTCTTTTTTAATTTTTTTGTCTTTTTCTATTATGTTTTTGGTTTTAAACATGTAAAATATTCAATAAAAACTAATTAAAAAAAAAGAAATCAATTCTAAATGGGAAATAGTTTAATCAGAGGTGGTATTCAGCCGGTTTGGCCAATCCGGTAGCCGAGATTCAGCATAGCTTGATTAGCACAAGGGGAAAAAAAAATCTGCTCCCAGCAATCTACCTCCTTGCAGCAAGCAGCAGAGCCCTGCGCAAAACAGCTGAGAGCAAATCAGCTGAGAGTCAGGAGGCCGATCCAATCAACTCGTGCTAAGTAAACTGTGCTGAAGCTGAAAGGAGCTGTTTCTTCTTGCTGCTTGCTTGCAAGGAGGTAAATTGCTGGGAGGCAGAGGCCAAAAGGTGGGGGCCAGTGGGTGGGCGGGGTTACATTCGGTGTATAAGATGCACCTAAATTTTCACCCCCTTTTGGGGGGGGGGGAAGGTGCGTTTTATACTCTGAAAAATACAGTAGGCACATTTTTGAGGCTGGGCGCATGCACGGAAGGCACGCATAACAGCAACGCATGCCCATAAGGCTGGGCACATGTGCTGAAGGCACACATGAATGGGGCGAACCACATACGCGCCTGCATATCCGTGAAGCGAGCGTGCACGCACGCGGCAAACGAGTGGTAACGAAACGTGAAACCCACCGCTGAGCTTAATGCTGATTTTCTTCATCCCTTTCAAATCAATCAATGCGCTAAAACGTTTGTGCGATTTACACCTGACTACAGAATTTATTTTGGAGGCCTCTAAACACTTGTGCAGCATGTGTGCAGCAGACTCGATTTTTAAAGGAACGTCATTCAGAGTTGCAACGATCCGGGTTTGCAACTGAAGCCACAAAGAGGACGTCTGATGCAAGGAGATTGCAAACAGAGTCACAAGACCCATTCAGAGAAATGATGAAACAGCTCCTTTCGCTTATCAGCCTCAAGATAAAGATGTGAGATCAATAAGGTAATAGTTCAGTCATTCGATACCCTTCAGCATTTCGACCGTTGTACAAAACACTGTGGTACAAAAACCTCATTTTCAAACAAAGGCAAGCAAGGAAAAATAAAGAGTGGCAACAGAATTACATGGAAAGTAGCTATTTAACTGAAAATACACAACTTTAAAATACCTCTTCCTTCTTTATCAAGGAAGATCCCGCCCCCCCCAAGCAGAACCAAAGGAACATTAAGTTACATCTCATCCTGAATTTTAAATCTTTGCCCAAAAACCCAGAACTCAGAAAAATGCAAGATATCTTATTTTCCTTGTGGGAGGTTTATTTTAAAAAAAAAAATACAGCTTCAAAAAGCATCATCTTTCCAGTGCAGAGTTGTCAATCTGCACAGTCAACAAAATAAACTCTTAAATTCATTTTATAGAGGAAATAAATACAGGTAATCCTCAATTTACGGTCACAATCGAGCCTGGAATTATCACCATAAGTTACTGCAGTCCTTAAGTGGGTCGCCAGGTGACTGGGCCTGATTTTCCGACTTTTTTTTTGCAGCTGTCGTTAAGCGAACGCTGCAGTTGTTAAACAAATCAATTTTACCCAATGGGCGTTTTTTTTTTTTTTTGCAACTGGAAGATGATGCCAGAAACCAGCAAAAAAAACAAACAAACAAAAAAAACATTGAAAATCATGGCGTAAATCAAGAACTACCTGTAGATGTAACAAATAAAAAAAATAAGCTCTCTTTGACTGTTCTTCTCCGTGCATTAGGAGCAATGCCTGAAAATGTAGAAAACTAGCATGTTCGTTTTTCTAGTTTTTCTAGATGCAGGTTTCCTTTTCTGTTCAATCATATCTGATTTGCAAAAACTGCCTGGACAGGTTCCGGCAAATACTTTCCAGCGAAATAAGCATTCAGACAGAAATTGAACAATTGAGGGAGAATTTTTTTTTTTACTTTGTTTCTTAGTGGATTAGGGCGCTGAGGTGAACTCTACTGCAAACCTATTCCCTGCTCAGGGGGATGCTGCTAAGTCTGTTTTGCAAATGTGGAGGTGAGTGGAGGAAACCAAATCCAAAGGAGCTTTCTTATTAGCGACTGCAAGTAGTAATTTGCCCTTCATTATGCCTCATTTGCCTTCATCTTCCTCTCCATCCACTTTGTAACCTCCTCTTGTTAAATATTAAATTATAACAGGCCGCCCTGCAGGGGCCTTTGTCTACCGCAATTCACTGAACAAAAACACAGGAGAGAAAGATATTGTATACGTAGGTCATTAAAGAGCCAACTTTTTATACAAGCCCCCATTACAATCCCCAGTTGTGTATAAAATGAACTACACATGTACACATACCTCTCTTTCTAAAATAATCAATTTATGCACACCCCATTTACAATTCCCAGTAGTATACATGATAATTCAGGGATGCACAAATATATATACATAAGAGACCCTAGATTATTCTCTTTCTCTCTCCCCCCCCTCTCTTTCTCTGTCTCTCCTCCCCTCTGTATGTGTAAGAGTATACACATAAACACAAAAATACACATTATCTGTCTCTCTCACACATATAGTACTGTGCATTTATATAAATAAAATAAACATCTAAAATAAACATCTTTTTGTATGCACTCCCACGCGTAACAATCCCCAGTTGCATATAAAATAATCTAGGGAAGAATAGAGATAGATAGATAGATAGATAGATAGATAGATAGATAGATAGATAGATAGATAGATACTGATTGACTGACATGACAGATGGTAGAGAGATAGAAATACAGATAGGTATAGGCAGACATAGATAAAAAGAGAGAGGAGAGAGAGGGAGATTAGATAGAGAGATGATAGAGAGATACAGATAGGTATAGGCAGATGATAGATAAAAAGAGGAGAGAGATTAGATAGGTAGGTAGGTAGGTAGGTAGGTAGGTAGGTAGGTAGGTAGGTAGATAGATAGATAGATAGATAGATAGATAGATAGATAGATAGATAGATAGATAGATAGATAGATGACAGATAGACAGACAGACAGACAGACAGACAGATGATAGAGAGATACAGATAGGTATAGGTCAGGAATCTCCAAACTTGGCAATTTTAAGACTTGTGGAAGTCAACTCCCAGAATTCCCCAGCCAGTTCACAAGTCTTAAAGTTGCCAACTTTGGGGACCCCTGGTATAGGCAGACGATAGATAAAAAGAGAGAGGAGAGAGATAGATAGATAGAGAGATAGATAGATGATAGATAGATAGATGATAGATTGATAGATGATAGATAAATAGCTAGATGATAGCTAGATGATTGTAGATAGCTAGATGATATATAGCTAGATGATAGCTAGATGATGGATGATAGAGAGATAGATGATAAAGAGATGATAGAGAGAGAATGATAGATAGATGATAGATAGATGATAGATAAAAGATAGATCGATCGATAGATAGATAGATAGATAGATAGAGAGATGATAGAGAGAGAGAGATGATAGAGAGATAGGTATAGGCAGAGGATAGATAAAAAGGTAGATAGGTAAGTAGGTAGAAGAAATAGATGAGAGAGAGATAGAAATACAGATAGATATTTAGGCAGATATAATTAAAAAGACAGAGGTAAATAAATACTGTGTACCTCTGTGTGTATAAATAAGACAACCTAGATTATTCTGTATACAGACACACACACACACCCCGCACCCCAGCCCAGATGCACCCCCACCGCCCTCCCTCCCCCCCAAATCACCCTCTTTCCCTCCTTACCACCGATACACGTGTACACACCTCCCCACGTAATACACCCCCCCCCCCCGCCAACCCCAGCCCTGTTTTCTTCCCCGCGCACCGTCGAAAGGCGGCTCGGCTCCGGCCTCCTCCTCCTCCTCCTCTTCCTCGGGGAAGTCGAAGACAACCCGCGGCCTCCCAGCCCCGCCGACCCTGAAGACGGCCTTCCTTCGCCACATGGCCGCGCTCCGCCAGGCCTCCGCCGTCGCTGCTCGGCGTGCTCGCCGGCCTGCCCTGCTTCGTCTTCGTCCCGCCCGCCCGGCTGGCTCGACGACGCCCCCTTGCTTGGCCGGCCCGCACGTCAGGCCGCCACTACAGTGCCCATGGTTCCCGGCCGGAGGGCTGAGGGGGGCGAATCCGGAGGGCGTGGATGGTTGGGGAAGGGGGTGGCAGGCCGCCCAATAGAAGGGGTTACTGTTTATTTTATTTTTTAACTGATTTTATTATTTATTGTTATTATTATTCTTTTATTCATTAACCATTATTATTAACCATTATTGTTAAACATTATTATTATTATTAATCTCTTTTATTCATTAAACATGAAACTCAGTCAACTGAACATTTAAAAATGTATCGTAAGTATTGACTGGTGCTAATGGTTGATACGGGTTGCTGCCATCGGCGTCCCAGGTATCAAATTATTATTATTATTAATCTTTTATTCATTAAATATTATTATTAAACATTATTATTATTACTCTATTCATTAAACATGAAACTCAAGTCAACTGAACATTTAAAAATGTATCGTAAGTATCATTGACTGGTGCTAATGGTTGATACGGGTTGCTGCCAGCATCCTAGGTGTCAAATTATTATTATTATTAATCTTATTCATTAAATATTATTATTACTCTCTTTTACTCATTAAACACAAAACTCAGTCAACTGAACATTTAAAAATGTATCGTAAGTATCATTGACTGGTGCTAATGGTTGATACGGGTTGCTGCCAGCATCCTAGGTGTCAAATTATTTTTATTATTAATCTTTTATTCATTAAATATTATTATTACTCTCTTTTACTCATTAAACACGAAACTCAGTCAACTGAACATTTAAAAATGTATCGTAAGTATCATTGACTGGTGCTAATGGTTGATACGGGTTGCTGCCAGCATTCTAGGTATCAAATTATTATTATTAATCTTTTATTCATTAAACATTATTATTACTCTCTTTTATTCATTAAACATGAAGCTCAAGTCAACTGAACATTTAAAAATGTATCGTAAGTATCATTGACTGGTGCTAATGGTTGATACGGGTTGCTGCCAGCATCCTAGGTATCAAATTATTATTATTATTGACTTGATCATAATTAGGGTTATCAAATTTATGATGACACAAATGGTCACACAGTCAGCTTCATCAATGGGGGGGACAGTCCCTTGTCTGAAATGGGATAGGGTCTCCTGGTTGGGCAGGGGGCTGGATTAGAAGACCTCCATGGTCCCTTCCAGCTGTATTCTGATTGATTGATTGATTCTCTTCTTTTGGAGAATATTAGGTAGTCCTTGATTTACAACAGTTTGTATAGTGACCATTTGAAGTTACAACAGCACTTTAAAAAACTGACTTATGACCGTTTTCACACTTACGACTATTGCAGCCACCCCATGGTCAACGTGTGCAAAATCGAGACCCATGGCAACTGGCTCATATTTATGACAATTGCAGTGTCCCATAAACGTGTGATTCCCTTTTGCGACTTTCTGACAAGCAAAGTCAATGGGGAAACCAGATTCATTTACCAACCATATCACTAACTTTTAACAACTGCAGTGATTCACTTAACAACATTGGCAAGAAAGGCCATAAAATGGGGCAAAATCCACTTCATGCCCCACTTAGCAAGAGAAATTTTGGGTTCAATCGTGATCATGAGTCAAGGACTACCTGTGCCAAGGAATCCAATAAAATTAGGTCAGGTAAATACACCATCAACTAATTCAAAAGCCTTTTCCAGCAAGTGAAGGATGCATGGGAACAAAGCATATATCTGGAGAATGTTTTTAAAAGCCCGCTCGTGTCAAAAATGAGAAATGAATACGAATGAGAACAGCTAACTTTATCATATGCATTTCCCCGAAATAATAAATGCATTCCCACTGCTAAGATAGCATTCAGATCAATTATTTTATTTAAATGTGGATGGTACCTTAACGTGATAAAACTATGCAGCATTAATCCCATTACAGCTCAGCAAGCCTGGTTTTTGCTGAATTTCATCCGTGATATTCTTTTTTTGGATCTGGTAGAAAATATGCTTTTTAATTTGTATGAGTATTCAATAGGACGTCTTTTTTTTTTTTTTTTAAAGTCATATTTTACGCAGGAGGCATCTGTGTCAAGCTAATGGGGCCATCCGTTTCCCAGGGGAATATGCAGTTCAGAAACTCAGCAAACAGAGAGGCGATTAATTAAATCACATCTTCCTGGTAATTGAACATTATACTATAGCGAAGCCTTGTGTTTTTTCACGAACTGTAACAAAAATTTACAATAGACGCTCCTGTTCACTTTTGATCTCTTCACTCATTGAAGTTCCTACGAACTTGCTAGAGGATTTTTCAATCTCCTGTCAAAACCCAGCAGATTTCAAAAATGAGTGCCTGCTATTTAAAGGCGCTTGGAAACTCTGAATTTTTGTGAAATTAACCAGCACTGTTCTACATTCACACATCTTTTATCATGTTTTTTTTTTCTTCCCAAGAGCAGAGATATTTGTGCAGGAGACATAGAACTGGGGATGATCTATAGTGCTAATTCAGCAGGAAGTCAATTTTTTTGAGATAAGTAGGAAACGTGGGGTGTCTACACCATTTTGATAAGCTCCTATGAGTTGGCAGTGCTCATTAGAACAGGATTTTTCTCTATATCTCTCTCTCTCTTTCTATCTTTCTCTCCCTCTGTCTTTCTCTCTCCTTCTCTTTCCATCTTTCTCTCCCTCTCTTTCTATCTTTCCTCTTTCTCTCCCTTTCTATCTTTCTTTCCCTCCCTCTTTCTTTTTCTTTTTCTCTTCTCTCTTTTGCACTTTCTCTCCCTCTCTATCTTTCTTCCTCTTTCTCTCTCCCTTTCTTTCTCTCCCTTTCACTTCCTCTCTTTCTCTCTCCCTCTCCCTCTTTTTCTCCCTCTCTCTCAAAGAGACCCTTTCTAACTTTCCCTTTCTTTCTCTCCCTTTCTCTCCCTCTCTTCCTCTCCCTTTTTCTGCCTCTCTCTTTCTCTTCCTCTTTCTAACTTTCTCTCCCTCTTTCTATCTTTCTCTCCCTTTCTATCTTTCTGTGTCTCCCTCTTTCTCTTTCCCTCCTCTCTTTCTATCTTTCTCTCCCTGTCTTTCTCTCTCCTTCTCTTTCCATCTTTCTCTCCCTCTCTTTCTCTTTCTCTCTTTCCATCTTTCTCTCCCTCTCTCTATCTCTCTCTTTCTATCTTTCTCTCCCCTTCTCTCTCTCTCTCTTTCCTTCTCTTTCTCTCCCCTTCTCTTTCCATCTTTCTCTCCCTCTCTCTCTCTCTTTCTCTCCCCCTCTCCATCTTTCTCTCCCTCTCTCTCTCTTTCTCTCCCTCTCTCTTTCTATCTTTCTCTCCCTCTCTTTCTCTTTCTCTCTCTCTTTCCCCTCTTTCCATCTTTCTCTCCCTCTCTCTATCTCTCTCTTTCTATCTTTCTCTCCCCTTCTCTCTCTCTCTCTTTCCTTCTCTTTCTCTCCCCTTCACTCCATCTTTCTCTCCCTCTCTCTCTCTTTCTCTCCCCTCTCCATCTTTCTCTCCCTCTCTCTTTCTATCTTTCTCTCCCTCTCTTTCCATCTTTCTCTCTCTTTCTCTCCCTCTCTCTTTCCATCTTTCTCTCCCTCCCTCTCTCTCTCTTTCCCCCTCTTTTTCTTTCTATCTCTCTCTCTCTCCCTCTCCCTTCCCCTCCCGCCCTCCCAAAGCTCCAGCTGGGCCACGCCCCTCGGCGGCCCCTCCCCGGCGCCTGCGCGCGCCAGATCGCGCCCGGCCCCCGCAGCGCCCCCTGCCGCCCGACGGCGTGCAAGCGCCGCCTGTGATCCCCGTGTGACCCAGAGGCGCGCCGGCCGCGGAGGCCCCGGATGCAGGAGGCCGGGCGGAGCGGGGACGTCATTGTTCCCCGACACGGGCGAAGCAGGAGGCGGAGGCGGAGCGGACGGGCGGGCGGGCTGAGGCCAAGAGCGACCCGGCAGCGCCGAGCCAGGTAACTGAAGCGGCGGGAAAAGCGGGCGGGCGGGCCGGCGGGGAGAGGAGAGAGGAGGGCGGGCGGGCAAAGCACGCTAGGCCGCCGTTGGCCTGCACAAGCCCGGCCCGCCCCCCTGCTGAGGAGGGAGCGCCCCCTCCCACCTCCCTCCCTCCCTGGCCCCGCCCCCTCCTCCTCCTCCTCCCACGCGGGGAGGGGGGGCAGTTGGGGCGCCCCTCCTGGGGGAGGCGGGGGGGGTCGTGCACGCGGGGGGCCGGAGGGCCTCGGGAGGGACCCCTCCTCCTCCTCCTCCTCCAGGGCTGGTGGGGGGGGTCGCTTCGGGGGGGGGAGGGAGGTGTGTCTCCGCGCGCGGGGCGGGGGGGGTCTCTTCGCCCTGCCTTCCCCTCCCCTCCCCCACCCCCGTGTGATTTGGCGGGCTCCCTCCTGCTGGGTCTTAACTCCCCCTCCCCCCCCTCCTCGGCCTGCTGGGGATGATGGGCTTTGCAGGGCAGCCCGGGGGGAAGAGCGGGGTCCCCTCTGGCCGGCCGCTGACCTCCCTCCCTCCTATCCTGACCCCCCCACTCGCTTACCTGCCGCAGCGAACAATGAGCGCACCTGGAGGGCGGATTTGGGGGTTGGGGGTGATGATCTCTCTCGGTGCCCAAGCCGCCTTTCTCCCCGACGCTTTGCCCCAGCCCTCCGGGGCTTTGCTACGGTAGATAGGGAGGCCGACCCGGGCGCCTCCATCCTGGGCTGCGGGTCCGCCGACTCTGCACGTGCGGGCACAAAGGTTTGCAGAGAGGGATCTTCTTTTGCAGAGACGGGTCTTGTTTGCAGGGAGGGATCTTGTTGGCAAGGAAGAATCTTGTTGGCAGGGAGGGATCGTGTTTGCCCAGAGGGGTCTTGTTTGCAGGGAGGGATCGTGTTTGCAGAGAGGGATCTTGTTTGCAGGGAAGGATCTTGTTGGCAGGGAAGGATCTTGTTTACAGGGAGGGATCTTGTTTGCACGGAGGGATCTTGTTTGCACAGAGGGATCTTGTTGGCAGGGAGGGGTCTTGTTGGCAGGGAAGGATCTTGTTTACAGGGAGGGGTCTTGTTTGCACAGAGGGATCTTGTTGGCAGGGAGGGGTCTTGTTGGCAGGGAGGGGTCTGGTTTGCAGAGAGGGATCTTGTTGGCAGGGAAGGATCTTGTTTGCACGGAGGGGTCTTGTTTGCACAGAGGGATCTTGTTGGCAGGGAAGGATCTTGTTTGCACGGAGGGGTCTTGTTTGCACAGAGGGATCTTGTTGGCAGGGAAGGATCTTGTTTGCACGGAGGGGTCTTGTTTGCACAGAGGGATCTTGTTGGCAGGGAAGGATCTTGTTTACAGGGAGGGATCTTGTTTGCAAGGAGGGGTCTTGTTTGCACAGAGGGATCTTGTTGGCAGGGAGGGGTCTGGTTTGCAGAGAGGGATCTTGTTGGCAGGGAGGGATCTTGTTGGCAGGGAGGGATCTTGTTGGCAGGGAAGGATCTTGTTTGCACGGAGGGGTCTTGTTTGCACGGAGGGGTCTTGTTTGCACAGAGGGATCTTGCTGGCAGGGAGGGATCTTGTTGGCAGGGAGGGATCTTGTTTGCACAGAGGGATCTTGTTGGCAGGGAGGGGTCTGGTTTGCAGAGAGGGATCTTGTTTGCAGGGAGGGGTCTGGTTTGCAGAGGGGGATCTGGTTTGCAAAGAAGGCTTGTGGGCTGCTGCTCTGTAGAAGCATCCCTCCCTCTCTTTCTCTCTTTTGCTCTCTCTTCCTCTCCCTCCCCCCCTCCCCCCTGTTGCTAAGGGAGACTGTTGCCCCATTTTACGACCTTTCTTGCCACGGCTGTTGAATGAATCACTGCAATTGTTAAGTTAGTCATGCAGTTGTTAAACGAACCTGGTTCCTCCCTTGACTTTGCTTGTCAGAAAGTTACAAAATGATCACATGGACCCTGGACAACTCTCATAAATATAAACTATGAACCAGTTGCCAAGCGTCCAAATTTTGATGGCTGGACCACAGGGATGCTGTGAGTGTGAAAATAAGAGATCTTGTTTGCAAAGAGAGCTTGTGGGTTGCTTGTTTGGTACCAGTAGAAGCATCTACGCTCTGCTTCATAACCGTTCATGGTTATCTCACAACTATATCCTTAACACCTCCCTCCCTCCCTCTCTCTCTTTCTCTCTTTCTCTTTCTCCCCCTCTTCCTCTTCCCCACCCTTGTCCTCCTTTGTTTGAGCACTTCTGAATTATTTCGTCTCCTACCTCTGCAGGTTTCACTTGAATGCTCCCACTGTATTATTGCTCCCTGTTTTTGAGTCACCCCTATTTTGAGCAAATAAATCCCACTTCTCCTTTAGTTTGTCAGCAGCCTGTCTTCCTTCCTTCTTTCCTTCCTTCCTTCCTTCCTTCTTTCTTTCCTTCCTTCCTTCCTTCCTTCCTTCCTTCCTTCCTTCCTTCCTTCCTTCCTTCCTTCCTTCCTTCCTTCCTTCCTTCCTTCCTTCCTTCCTTCTTTCTTTCTTTCTTTCTTTCTTTCTTTCTTTCTTTCTTTCTTTCTTTTTCTTTCTCTCTCTCCCTCCCCTCCCAGCCTGCCTGATCTTTCTGTTGCATTACTTACCTTCACTTTTGCCTTCTTTTCTTGCCCTGTCCACATTCCTCCCTCCGCCTGCTGAAAGGGGTGACTTTTTAAAGTCACTTGTGTCATTGGTGTGTTTCTTCCCCGCTTGGTTGCCATGGCCACTGCCTCTTAAACCAAGAGTGATTCCTTTACAGTCCCGGCTTGTCTTTCCTGCCCCCCCTGCGCCTGGGAATCAGCCCTTGGGGTGGTGGGGATGGAAATGAAGCCAGGGAGGGGTTGCACATTCTCTGTGGCATCTCAGGCCTGAGTTGGCACTCCCCTGTTTCTCTCTCTTCCGATTTGTGAAGTGTTGCAGCAGATGCCACCAGATTCCGACAAAGGTGGTGAATCTTTCTCTCGCGTGAATTTTTGCTGCATGACGTGTAGAGATGAAGTTGCTTTTTCCTTTAATGCAAATGATACAGCTCTGACACAATAAATGGTAATAATTGGTAATACACCGAGATATTAATATACCAAGTAGTATATTTGGTAATATAACCAAGGTAATAATACAGATCGTCCTCGACTTATAACCAAAATTCCTGTTGCTAAGCGAGACATCCGCTAAGCGAATTTTGCCCCCCATTTTACGACCTTTCCTGCCACAGTTGTTAAGCGGATCACTGAAGTTGCCAAGTTAGTCTTAAGAATTTGGGGTGTTTTAAATTTCGTTTTCCAGGCCAAATTATTTAATTGTATTTTAATGCTTTTTTTAACATTTGTATTATATGTATTTTATCTGGCTGTTCACCGCCCTGAGTCCTTCGGGAGTAGGGCGGTATACAAATTCAATAAATAATAATAATAATAAAATAATAGTCACACGGTGGTTAAGTGAATCTGGCTTCCCCATTGATTTTGCTTGTCGGGAGGTCGCAAAAGGGGATCGCGTGACACCTCCCCCCCCAGGACACTGCAACCGTCATAAGTGTGAGTCAATTGCCAAGTGGCCGAATTTTGATCGTGAGACCGTTGGGGATGCTGCCTCAGTCATAAATATGAGCCAGTTGCCAAGCATCTGAATTTTTATCACGTGATGCAGCGACTGTTGTAAGTTTGATGAAGAACAGTCGTCACTTTTTTCAGTGCCGTAACTTCGAACGGTCACTAAATGAACAGTTGTAAATCGAGGACTACTTGTAACTGAGAACGGGATGGGGAATATAGTTTTTCCTTCCCACATAGGATACGTCCCACATAGGATGCGTGCCTGTCAGATGCTTCTGTAACATTAGTTTCCAGGACTAAAGGAAATTGACTTTTTACAGCTGGTCTGCTTGCTTTCACTATAGACTGATTCCTTCTCTGAGCTGCTTTATAGAAATGTTAGCCTCTGTTGGCATAAATAATTCCTTGTAACACTGAAACTATGGCCGTAAATCTACCTCAAAAGGAGCCTCAAACACACAAAATATTCTTTGCAAGTTAATTGCTTTTTCAGGCAAGCCCGGTGAGATCAGATCCGTTAAGAGAATCCGCTAACTTAGTTGTAAAAAGTGGTTGTTAAATTGGAAAGGTTCAGGCTACAGATCAAAGCTGGAGGAGGGAAAAGAATTAGAGGCACTTAAAAATGAAACGGTTTAGCATCAAAAGTAAGCGAACCATGCGCTGTTTTACTTAAAAATAGAACTAGTGTAAGTGGGAGGGGGTGGTTTTTTTTGCTAGAAGTTCACATTCATCCTCATCTCGGTCCCTAAAATAATTCTAGGTTTCTAATTAGAGAGCTAATGAATTTTATCCTGGCATTTGTTCTGCTGTAAGATGTGTTCTGTTGAATAGAATAGAATGACAGAGTTGGAAGGGACCTTGGAGGTCTTCTAGTCCAACCCTCTGCTTAGGCAGGAAACTCCGCCTATACCATTTCAGACAAATGGACTTGTTTGCAGGGAGGGATCTTGTAGGTTGCTTACTTGGTAGAAGCATCCCTCCCTTCCTTTCTTTTCTTTCTCTCTCTCTTCCTCTCCCTCCTCCCCTTTCTGTTTCTAAGGGAGATTTTGTTACATGAATTTTGCAAGGAAGGTCATAAAATGGGGGCAGAACTCACTTAACAAATGTCTCACCTAAGAACAGAAATGTTGGGCTCCATTGTGGTCATAAGTCAAGGATTACCTTTACTTGTCTGCCTACATCCTCATAATAATGGATTCAAACCACCTTGTATATTGTCCTAAACTCTCATATATTTGGCTTGATTTTAATTCATCAGCTTATCAACCTAACTATTGTAGTTTACTAATATGAACCATGGTTCGTGGGGATCTTTTGAACCTGCAGCACAACATTTCAACTTTCTGGAGGGTTCAAGAAAGCGGCATCACCACAAAAGATGTGACTGAAAATGTGAAGCTTGGGACGGGGTGTGTTTTAAGGATGCAAAGAAGAATGGAGAGGTTTTGAAAAGGAAACCATTACCACTCATTCTAGGGAAGCGAAGGAGACAGCGGTCAGGACAGGGCAGTTAACCCTGTCCTGACCGCTGTCTCTTCGGTCCCCAGAAAGGGCGTTCAGGTAAGACAACGCCCCTTCCCCTTAAAACCCCTCCAAACTGGTCCCAGACAGGAGAGGTTTTAATGGTGGTTGCCTTGGAAGAAAATTCACAACCATTCCAAGCCTTTAAAATGTGTGTGTGTGTGTGTGTAGGTCTTTGGTTATTCAGGTTTTCTCCCACGTAAAATTGGAAGTGTCTTGGCGACGTTTCCACGAAGTCTCATTCGTCATCTTCAGGCTGGTGTTTTCGGCTTCGTGCTTCTAGGAGCAATGTGAGATCGCAGCTATTTCTTCCCTTTAACTGCTAGTGGGGGTGTGAACTGATTGGGTGGGAGCTTGGCTGTGCTCTGATTGGGTGGAGGTGTGTTCTGATTGGATGGGGGGGTTGGCTGTGCTCTGATTGGATGGGGGTGTGTTCTGTTTAGGTGGGGGCTTGGTTGTGCTCGTGTTAGTCTGAGTTTTATATATATATATAGATATAAATTTAAGCACACAACACACAAAATGCCAAAAATCACACTGTGCAAAATTGGTCACTTTGCAAACACTGTAAGATTTGGGGCCTGGAGGAAGTCACTGATTTGCCCATAGCTGTTTTACAACTTAGTAAAAAAACTTATGAATCAGGTTAGTAGGGACCTGTTCAGGAAACCATGGTTTAAAAAAAGAAAAAAATGATAGGTGTGATGTTTGAAGCGTATCTTCTGTTTCGTTCAGCTTCTTCTCGGCTCTCACACAGTTTTGTCGTATGGGAGAGACATACCTGCAGGGCTAAGGGTGAGAGCAGCCGAGTTTAGGGATTGTGCTTCTATTTCCAAATTATTCTAAAAATGTTAATCTCTGCATCAGCGGGAGATTTGGTGCTATCAGTCAATGTGGACGAAGGATTCCAGGAAGCCTTGAGTTAAAGCAGGAGTCTCCAACCTTGGCAACTTTAAGCCTGGTGGACTTCAACTCCCAGAATTCCCCAGCCAGCTTATTTTAGCTGGCTGGGGAATTCTGGGAGTTGAAGTCCACCAGGTTTAAAGTTGCCAAGGTCGGAGACCCCTGCTTTAAAGTCTGTTTAAAGTCTGAACATTCCTGAAAAAGGGAGTGGGAAAGGGCTATTTGGATAACTTTTCCCCCAATTTTTCTTCCAAGTCTTTTTCATAAGGAAGCGAATTTCCAGTAAACATAGACAGCCTTCTGTGAGGTCAACTTATTGGGAAGTGAACCCCCCCGCAGATGGTTTTTAACCCCATAAGTTTGCAAGAATTGCTGGAATCCCTGTTGGGAAACACAGAAATTCTGTAACAAATTTAACTTGGTATTTGGCTTTCAACTCCCTTCCAGTCACTGTTAGCTGATTAAGAGAGAGAAGTATTTCCTTTTTAGCCGATTGATCAGTGCGGGTTGTTGTTCTTTTGAAGAGAGTCACTTGGACTGTAGCTTAAGGTTCAATTTTCATATTCTCCCCTTTTCCTTTTTTTTTTGATTGATAGAATTCTTTATTGGCCAAGTGTGATTGGACACACAAGGAATTTGTCTTTGGTGCATAGGCTCTCAGTGTACATAAAAAGACAAGATACATTCATCACCTAGTGATAGTCATAGGGTAAATAATAAGCAATCCGGAAACAATATCAGTATAAATCGTAAGGATACAAGCAACAAAATTACAGTCATACAGTCATAAGTGGAAGGAGATGGGTGGTAGGAACGATGAGAAGATTAATAGTAGTGCAGACTTAGTGAATAGTTTGACAGTGTTGTGCGATTTAATTGTTAAGCAGAGTGATGGCGTTCAGGAAAAAACTGTTCTTGTGTCTAGTTGTTCTGGTGTGCAGTGCTCTATAGCGTCGTTTTGAGGGTAGGAGTTGAAACAGTTTATGTCCAGGATGCGAGGAGTCTGTAAATATTTTCCCAGCCCTCTTTTTGACTCCTGCAGTATACAGGTCCTCAATGGAAGGCAGGTTGGTAGTAATAATTGTTTTTTTCTGCAGTTCTAATGATCCTCTGAAGTCTGTGTCTTGTCTTTTGTGTTTTAATCATTGAAGTTATGTTTTGAACCCTTCTTTCTTACAGGATAGTCCCAGTGTACAGGTTGTCCTCGACTTACAACCAGAATTGAGCCCAAATTTTCTGTTATTAAGCGAGATAGTTGTTGAGTTGAGTTTTGCCCCTTTTCCAATCACGGTTGTTAAGTGAATCTGGCTGCCCCATTGACTTTGCTTGCCAAAAGGCGATCATTTGACCCGGGGACACTCTCATCGTCATAAGTACGAGTCAGTTGCCAAGCAGCCAAATTATGATCGCAAGACCGTGGGGATCCACAAGTATGGAAAACAGCCACCAGTCCCTTTTTTCAGTCCAGTTGTAACTTCGGACGGTCACTAAACGAATCACTGCAAGTCCAGCACTACCTTTATTTGTGATCTGAATCTGCAGACAATTTTGGGTTCCCTCTCAGGGTGGATTTGATTTAAATCAGGTCAATTTAAAACACGATTTAAATCATGATTTAAATCACTAGTAAAAAGGCTTGATTTAAATCAACTCGATTTAAATCATAACTTTTAAAGAGCAGCTGCCATCTCTGCTGTGAAATTGTATGTGAATGCATCAATGCAGTGCATGTTATCTCAGCTTGCAGAGCTTGGATTCATTGAGTGAGTTTACCAAAAATGTAAATACTGTAGAATATATAGCCTCCTGCTACATATAACTAAGCCCCATTTCATGCTGAATAAACTAAATTATTAATGCATCTTAAATAGAAAACTACCTTTAGATAGATTTTTACTCCAAAAGCATTTTTATTACAATAAATTTCATAAAAATTTAAAAAATCGATTGTTTTGATTTTTTTTTAAAAAAAATCCGATTTTTTTATCCACCCTGTTCTCTCTTATTACTAGTCTCACTCCAGGCACTTCTGGAAGGATGTGTTTTGCCTGTAGTTTATTCTCCCTCCAAATGAACTTTGGCTTGATGTCTTCTTCGCTGCTGTTTTGGAGTTTTTGTGTGGTGTGTTTTTCTTCTGTAAACAAATTTCCTAGATGACTTGCAAGTGAACTCTTAACCAGCAATTCCGTAATGATGGGCTCCTTTGTAAAACGAGGCCCTTCTTATGTCCCAATTTGCCTCTTTCTTTTTTTTTCTTTTTTTTTTGTACATTGTACCTTTCCTAGTTAATGGGGAAAGGAGAATTCCGCTTGTGATGTGTTCGGATGAAAAGCAAACAGCCTCACGCAGGAAATGAGTAAATCCTTGAGCGTGTTGGTGCAGAGGCTCCTTTCTCCGTTGGATTTTTGTTTTCTCTTGATTGTGCAATTTTGGTAATTTGAGAGCCTTATGATTCCGTGAAGGAAATGCGATTTAATAAGGATTTCGGAGAACGTGCGTTTTTCTGCACCAAGGAGAACTGTTAAATGTTTAATTTATTTAATGTTACTCCTGTGGGGGAAAAAAAAACAACACTTCCGCTATTCATCCATTCTTAAATCCGAACCACACGCCTTTTTAATCAGTTGAGCATCAGGAAGTCATCAAAAACTTTGAAAGTTTTTCCTGATTTCATTGTAAGAATTGCTTTTCGCTGGAACTGGTCCCTCTAACCTGACTTTTGAAAGCTTGATCAAAGGGTGTCTTTCCAAAAATTTCTGGAGCCAGAATCTCAGATTTCTGCATTGAAAGGAGGTGTTCCACTCGCAAACCAGGATCCCTTCTCCTTGCCAGCTGCAAAGAGATTAATTTCGGGAAATGATCATTCGTCTTGAAATAAGCAAGCCTTCCTTCTCGCAACGGCTTAAAACAGGGGGAGTCCAACCTTGGCAACTTTTAAGATTTGTGGACTTCCAACTCCCAGAATTCCTCGGTCAGCATGGCTGGCCGAGGAATTCTGGGAGTTGAAGTCCACAAGCCTTAAAGTTGCCAAGGTTGGACACCCCCAGCTTAAAAGCTGGGCTACAACCTAAACCAAATTCCTACTCCCCCTATGAAATTCACTGCGTAATCTGACAGCAATCTGGTTTGCTTTCATGGAATTGAATTATTATAAAAACTTAATTCCATTCCAGCCTCCTTTCCTTTTTTTCAGCCCCGGGGTCTGCTCTAAAAGCTTAAATATTAATAAGTAGGCTTTAAAACAATGAGGAATCCTTAACTACCTCCCTGCTTAGGCAGAAAACCCTACACCACTTCAGACAAATGGTTATCCAATCTCTTGTTAAAAACTTCCAGTGTTGGAGCATTTACAACTTCTGGAGGCAAGTTGTTCCACTGGTGAATTGTTCTAACTGTCAGGAAATTCCTCCTTAGTTCTAAGTTGCTTCTCTCCTTGATTTGTTTCCACCCGTTGCTTCTTGTCCTGCCCTCAGGTGCTTTGGAGACAGGGTGGATAAAAATCAATGATTTTTTTGATTTAAATCGGATTTTTTTGATTTAAATTGGATTTTTTTGATTTAAATCGGATTTTTTTGATTTAAATCGGATTTATTTTAATAAAAAACTTTTGGGGTAAAAATCTATCGTAAGATAGTTTTCTATTTAAGATACATAAATAATTTAGTTTATTCAGCATGAAATGGAGCTTAGTTATGTAGCATGAGGTTGTATATTCTGCAACACTGGGACTATCGGTGAGTCAATAGTGGGTCAATAGAGTAGCAGAGATGACAGTTGCTCTTTAAATTGTGATTTAAATCAACTTGATTTAAATCAAATCCACCCTGTTTGGAGAATAGCTTGACTCCCTCTTCTTTGGGGCAGCCCCTGAGATATTGGAAGACTGCTATCATGACTCCCCTAGTCCTTCTTTTCATTAAACTAGACATACCCAATTCCTGCAACCATTTGGTCCTGCAAGACCAAATCGTATTTGGTCTTCTTTATATTTCATGTTCGTTCCATTTTTCACTGGTGCTCCTTGACTTTTATTTGAGTGTCTCCAATTGTTCCTGCCGGTCTGGTGTGATCAGGCAGAGTGGATGCGTTCTGAGTCATTTAAACATCGTTTACCTTGCAGGATTGAAAAAGTACACCTTTTATCTTGCCTCACCTGCCCTCTGGAGCAGCATCTTCCTAAGATACATATAGGAATGTATATGTGCACATATACACTTATCAAATGTCCTAAAGATCTCTCAGGCCCAGCTGGATTTGGGGTATTGGTGTAATCCCTGACCATTTTTCCTCCCCCCCCCCCGAGGTTTTTATTTGCTTTTATCCTGTTCCCTTTATAAAAATTACCTTTTTTTTAAAGAAAAGAATTGTAAGCTGCCTGCAGAACTTGTAAATAAACCCACAAATTGTAACTCCAAGTCGCTAAACAAAAAAGGGGGGATAAAATAGAATGTTTAAAAGGCAAATAAAAAACACAAACTTACAACCAATCCCAGTCCTATTCCCAACTTCTGCAAAACGGACTTGTCCCGACAGCATATAAAGGTAGTACTCGGCTTACAACCGTTCCCTTAGTGACCATTTAAAGTTACGACGGCACTGAAAAAAAGTTGACTTATGACCATTTCTTCACACTTAACACAACCGTTGCAGCATCCCCACGTGATTTGCATTCGGATGCTTGGCAACCAACTCACATTTATGACTTTTGCTGGGGTCCCCTGGGGGGGGGGCGTCAGGCGATCCGCTTTGGGCGACCGTCCAACAAGCCAAGTCAACAGGGGTGAGGCCGGATTCACTTAACCACCGTGTTACTCCTTTAACAGCGGCAAGGCGAGTCGTAAAATGAGGCAAAGCTCGCTTAACGAATTTCTCAGCCACGGAAATTTTGGGGCTGGATCGCGGTCGTAAGTCAAGGACTGCCTGTACGATCCGAAGGCAGTTAGTTGTGCATCCGTTTATTCCCTCGCTCTTCAAGTGACTTCGGTGTACGTGTGTTCCAAGCGGGGGTTGGGCTGTTCTTGGGTTAAACCGACAGAATATTAAGTTTGACCAGTAAAAAATGGTGGCCTGCCTTTCGCTGGACATTGAATAAATTGGTTTAATTTTCTCTAGCGGCCAGTAAACCGAGGTAAGTTCATCTTCCGTTTTCATAGATATTGTGGCCGTTTCTCTGGGGAACCGAGTTAAATATTACGGCTAGTCCTTGGCTTAAAAACAATCATTTAACAACCATTGGAAGTTTCAACAGATTTTTTTTTTTTAAAAAAAAAAAGCTACTCATAAACCATCCTCAAAATTAGGACCGCGGCCACACGATCACATTACTGGCGCCGAGGGCAACCGACTCGCATTTACGACCAGCAGCGGTTCACAATGTTTCGGGGTGGGGGGCTGATTTCTGGCACAAAACCCCCACGCCCATTTAAGGGAAAGGATTTTGCCTTAAGGACTGTGTGGTGGCTTAATAATCCTTTGGTGACTCCTCTTAACAGGGTCATAAAGACAGGCTTAATATTAAGCCCAGTCACTGGCAAGAGCTTTTGACTGATATTTTTGGTCTTCCTTCTGGTTGGTGTAAGTCTGTATTGGGGGTAAAAGGATGAGGGTTTCACTGTGTCTTTATTGACGTTACTAAGTTACTTAAACTGGGGTGTCCCTCTGGCAGGCTACTCGCCTTCCTCTCCCCCTACTCACTCACCTGTCGCAGCGGAAAAATAACCACACCTGGATTGGGTTTGAGGTTGAGGGGACAGTGAAGATTTGTCTTGGTGCAATCCACGTTTCTCTCATCACTGGGAGCCAAGCGCAGGAGCTTCTTCACCTGCAGAGCATTGTTGAAAGGTGCCCTCAGGCCTTCCCGCCCGGGGGCATCTATTGTTGTGGTTGTAAGTCAGAGGTGGCTTTCAGCAGGTTCTGACCAGTTCTGGAGAACCGGTAGTGGAAATGTTGAGTAGTTCGGAGAACCGGTAGTAAAAATTCTGACTGGCCCCGCCCCCATCTATTCTCTGCCTCCCGAGTCCCAGCTGATCGGGAGGAAATGGGGATTTGGCAGTATCCTTCCCCTGGATTGGGGAGGGAATGGAGATTTTACAGTATCCTTCCCCTGCCACGCCCACCAAGCCATGCCACACCCACAGAACCGGTAGTAAAAAAATTTGAAACCCACCGCTGTTGTAAATCTGTCATGAATAAAAGGATGAGCATTTGCAACTAGTTGCAGCATCCTGTAACCATGATTTACTATGTTTAGGAATGGTTTCTGGCAAAAAAAAAAAACCCACAACCCCACGCCCATTTAAGGGAAAGGATTTTGCCTTAAGGACCGTGTGGTGGCTTAACAATCCTTTGGTGACTCCTCTTAACAGGGTCATAAAGACAGGCTTAATATTAACCTCAGTCCCCGGCAAGAGCTTTTGACTGATATTTTTGGTCTTCCTTCTGGTTGGTGTAAGTCTGCATTGTGTGTAAAAGGATGAGGGTTGCACTGTGTCTTTGATGTTATTTTATTGACCTTACTAAGCTACAAGCAGCACAAATATCCACAGTTGTGTTTGTAATATCTAATTGGAAGTCATTGGGGGGATTTTTTAAAGTAATGCTATTTTAAAGTCAACAGCATTTGAGTTGTTGGAGGAACGAATGCTATTCCATAGCCATGAGATATAGTTTTCATCAGCTTTTGCTAAGTTTTGCTTTCTGTTTTTGTTTTAATGCATACTGCTCTTTCAAAAAACTATTCGAAGACTCTCAGTAGCCTGAATACTGAAAACAATATGATAAAGAATACCAGAGTTGGAAGGGATGTGTCCTATTAATGATCATTCTTTGTTAGTGGCACTTAACTTAGTTTGTTGCAGTCAAATCACAGGGGTCCGGGTGGGGAATTCTGGGAGTTTGAAGCCTGCAAATCTTAATATAATAGAATGACAGAGTTGGAAGGGACCTTGGAGGTCTTCTAGTCCAACCCCCTGCTTAGGCAGGAAACACTACACCACTTCAGACAAATGTTATCCAACAACTTCTTAAAAACTTCCAGTGTTGGAGCATTCACAACTTCTGCAGGCAAGTTGTTCCACTGATGAATTGTTCTCACTGTCAGGAAATTTCTCCTTAGTACTAAGTTGCTTCTCTCCTTGATTAGTTTCCACCCATTGCTTCTTATCCTGCTCTCGTGCTTTGGAGAATAGCTTGACTCCCTCTTCTTTGGGGCAACCCCTGAGATATTGGAACACTGCTATCGTGTCACCCTTGGTCCTTCTTTTCATTAAACTAGGCCAGGGGTCTGCAACCTTAAACACTCAAAGAGCCATTTGGACCCGTTTCCCACAGAAAAGAAAACACCGGGAGCCACAAAACCTTTCCTGTGTCTGACTATTTCTTGAGCAGCCACAAAACTAGCATATGTAGTTGAATTAAACGTTCTGTTTTCTTCTGAAACTTTTCTTTTCTTGGATTTATCCATGGTTGGCCTACCGGGGGTTGAAAAGCTCAATAAATTGTATGCTGGTGGGTGTCACACATTGGTGGTTGTGATGCATATTTTGAGTGACAGGGAGCTGCAGCAGAGGGGTGAAAGAGCCACATGCGGCTCCAGAGCCGCAGGTTGCTGACCCCTGAACTAGACATACGCAATTCCTGCAACCATTTTTCATATGTTTTAGCCTCCAGTCCCCTAATCCTCTTTGTTGCTCTTCTCTGCACTCTTTCTAGAGTCTCCACGTCTTTTTTACATCGTGGTGACCAAAACTGGATGCCGGATTCCAAGTGTGGCCTTACCAAGGCCTTATAAAGTGGTATTAACCCTTCACGTGATCTTGATTCTATCCCTCTGTTTATGCAGCCCAGAACTGTGTTGGCTTTTTTGGCAGCTGCAGCACACTGCTGACTCCTATTTAAATGGTTGTCCACTAGGACTCCAAGATCCCTCTCACAGTTGCCAAGGTTGGACACCCTGATCTAGAGGAAAAGAGATTGTGTTCTCCTTCTCTTTTAAATGACCTAAATCCTTTTTTTCCCCTTCATTCCATTCTTATTTCTCTGAAGTGTAGAACCTCTGCTCCTTCTGTCACACACTCAATATATATATATATATATATATATTTTTCTCCCGCCTCTCTTTTCTTTTCCAGAGATGAACCATGACCATAGTTGACAAGACGACCGAGTCCTCCAAGGCCTCTGCTTCTGAGAAGCAACCTTTCAACTCTCTGGCACCAGCTTCCGGTGACATGGACTCGGGGTCTACAGGATGGGTCGCCGTCTCTTCTTCGTTAGAGGCTCCGAAACACAAGATCTCGTTGGAGCCCGTGCCAGGAGCCGCGGTGTATTCCAGTACATCGGGACCAGATAAATGCAAGCCTTCCGCCAAAGAGCTGGGTAAGTGATGAAACCGCATTTAAAAGCACAGAGAAACCCTTTTAAAAGTATCGCGTGAGGCCTGTTTGGGGGCTACTCTGAGCTTGGCTCTTTTCCTCTGCAGGCGTTTGATTACCAAACTAGGTAACATCATCAGTGCTAGAAGGGGGTAGGGTTTGGGGAGAGGAGGAAGAGGGGAGGGAGGTGGAGGATTAGAAGGGGAAGGGGAAGGACTGTGGGGTCCTTGGTGCTCTCTGCACTTGGTTCTTTTCTTGTAGACATTTCACTACCACACTACGTAACATCATCAGTGCTAGAAGGGGGTTTGTGGAGAGGAAGAGAAGGGGAAGGACTATGGGTCCTTGGTGCTCCCTGAGCTTGGTTATTTTCTAGCAGACTAGGTAACATCAATGTTAGGGACCTCATTTAAATCCTTTCAATTATTATATTATTCCTACACTAGTTATTTCCAAGGGCTGTCTTGAGCGATCCTCTGTTCTTTATCTTTCCTACAAAAATAAAACGATAACGCTATCCAATAGTGTTTATCGAGGCAAAAAAAAAAAACCCTTAAAAAAGTTGCAGTACAAGTAATCCTCAACTGACAACCATCCGTTGAGCGACTGTTCGAAGTTTCAATGGCACAGACAAAAAGTCACTTACGGCTGGTTCTTAAGAAGAGATTGGACGACCAAATTTGTCTGAGATGATGGTATAGGGCAGTGATGGCTAACCTTTTCCGGACTGAGTGCCCAAAGCGTGCGCACATGCGCACATCCGAATAAACATGATGTCCATATGCAGGCGCATGCTTAGGAGCCTGGATAGCTCAACAGACAGAAGCACTGTAATTTAACACCAGCTGTCTGCAATTAAAGTAAGTTCGAGTCTTGCCAGGCTCAAGGTTGACTCAGCCTTCCATCCTTTCTAAGGTAGGTAAATTGAGGACCCAGTTTGTGGGGGCAATAAACTGACTTTGTATAAATATATAAAAGGATGAAGGCTATTGCTTAACGCATTGTAAGCCGCCCTGAGTCTCCGGAGAAGGGTGGCATATAAATCGAACCAATAAATGAATGAATGAATGAATGAATGAATGAATGAATGAATAAATTGAATGAATGAATGAATAAATAAATAAATTGAATAAATGAATGAATAAATAAATAAATTGAATAATAAATAAATAAATAGAGTAAATGAATGAATGAATGAATAATAAACAAACAAACAAATAAATAATTTCCTGATCTCTTAATTTCTGACAGTTATTGGCGATGGGATTGCGGCGCCTCAGAAAGTCCTTTTCCCCTCAGAGAAGATTTGCTTAAAATGGCAAAAGATGCATCGGGTTGGAGCTGGTCTCCAAAACCTCGGCAACACCTGTTTCCTGAACTCTGCTCTGCAGTGTCTGACATACACCCCTCCGCTCGCCAACTACATGCTCTCCTACGAACACTCCAAAACCTGTGAGTATGTTTTATCCTTTTCATTTCTTCCAAACTGTTTTTTTTTTTTTAAAAAAAAAAAAGGAAGCCTGCGTTGGAAAGCATCGTCTTCAGAAAGGTGGTTCCTCGGTCAGGGTTTGTTTTTTTCTCCCCAAACCAGGTAGGAACAGCACGGCAGATGTTTCTATACAGGTAATCCTCAACGGCCTTAATTGAGCCCAGAATTACGGTCGTAAGTTGTGCGAGTAGTTTACAGTCGTTAAGTGAATCACGGCAGTTCGTGAACACTGCAGTCATTGAGCAAATCCATCGTCTGCAATGGGCAGAAACCAGAATTAAAGGTGATTTCCAGCAAAAAAAACCCAAAAATACGAATTGTGGTCACATAATCACAGGATAGCAATATTACTTAAGACTTATATACCGCCTTATAGTGCGTTTACAGCCCTCTCTAAGCGGTTTACAGAGTCAGCCTCTCACCCCCAACAATCTGGGTCCTCATTTGACCGCCTTGGAAGGACGGAAGGCTGAATCGACCTTGAGCTGGTCAGGATCGAACTGCTGGCAGTCGGCAGAGTCAGCCTGCAATACTGCATTCTAACCACTGCGCCACCACAGCCAATCAGCAGTAGCTCTTAGACTTGCATACCGCTTTACAGCCCTCTCTAAGCAGTTTACAGAGTCAGCCTATTATCCCCCAACAATCTGGGTCCTCATTTTACTACCCTCGGAAGGATGCTGTGTTCGTGGGCCAGTTTGCCAAGTGCCCAAAATGCGATCTCATGATCGTTGGGGGAGGGGAATGGGATACATCAGAACTTCAGATCCAGGCCTTAAGCAACTCTGAGGAGGTCTGTTGTAACTTCAGGCGGTCATTAAGCAGCCAGTCGTAAATCGGGGACTACTACAAACCTATGTTTGGCTAAATATTTTCACAGCTGTATATGTCACACATAGGCTCGCCTTGCTTCCTCAAGATGGGTAGTATTTTAGGTACTATTTATTCCCTCAATTAGTGATCGTTCCTATTGTGTTGCTTCCTCTTCCCTTCCCCCCCCCAAACCTTTGTTTCTTGTTTCAGATTGCCCAAAGTATTGTCGTTTGTCAAGTGTGCGTGTTTCCTAACGGCATATATGTCTCTCTTTGTTTCCCCCTTTGCATGCAGGTCACGAACAAGGATTTTGCATGATGTGCACCATGCAAGGTCACATCAACCAAGCTTTGTCCAATTCCGGCACCGTCATCAAGCCGATGTCTGTCATAAACGAACTTAGACGTAAGCCTCTACTGTAGTTGCCAGGCAGGTTTTGGCCTGCAATGGGCCCCCTTGGCCACTTAAAAACCCCAGGGACACAATAGTATGCTTTATGCCACTGCGAATCTCTGTTCTTTAAATTTCCCTCCCCCCAAACAAAAGATAAGATAAGATAAGATAACCTTTATTGTCACACCGGCACACATTAAAAAAAGAAATTCTGATGTCCATTCAGAAAAGAAAATAAACACACAGAGAGAGGGGGGGAGGGGAGGAGGGAGGGAAGTACAGAATTTTATATCTGGAGAAGAACTGGACATAGTAGACTACCTTAGCCAACGGATCTCAATGGAAGATGATACAATAAAGGAAATTGAACATGTTAAATGTGGTTGGCAGGCATACATACACACACACACACACACATATATATATATGGATGGATGGATGAATAGATAGACACTGTAGGTAGGTAGGTAGGGAGAGAGAGAGAGAGAGAGAGAGAGAGAGAGAGAGAGACCGTAGTTAAATAGATACGATAGATAGATAGATAGATAGATAGATAGATAGATAGATAGATAGATAGATAGATAGATACCATAGTTAGATATATACGATAGATAGATAGATAGATAGATAGATAGATAGATAGATAGATAGATAGATAGATAGATAGATAGATAGGAAGGATAGATACATGGATAGATAGATACGATAGATGGATGGATGGATGGATGGATGGATGGATAGATAGATGATAGATAGATAGATAGATAGATAGATAGATAGATAGATAGATAGATACCATAGATACCATAGATACCATAGATAGATACGTAGATAGATACATACGATGGATGGATGGATAGATAGATAGATCACAGTCCATTTTGAATACATAATGAAAAAAAGTATCTTGAGAGTTAATGTGGTTGGTACCCAATGGTACAAAGCATTACAGAATCTAGTAGTTCTGCTTCGGGTAGCACAAATTGCTTTCTGCATTTGATGGATTATCCTCTCCCTGGGAGGGGTTTTTGGTTTGTTGCCTTTGTTCGTTTATATTAAATTTATTTGCCAACATCTCGATCACAAGGTGACTCCGGGAGGCCTTACAATGTTAAAAACGAACGAAACAATTCAACCTGATGAATCTAATAAAAGTAAAAACGCTGTAACGGTGGGTTTGTTCCATCCTCAGTCATCTGTTCTGCGCTTCGATTCTTATTCTCTTAGGAAAGCAATCCCAAGATCTGTAACGTGATGTTCTCCTTTACTATCTAGGAATAGCAAAACACTTCCGTTTCGGTAACCAGGAAGATGCCCACGAATTCCTAAGGTACACGGTCGACGCTATGCAGAAAGCATGTTTGAACGGTAGCAACAAGTAAGTGGCAGTTCACATTGTTTTTGTGCGTGATTGTTTTCATTCACGGATAGAGGTTTTTTAAAGTTCCATTTTGATCTGCCTCTGTTTTTTTAGATTGGACAGACATACCCAAGCCACCACTTTTATTCATCAGATATTCGGAGGATATCTCAGATCTAGAGGTACGCACCTAACGAAATCCATTCTTTGAATATTTATTTAAAATTCATTGAGAATTTCAAATACTCTGGGGTTTTTTTTTAACTTTCATTGTATGTTAAACCTGCTCCTTTTTTTTATAAATTTCAGTAAAATGCATGAATTGCAAAGGTGTTTCCGATACATTTGATCCCTATCTGGATATTACATTGGAAATAAAGGTAGGTTCTTGTTTTCTTTGCTGCTGTGTTTGTTTGTTTGTTGCAAATTCTTAAGTATACTTAGCACAGTGCATTTGTGAAGGGCATTATTTTGTAGATGTATTTATTTGTGTCAGAAGCATCACAATTAAAATAAGGCATAAAATTTAAAATATAAGATACAAGATTAAAATATGTACAAATTAAACTGATCTTGCCCAGAAACTAGCTACATTAAGTGTATTCTGTCACACTGCCATGAGCTCAATGTACATTGATCAGGACACAAAGGGGCAGGTATACATATGTGTTGTTGTCTCATGTCACCACAATCACAAAGAACTTTGTCATCAGTTAAGACATTAGCTTTCTGTTCCTGAGACTATTTTTTCTGGTGTCCTAGTGACATCTCAGAAAAACAGCCCTGTAAGCCGAGCCCTGCCATCCTAGAAAAGTGTTTCTCAACCTTGACAATTTTAAGAAGTGTGAACTTCCAAAATTCCCCCAGTCAAGCATGTTTGTTTCTTTGTTTTTCCTCCCTTCCAGTCAGCTCAAAGTGTCAACAAAGCTCTGGAACAGTTTGTCAAGCCTGAACAGCTCGATGGAGAAAATGCATATAAATGTAGCAAGTAAGAAAGAGAATTCCTATGTTTTATAATTCATCAATTGATTCTTCTTCTATGTCTGGCTCGGTTATAGAACCTCGTATTTAATGCCAAACCGATTTTGCTATGCTATAGTTAATTTAGCAAGGGATGGCATGTATAACTAACTGTTTTGCCCTGTGTTTGCTCCTTAAATGCACGTGGCATCCTTCAAGGAGAATGAAAAGATCCCCTCTAGATCTCTCTCCCCCCAACCCCATCTCCCAGTAATCTCTAGGGCACTCTTTTTCAAACTTGGCCACTTTAAAATGGGTGGACTTCAACTCCCAGAGTTCCCCAGCTCCAACTCTGGGAGTTGAAGTCCACGCATCTTAAAGTGGTCAGATTTGGAAAGCACTGCCCAAAGCAAATTCTCCAAATTCGTCCACTTTAAGACTTGTGGACTTCAACTCCCAGAATTCCTCAGCCATGCTTGCCGGCTGGGGGGATTCTGGGAGTTGAAATCCACATGTCTTAAAGTGGACAGATTTGGAGACCCCTGGCCCAAAGGGATATCGAAGGAGGACGAGTCTTAAAGAGTGGAAGGAAAAGAAGAATGATTTGACCTCTCTTTCATATCTTTTAAGAAAACTGTTTTCAGACACTAATTTCCAAATAGGAAGTAGTTGGTTGAACTTCCGAAAATGGCGAGAGAGAAAAAATAAGTCTTAAATCTCCCTTATGTTTTTTAGGTGTAAAAAAATGGTTCCTGCATCCAAGCGGTTTACGATACACCGGGCTTCAAATGTCCTCACCTTATCCCTCAAACGGTTTGCAAATTTCAGTGGTGGCAAAATCACAAAGGTAAGAAAGACATGAGCTTCCTTAAATGATGGCATAGCCCTCTAGCAATACAAACGAAATACGGTTAGCCCTCAAATTACAACAGTTCATTTAGTGACCGTTGGAAGTTACAACAGCACTGGGGGGAAAAAGTGACTTACGACCGTTTTTCACACTTAACAACCGTTGCAGCATCGCTGTGGTCACATGATCAAAATTCAGACACTGAGCAACTGACTCATTTATGACGGTCACAGTAACCCAGGGTCATGTGATAAATTTGTGACTTTTTGACAAGGTCAATGGGGAAGCTAGATTTACTTAACCACCATGTTATTAAAGAATTGCAGTGGTTCCCTTCACAACTGTGACAAGAAAGGTCATAAAACGGGGCAAAACTCACTTAACAACTGTCTCGCTTAACAACATAAATTCTGGGCTCTTCTGGTCGTAAGTCAAGGACTACCTGTATATATGAAAGTATCCCACCCAGCTGAGAATTAAACCAGATAAAGGATTGTATTAAAAAAAAGGTTTTGAGGTAAATGAACAGTGCTTAGAAGAAGGGACGAAGTGAGATGCTCGGGGTCACTCATTGGTGACTCTAGAAAGAATGCAGGGAAGAGCAACAAAGACGATTAGGAGACTGGAGGCTAAAACATATGAAGAACGGTTGCAGGAACTGGGCATGGCTGGTCTAGTGAAGAGAAGGACCAGGAGAGACAGGATAGCAGTCTTCCAATATCTCGGGCTGCCTTAACGAAGAGGGAGTCAAGCTATTCTCCAAAGCACCTGAGGGCAGGACAAGAAGCAACAGGTGGAAACTAATCAAGGAGAGAAGCAACCTAGAACTAAGGAGAAACATCCTGACAGTTAGAACAATTCATCAGTGGAACAACTTGCCTCCAGAAGTTGTGGATGCTCCAACACTGGAAGTTTTTAAGAAGAGATTGGACAGCCATTTGTCTGCAATGGTATAGGACCGTGATGGCGAACCTATGGCACGCATGCCACAGGTGGCACGCGGAGCCATGTCACCTGGCACACCAGCTCAGCTCTCAGCCTCTCCAGGAGTCTTTGGAGGCTGGGGACAGCAAAAAAGTCACTTCCTGTCCAACCAAAACTTGGAAAACGGGCCATTTTGGGCCTCCGGAGGGCCTCCGAGGGGTGGGGAAGGCTGTTTTTGCTCTTCCCAGATGCATAGAGAGGATCTGGAGCCAGGTGAGAAAGAAAAACGGGCCTACTGGGCCATCGTGTGCCAGGGGTGGGGGGAGGGAGGGTCACATGTGCAGGAGCAGGGCGGGGCGCATAGAATTATGGGTACGTGCACACGAACCTCCCCCGCCCCCCCCTTCCTGCCACGCAATGGCAAAAAGGTTAGCCATCACTGGTATAGGATTTCTTGCCTGAACAGGGTTGGATTAGAAAAACCCTTCCAACTCTGTTATTCTATATTCTTTTGGTGGCATTTTCACAAACATCATTGTGTGAACCGATGTTCTCCGTAGAGATAAGTGTAAAAGTTTAATTCTTACAAGGTTGCTTTTCTCTCCGTGGGTGCGTTTTAAATTGGATTCTGCACGCAAAACTCAGAGGCGCCTCTCTGTCTCTCCGGTTTAGGAAGTGAAATACCCAGAATATTTAGATATACGACCATATATGTCCCAACCCAATGGAGAACCAATCATTTACGCACTTTATGCGGTGTTAGTCCATACGGGCTTCAGCTGTCACGCTGGACATTATTACTGCTACATAAAGGTAAGCGTGTTTTTATCTTTCTCGTCTTTCTTACTGTTCTCAGGCGTTCAAGGAGGCGTCTCAGAGCAAGTGACCATAATACTATGACCCGTTACAATTTGAAACGGGCGATGGCCACAGGACGCAGCCCAAATTGTTGTCACGATGAAGAATATTTGATTCCACTAAGCCAGGGGTGTCAAACTCGATTTCATTGAGGGCTGCATCAGGGTTGTGCTTGACCTCGAGGGGGGCGGAGTGGGCGTGGCCAGCTCGACGTCAGAGAAAAGGGGCTCCCAACCTCTGTTTTGGCCGTGTTCTGACTTAGGCTCCCTTAAAAAGCGGGAAGCAGAGTCTTGGTCCCGGCAAAACCTCTTTTATTTACACCACTGTGAATTCCTTTCATTCACAGTCAGCAAGGTTTGTCCAAACAGTTTTTCAAAGGGATATTTATCAACACAAACCTTATCTCGCTTGGCAAGCTGCCACGTAACTAGTTTCCAAACGCAGTACAAGGCAAAACTTGGCACAGAGTCTCTCAGAGTCACGAACGAATAAATTGTTTCTTACAAAAGCCCACTCCCTGTTCGCTCCTCTTTTGTTTCCTGTGGGAGGGGCCAATCGCCTCCAAGATGCGGCTTTACTCCCAAGTTGACCCTGCTTTCTGAGTTGTTCTTGTCTTCTGGCAGCTCTGTGCATGCTCACACTGGGAACGGGCTCCAGCTGTTCCTCTGCCTCACTACTGTCTATCTCTCTCTCTCTGCCTCCGACGCAGAGTCCTCGTCCGAGCTTTCCCCAGCCCCCAGGACTGGCCCATGTTCCTCCCCAACCTCCTCACTGTCCGACTCTGCTGCCAGCTCCACTGTCGGCGGCTTCCTGCAATCCTCTGCCAGCAAAAATGGAGCTCAGGAGGGCCCTCTGTTTTCACTGACAGAGGCACCGTGAGCCGTTTCCAGGGCAGCCCTGAGGGCCAAATCTGGGCCCCGGGCCTTGAGTTTATTATTATTATTTATTATTTTTATTATTTATATTTCTATGCCGCCCACTCTCCGAGGACTCTAGGCGGCTTACACCAAAGACAGTATACTAAATAGCATATTGCCCCCAACAATCTGGGTCCTCATTTTACCCACCTCGGAAGGATGGAAGGCTGAGTCAACCTTGAGCCGGTGAGATTTGATCCGCTGATCTGCTGAACTAGCAGTCAGCTGCAATACTGCACCCTAACCACTGCGCCACCTCGGCTCTTTTTGTTTGACACCCCTGCACTAATCCATAACTCTGAGATCATTGCTAGGGGAAGGAATTAACCTAAACCAGTGTAAAATGTAAAAACCCAGGCATTTACCATATTTTTCAGACTATAAGACGCACCTAAATTTAGAAGAGGAAAACAACAAAAAAAAAGTTTATGGCCTCCACGCGCCCCATTTTCAGGACTTTTTTCGGCCCATTTTTGGGGCTTTTTCAGCCCATTTTTGAGGATTTTTTCAACCCGTTTTCGAGGATTTTTTTCAATCCATTTTCAAGGATTTTTTTGGCCTGTTTTTTTCCGGAAAAAATGGGCAGAAAAAAGCTTTGAAAACGGGCCAAAAAAGCTTTGAAAACGGGCTGAAAATGGGCCGTGGGTGGGCGGGGCTTCGGCAATATTCGGTCTATAAGATGCACAGACATTTTCACCCCCTTTTGAGAGAAAAAAAATGTGTGTCTTATAGTCCGAAAAATACAGTAATTGTTTATGGCAGTGTTTCTCAACCCTGCATGCTGGCTGGGGAATTCTGGAAGTTGAAATCCACATATCAAGTTGCCACGGTTGAGAAACACTTCTTTTAAGGCAGTTCTTGCTCTCAAGAAATTTGTGCTTGCTTTTAGACTTTTACTAAATGCTTGCTTCAAAACGTAAGGCTATGCAAGTCTCTTTTTCTTTCTGGAATCTTTTTCCCTTGTGCTGCTGCTAAACAAAATCATTTCATTGTTTAGTACAGTATGTATTTCACTAAAACCCAGCAGAGGGCACCGTTTCTCCTCCCATCAGCCTTTTTTTTTAAAAAAAGCCTTTTATTTTTCCAATTAAAATTGATCCGGAGTCTTTCCCAAGAACATAGCTGCCATTCCTAATTTTCCCTACTGCCATCTGGAGTATCTGAGATCGTAATGCATCTGTATTTTCCTGCAAAAAGGATGGAGGGCTTTGAAACGGGCTGGGCCTCCTCCTGGATCCAACGTTGACATGTAACATCTGTGGCATGGAAGAATTTTTATCTCTTTTGGCTGACCACCAGTTGCATCCCCTTCTAGAAGAGAAACATCTGGTGCGGTCCAGTTCTAAGTGAGGCATGGGCACGGTTTTATTTTGAAAAAAATGCCTCTGATATCTCGGTGGGAGCTGTAGGCATTTTTTTAAAATAAAGAAGACGCAGGAGGTTGGAGTTTTTTTAAAAAAAATTTAGCATATGGCATCAACAGAAGTCATGCAGTCACTGATATGAAACACATTATACATGCAATCACGAATATATTTAAAGCATCAGCAAATACACAACACACACACACACACATATAATGTGTGTGTGTGTAGGTAGATCGACAGACAAATTGACAGGTAGGTAGGTAGGTAGGTAGGTAGTTTCCCCGAAAAAAAATAAAACCCAACCAGAAAATAAGCCCTAGCATAATTTTTCAGGATGCTTGTAATATAAGCCATACCCCAAAAATAAGCCCCAGTTAAGGTCGTCAGCCAGACGCATTGAGTACCGTATTTCCCCAAAAATAAGACCTAACTGGAAAATAAGACCTAATATGTCTTTTGGAGCAAAAATTAATATAAGACATAGTCTTATTTTCAGGGAAACACAGGCGGGTGGGTAGATGGATGGATGGGTGAATGGATGGATGCATATAGGTGGTCAATACAATAGCCAAGATAAAATATTAAATTAAGGTAAATGTCAGCATTCTGATGCTGCCATAAAAAGACGAGGCTTGACTTTTCACCTACTTATTTTCTCTGTAGATAATATCCCCTAGGAGATGGGATGGGAGGGGGGAACATTCCTGTGGGGTGAGGTCAGAAGCTGGGGAGACTGACTTGGAAGATGGCCAATGAGAAGATGAGAATTGGGGAACGGAAAGGGAAGGGTTTGGGGGTCAGGGGGTTAGTATCGGCTACGACGAAGTGGGGGCCAGATCTGTCGAACTCAATAAATGGAATATTTCAGCAAAGATTAATTGTTTGGGAGTGCAATTTATTTGAGATGACATCGAAACCTGACAGTAAAATCCTGATAAAATCACCACAATATGGCACCCTAGAGTCGCATAGGATAAATGTTATAATTTGAGATCTAAAGAAGCTAACCACCAAAGTTGTTAGCTGCAGGTTTTGCTTTGCCACACATTGGAGAATGGATTTACAGACGACAATAATTATTTTTTTCCTTGTAATTCTTTTTTCTTTTTAAGGCCAGTAACGGGCAGTGGTACCAGATGAACGACTCCACTGTTTCAAACAGTGACATCAGGACTGTATTAAATCAACAAGCCTACGTGCTATTTTACATCAGGTAAGGTCAAGTGCTCAAAAAAATAAAATAAAATCTTCCGACCCTTGGCACCAGGACCTGCCTTGGGTTTTTGCCCCACTTCTGGTGAGTCACTCATCTTCCCTGGTGACAAATAAGGATGCCACCCTAAAAAAAAAAGAACCTTAGGGCAGTCTGTGGAAAGGGGAAGTTAACATGGCTTAATGTAACTTTTTTTTTATTAGGACCCATGACTTGAAAAACGGTGCCGAACACATTCATTCGATCCACACGCCCGGGCAGTCTTCTCCCCGACCGGTTATCAATCAACGGGTGATCGGTAATAAACAAAGTAATCCTGGATTTATCGGACCTCAGCTCCCTCCACACATGGTAAAGGTAAGTCAGAGGGCATCACCCCAACTGTTTAATTTTTAATTCAAGAAAGGAAGTCTTTAACAATCGCTCCATCTATTTTATTTATTTATTTATTTATTTATTAAATTTGTATACCGCCCTTCTCCTTTCGGATTCAGGGCGGTGAACAGCCAAAATAAAAACATTTGTACAAAAGTTAAAATAATTATTTAAAACTAATTAAATAAAATTTGGCCCATAATTTAAAACATATCAATTAAAATCAATATCAAACGTTAAAACCAACATGGAATCATATGTCTTTTGCCCAGGAATAGATCTCTTATTTTCTGCGTTTCTCTTTTCTCCTTTTTGCATAACTGCAGAATTCGAATCATTTGAACGGAAACGGATCCCTGAAGGAAACGCCCAGCAGTACGGTGGCCATTTCTAGTAACGCTTCCCTCGTCAAATCTCCGTCGGCGCCTTCCTTGTCCATCTCCAAGTGGACCATGAACCGGTCGGCCGCGGCCGCCACCCCGGATTCCTCCAAGAAGCCAAAACTCACCCTCAGTATTCACAATAACAAGTTGCCTGCTCGCCAAAGCATGTCTCACACCAGCTGTACCTTGGAGAGCCTCAACAAACCCGCCCCGTCCGCCACCATTTCAAACCCTTCCGCAGTGCAATCTACCTCAAGCACTTCCTCCACCGTCTCCTCGGCTGCTAACCAAGTCTCCAAACCGACCGCCCCCGGCAAATCCGGTTCCAAGCTGATCATGAATGGCAAGGCCAAACACAGTCCCAGCATCTTGGTCCCTTACGGAGCGGAATCTTCCGAAGAATCGGACGAGGAATCCAAAGGCCTGTTGAAAGAGAACGGCCACGTCAAAGTCTCCAACGGCATTTTATTAGAAGAGACGGCGGGCGGGCTGGAGAACTCGTGCGCGTCCTGTCACAAGCCGGAAAAGGAAAGTTGCCAGCCCGAGTTACCCCAAAACATAACCGTCATGGTCTCCATTAGCTTAAACGATGCCCCGAAGCAGAACGGACAAATCGGCAACGATCTTCCCACCTCCCAAGGGAAGCCCGTGAAATTGGCAGGTCACCCGTTTTCCAAAACCAACGGGTTGCCCGGAAAAGTGAGTGGATTTCTTGGAAATGCGGGGAGTCCTCGACTTACGACATTTTTATTTGCCAGGCAGTGAGGCCCGTGGTTAAGTGAGCTTTGCCCCCATTTTGCCACCTTTCTCGCCGCAGTTGTTAAGTGCATCTCTGCAGTTGTTTTAGTTAGCGATACGGGTTGTTAAGTGAATCTGGCTTCCCCCGTTGACTTTGCTTGTCAGAAAGTCACAAAAAGGGGCTCATGTGACTCCCGGGCACGCTGCAATCGTCGTTAAGTATGAGTCAAGTGCCTGAATTTGGGTCATGTGACCACGGGGATATCCACTGCAGTGGTTGTAAGTGTTTTAAAAAAATGGTCGTAAGTCACTTTTTTTCAGCGCCGTCGTAACTTCGAACGGCTAAACGAATGGTTGTAAGTCGAGGACTCCCTGTACTCATACCTCTTCCTTCTTTAACTTCCAAATAAGATTTGGGGCTCCTGAGTTGCAAAGGGAAAAGCCAGAGTTCAATGCTTAAATGCTGGCTTCCCACACATACGGCCTCAGCTTCCACCTCTTCCTTTTCCGAGAAGAACTGGTCCACAATAGGAAGCCTCCTCACTCATTGCATCACGGTGTGGTATGCTGGCTTGACAGCCGCGTATAGAAAGACATTAACAGAGGGTGGTGAGCACAGCACCAAAACATCGTGGGCTGTCCCCTGATATCGCTAGACGACATCGCTAGGGCTCGCTGCCTTAGAAGAGTGAGGAAAATCCTCAGGGACGACTCACACCCTGGTCACTACTTCTTTAGCCTCCTACCGTCGGGAAGGAGATATGCAAGCATAGGCAGCCGCACAAATTGTTCTGCCCTAGGCTTCCTGAGACAGTAAAAAGCACACAATTAGTCCCCAAAACCCCTCTTTTTTATCTCAACGGCTGTGAATTCTGTTCGTTCACAGCCTGTTCATTCTCAATCTGTTCATTCGCAGATGAGTCCCAAATAGTTTGTAAAGAGTCTGACAGAAGTCTGCCACGGTCCTTCGGGAGAAGGCTGATAAGCACCCACCTTTATCTCCCTTGACACGCTGCCAAAGACCTAATTGGCAATTAGCTTTGCAAGGCCACACGGAGCGCAGAGTCAAAATGGAGCTTCAGAATTTAAACCGGCCAGAACGAACAAAGTTGCTTCCTGCAAAGGCTCATGTCCCTTTGCTCCTCCTTTATGTCTTATGAAAGGGACCAATCACCTCCAAGCCTTACTCCCGAGTCGCCCCTTTTGTTTTAACTGTTCTTGCCTTCTGGCAGCTCTGCGCATGCGCGCACTGGGAAGAGGCTCCCCCTGTTCCTCTGCCTCGCTGATGTCCGACTGGAGGCTCCGGAGGCAGCACATAAGTCCCAGATGGTCCTGGCTCCCTCTCTGCCTCTGACGCAGAGCTCTCGTCCGAGGCTTCCCCAGCCCCCAGGACTGGCCCATGTTCCCCCCCAGCCTCCTCACTGTCCGACTCTGCTGCCAGCTCCGCAGGCCGCTGGCGGACCACAACACAAATAGGCTGAAGAACAGTTTTTATCCGTGGGCTGTCAGGCTCCTGAACGGAAAATAACTTTGCAACAACATAGTACGATTGACTTGCTGGGCTGGCGCGATGTGCAATACATTGACACGGTGCAGTAGGATTGTGTGTTTGTTAGCAGGATCCACTGGGCTAGGGATTTTTCTTTTCTTTTACTGTCTTTCATTGTAAGTTGTATTGGGTTGGGTGGGAATGCACACGAAGGGAGGCTCAGCCAATCTCATTGTACACATGCTGTACTCTGACAACAAAGGTTTGAATTGAATGGAACTGGAAAAGACTACAGAACAAGGTGACCATGGAATCCCTTCTAGATCTGAAAGGAACCGCTGGTGTCCTATTCTTCCAGTTGATGGTTGCACTCTTCTTGGGAGCAAGTCACGTGTGCTGATCTTACCACTCCGGATGTCATACCGGAATCTAGTCTACCCCATCCCCTTGCTTGTCATTGTGTTAACCTTGTCCGTTTTGAATCTTACAGGGTTCTCCAAAAGCGTTGTCCTCAGTCCCTGAAGAGGACGTCTCAGATTCCTTCAGATACAAGCAGTCGAAAACCTTGCCGGGGGACTCCAGGTAAAACGGTCTTCCTTTATTCTAACTACCATATTTTTCGGAGTATAAGACGGCACCTTTTTCCCCCAAAAAAGAGGGTGAAAATCTGGGTGTGTCTTATACTCCGAATGTAGCCCCGCCCAGCTTCTCAAGCAGAAGTTTCAGAGGCTGAAAAAAGCATCAGAAATGAAGATTCAGAAAAGAAGCCCCCAAACAGAGCTTCAGCAAAAAAGCCTCCAAACAAAGCTTCAGAGGCTTTTTTTCTGAAGCACTTTTGGAGGCTTTCAGAGGCACGAAAATGTTTTTTCTGAAACAGAGTTTCAGAAGTTTCAGAGGCAGAAAAAAAAGCAAAAAAAGCAAGGCACACAGCTCACAACCAAGGAACCTATTGCTAAAATTCTGGGAACAGCTGATTGGGGGTATTCCGGGAGACCGATCCATCTGCCAATCAGTTTTTTTCTTATTTTCCTCCCCAAAAACAAAGGTGCGTCTTATACTCCAAAAAATATGGTAGGTTCTGAATTTTAAGAGGCAGGTGATTAGCGCTCTGTAAAAAAAAAAACACCTTTAAAACTAAATGTTCATTTAGATCAGGGGTCACCAACCTTTCGGACCTCAGGGACCACTAAAGTCATAATTTTAAATCCCGTGAACCACTAATACGATCTGCCTAATGACTGGCTGGGTGGGCATGGCTAGGTGGTCATGTGACTGGGGTGGGAGGTGCCAACTCGATGTCACTCACGACAAGGCGCCTCGCCAGCCTCTACTCGCACCCCCCACCTCCAGCCACTCCTCGCCTCCCCGCCCGGACTCCTTAGGGCCCCAACAAGAAGCAGTTGTTGGAGCTAAGCAACCACCATGAGAAAGAGTTGGCAAAACAGCTCAGCTCAAATTGGATCTGGCCGAGAAGGGGGCTCAGCAGAAGCACCTCACTGAGGACTTGGTTTGGCATGGGGAAGATACAAGATTGAATCCTCCCTTGATCATAGAGTTTGTAGAATGACTGTAGGCCAGCTATCCCTCTCTCAGACCAGCCATCCTCACAAGGTTGTTGTGGAGATAAAAATTAGAGAAGAATCCCATGTACACCACCAAAGTTGCTGAAAATCCAAAAAAATAAATAATTGGTGCTTGGAACACATCTAGACTTAACGCCAAATACCTATATCTTAGCTGGATTTTCAAGTCACATAGCCACATCATTCTGTTCCCTTTCTGCTTTTATTATATTTTTCATGTTTCTCCTCCTTGGGAACACAAATTTATGCATTTATAAAGGCAAAATAGCTATGGTCCAGTTAAAAAGCAAACTACAATCGATTTACTATATCTGCCAATTTTATAAATTTGTTTATTAAGTTGCCTATAGTTCTTTAAATCGGAATGGCTGCCTTCATTGAGTGAAGCTTGCAAGTCAGTCTTAACTCCTTCACCCTGTGGCCTGTTCCTTTGTGCTGGTAAATTCTTCCTACCTATTTTAGGAACTGAGGGAACATGGGACGAAGCAAGGATTTTGAGATAAGAAACAAAAACAGGTTCCCAAGTTGCATTTTAATCTGTTTGCCTTTGAAGAAATGAATCTCCGTGTTCGTTTCTCCATCTGAAGCCTTCTGTGCTAAAAGATTTTGGACAGATAGAATTGTATCTTGTGACATGAGGAAAACAAGCTGCTTTTGACAAGATAAACTTGTTATGAGCTTCACAAAATCTGTATTGTCAGATGCCTAGAGTGCTCGTCAGGTTCATTTTTCCCTCCCCCCACTTTTTTTTAAAAGGTTCCCCAGAAGTTAAAAGAACTTTTAAGGAATGCTCAGGTTGAAATCCCATGTCAGCTGCCACCTTATGCTTGCTATATGGTAACAGACTGCCATGAACTGGGTGAGTGGGAGTGGGAGAATGCTTGGGGAAATGAAAGTAAATGCTGTTATCTTCTCGAGATGCTGCCTCAAGGTCACCCAGCTGGAAGAAGGAGGGAGCCACATGGCAAACTATGCTTGGACTGTCCATTATGAAAACATCTTACCTGGGTCTGATTGGTTACACGGGGTGGCGATGAGATACAGCTAAGGGAGGGAAAAGGTGAACGTAGGAATTTTGGCGTGCGATTCTCAGTTCTGGCTTTGCGTTACTGCAAGGCACTTCTAATAAAACTGTTCCTTTCTTAACCAATGCAGCCAAGGCTTGTTTTTATTTAGAGCAGGGGTGTCAAACTCTATTTCATTGAGGGCCGCATCAGGCTTGTGTTTGACCTCGGGGGGGGCAGGGTGTGTGTGCCCAGCTTGATGTCACTCTTGTCAGTGAAAACAGACTCCCGAGCTCCGTGTCCAGCTGCGATGGCCTCCTGCAACCCTCTGCCAGCAAAAACAGAGCTCGTGAAGTTCACCTTGCGGCCCACGCGAGCTCTGTTTTCACTGGTAGAGGCACCATGACGCCAGATCGGGCCCCAGACCTTGAGTTTGACACCCCTGGTTTAGAAGGTTTCAATGGTGGCAGGCCTGACATCCATCTTGACATGTCTTTCTCTTCATGACCAGCAGCGCTCCTGAACCAGAAAAACCAACAGCCGAGGACGCTTCTGAAAAGGCTGCTGCTGCCCTTCCCAACAGTATCCCAAGCCCCGTAATACTTTTGGACCTCGACGTCACTTCGACCATGAAGGACCCTGGTGAAAGGATTGTCCAGACAGAAAACAGACCGCTTGAGAACGACCGGCAGCATGGTTCCCCAAAAACAGATGAAGCTGCCTCCCCTGGAGAAGGAGATGGTCAAGTCCTTCCTGAAAAGGCAGGTGTATCCAAAGACGAGAAAGCAGCTTCAGAGAAGAACCCCGAGCCTGCTGAAGGACAGGCAGGATCGCCAGAAAAAGACGCCCAGAGCCCCCAGATGAGGTTGGACGGTGAACTTAGGCCCCAAAAGCTAAAAACTCCCCTAAAGGCACCCGAGACGGGTCCAGAAAGGCAGGGCAGCCCTCCGAGCAGTAAGGACTCCCCGTGCGCCGAGAATTCTCCCCTTCCCCAACCCAAAACTCTTGCCGAGAGCCAGTGTTCAAAGACGGAAAGCAAACCAGCAGACGGCAGCGAGCCGGTTCGAAGAAGCCTCGAAAAGCCGGGCCCGAGATCCTCCCCGAAGGAGAAAGCCCACAATTACAAAAAAACCGACCAAGAATATTATCGTCCTAAAAGGAAGCGTTCGGAAACCGAGGAAGAGGAGGAGGAGGAGGAGGAGGAGGCAGACGGAGCAGGTGGGCGTAGCCAGCCCGATGGACACTGCAGCAAACAAAGGTGCGCTTACAGTAGGGAGCGGGGAAAGCAGCAGGAGCAGCCCCGACGGGAATACCACGGCACTGGCTACTACAGGTTCCCGGGCAGTCCCGATCCCGCTAGGAGTTTAGGGAAGTACCCTCCCTACAGATCCCGCAGCCGGGGCCAAACGGACTCTGAACGGAGCAGGCCCAGTTACGGGAAAGGAGGAGAGAGGTCATGGAGCAGGGAGCGGTACTACCAGGAAACGCCGAGGAGGTGGGACGTGTGCCGGTCGTACAGTTACTACTACTCGGCTTCCCACGTGCCCCGGCATAACCAGGAGAGGAAGCCGACTCATTCCGAGAGAGACTATAGCAAATCAAGTCATGTTTACAGTAGCCCCTATAATAAGTACAATTACTACAAAAGCCGTTTGAGCCACAACCTCGATCGGAAAAGGCATTTCTCCCCAAGCCCCGAGGCCGGCGACTGCGTCCCCGAAAAGAAACACCCCAAAATCTTGCCAGACCCTTCTCTCGACGAACAAAAGGGACGGAAGCGGAAGAAGTCGAAGAAGAAGAAGAAGTTAAAAGATAAACACAAGGAGAAAGAGTCCAGGTGAGCAAAAGAGCACGGTGGGAGCCTGAGATGTAAACGGGGTTTTATCTCTACTGTGTGGTTTCTGAAGTTGGTCACTGGTGTCCCAATCCTTCTTTTCCTCCACCGTCTGCCCCCTTCTACCCCCCCAAAAAAAAGAGGCTGAAAGATTTGAGGAGCTTGATTTCTTTTAAAGCTATTTCTTATTTCATTTAAGGGACGCGGTGGCTCAGTGGCTGAGAAGCTGAGCTTGTCGATCGAAAGGTCGGCAGTCCAGCGGTTCGAATCCCTAGTGCCGCGTGATGGGGTGAGCTCCCGTGACTTGTCCCAGCTTCTGCCAACCTAGCAGTTCGAAAGCACGTAAAAAATGCAAGTAGAAAAAGAGGGACCACCTTTGGTGGGAAGGGAACAGCGTTCCGTGCGCCTTCGGCATTGAGTCATGCCGGCCACATGACCACGGAGACGTCTTCGGACAGCGCTGGCTCTGAAACGGAGATGAGCACCGCCCCCTAGAGTCAGGAACGACTAGCACATATGCGCAAGGGGAATCTTTACCTTTACCTATTTCATTTGGAAAGGCCTGGCTGATGCCCTGTGACCTACCTCTCAGTGAATACCTTAGTTTTCAACAGAATCCTCCAAGAAGTGGATACAGGTAGCTCTCGACTTAATAACTATTCATTTAGTGACCGTTCAAAGTTACAACTGCACTGAAAAAAAATGACCGCATGATCGTTTTTAACTACCGTTGCAGCATCCCCCAAGGTCACGTGTCCAAAATTCAGATGCTTGGCAGCTGATTCATATTTATGACGGTTGCAGTGTCTTTGTGAGGTCATGTGATCCCTTTTTTGTGACCTTCCAAAGGTCAGTTGGGAAACCAGATTCACTTAACAAGCTTATTACTACCTTTAACACCTGCAGGAGTTAACAAAGCTCACTTAACAACTGTCTCATTTAGCAGCAGAAATTTGGGGTCGTCAGTCGAGGGTTACCTGTACAGCTAGTCCCCGACTCTTACAACAGTTCATTTAGCGACGGAAGTTACAACGGCGCTCCAAAAAAAGTGGCTTATGACCATTGCAGCATCCCCATAGTCACGTGATTTACATGCTTGACAATTGAATCACATTTGTGACGGTTGCAGTGTCCCGGGGGTCACGTGATTCCCCTTTTGCGACCTTCTTGACAAGCAAAATCAACGGGGAAGGCGGATTCGCTTAACAATCGGGTTAACTAATTTAAGACCTGCAGTGATTCCCTTAACAAACGTGGCCAAGAAAAGTCCCATCAAACGGGGCAAGAACTCACTTGGCAGATGTCCCACTTAACCACAGAAACGTCGGGCTCAGTTGGTGGTCGTACGTCGAGGACTCCCTGTATTTATGTCTCTGCTTTTGTCCTTCACAATTTACACGGCCGCCCCTCTCCACAAAACACGACTCCGGTTGGCATGCAACCGAAGATAGCTTCGCGACATGGGTGTGAATCAGAGGTGAAATGCTACCGGTTCACACCGGTTCGGGCGAATCTGTAGCGGCAGCGGCGGGTGGTTCGGAGAACCGGTAGCGGTGGCAGCGCAAGGCTCCACCCACCCGCCTGGAAGTCGTTACTTCCTGTTTTTAACCAGGAAGTAACCTGTTTTTTACCCTCTGCGCATACGCAGAAGACTTTGCACATGCACAGAGTGTCCCAAATCTCACGTGATGCGCACGGGCGCACTTCCGAAACCGGTAGGGAAAGTAAGTAGATTTCACCCCTGGTATGAATTGGTGGCGGTTGAAATGCATGGATTGACAGGGCAGCCTGTAAGCCTCTTCCTTTCTTTTAGCCCTAGTTCCTTACCTGCCATGTGGGTAGCACAGCAGTCTCCGCCCCCTACTTTCTGGGGTGGCCGAAAGAGTGACTCAGTGAATGACTCAGTAAATGACCCCATGAATGAATCAAAGCCACAGGAATGTGCTCTTCAGTCAAGTCCCAAAGACAGCCGGTAGGTCCTGTCCTATAACGCTCCCTCTAGGCCAGCCCACGTTTATAATGATGTATTTAAATTCATCCCACCCACCCAACTCCAATGGACGCTTAGAAGAATAGAAATAGAATAGAATAGAATAGAATAGAATATGAATAGAATATGAATAGAATATGAATAGAATATGAATATGAATGAGTAGGGTAGAGTAGAGTAGAATAGAATAGAATAGAATAGAATAGAATAGAATAGAATAGAATAGAATAGAATAGAATAGAATAGAATAGAATAGAATAGAATAGAATAGCCTTGGTAGTGCAGTGGTCTAAGGCACCCTGTTATTAAGCTGGTTATTAAGACCAGCTGCCTGCAATTGCTGCGGGTTCGGGTCTCGCCAAGGCTCAAGGTTGACTCAGCCTTCCATCCTTTCTAAGGTAGGTAAATTGAGGACCCAGTTGTGGGGGCAATAAGCTGACTTTGTATAAATATACAAAAGGATGAAGGCTATTGCTTAGCGCATTGTAAACCGCCCTGAGTCTCCGGAGAAGGGCGGCATATAAATCAAATTTAAAAATAAATAAATAATAGAATAGAATAATAATAGAGTAGAGTAGAGTAGAGTAGAGTAGAGTAGAGTAGAGTAGAGTAGAGTAGAATAGAATAGAATAGAATAGAATAGAATAGAATAGAATAGAATAGAATAGAATAGAATAGAATAGAATAGAATAGAATAGAATTCTTTATTGGCCAAGAGTGATTGGACACACAAGGAATTTGTCTTTGGTGCATAGGCTCTCAGTGTACATAAAAGATACGTTCATCAAGAATCATAAAGTACAACACTTAATGATAGTCATAGGGTACAAATAAGCAATCAAATCATATTAGGAAACAGTCAATATAAATCGTAAGCATGGAAGAACCCTTTCTCTTTCAGTACATTACGTCACGAGCCGTGGTGGCGCAGTGCTTAGAGTGCAGTACTGCAGGGCTACTTCTGCTGACTGCCGGCTGATTGCAGTTTGGGCAGTTCAAATCTCAACAGGCTCCAAGTTGACTCAGCCTTCCATCCTTCCAAGGTAATTGGGGGCAGGAGGCTGACTTTGTAAACCGCTTAGAGTGGGCTGTAAAAGCACTATGAAGCGGTATATAAGTCTGCTATTGCTTGCGAAGGAAGGAAGGAAGCTGTGGTGACACAATGGTTAGAATGCGGAATTTCAAGCTGACTCTGCCCACTGCCAGGAGTTCGATCCTGACCGGCTCAAGGTTTGACTCTGCCTTCCATCCTTCCGAGGTGGGTAAAATGAGGATCCAGATTGTTTGGGGGCAAGAGGCTGACTCTGTAAAACCATTTAGAGAGAGTTGTAAAGCATTGTGAAGCGGTATATAAATCTAAGTGCTATTCCTATTAATGTTCATGCAGCTAGTCCTCAAACGTTTGTTTAGTTACAACGGCAAGTGGAAAAAAAAAAGGACCATTTTTCACACTTAACAACTGTTGTAGCATCCCCGTGGTCACGTGATCAAAATTCAGATGCTAAGCGACTCATATTTATGACGTTTGCAGTGTCCTGGGGAATGACGCGATTCCCTTTTGCAAGCGGTGTCAACAGGGAAAGCCAGATTGACTTAACCACCCTGTTCCTAACTTAACAACGTAGGATTCAGTTACCGACTGTGGGATTCACTTACCGACTGTGGCAAGAAAGGTTGTAAGATGGGGCAAAACTCACTTAACTGTCTTCGAAAATGTTGGGCTCGATTGCAGCCGTAAGTTGAGGCCTAAAAAAAAAAAAAAAGAAATTTAAGCAAGTTCTCTTTGAAGGGGAAGTGGCTGCTTGGGTGTAGAGGTCTGGAATGGTATACTATAGGACAGTGATGGCTAACCTTTTTGCCATCGCGTGCCAGGAAGGGGGTGTGTGGGGGAGGTTCACGCGTGAACATGCCCACACCCATAATTCTATGTGCCCCGCCCCATGCTTGCACGCACAACCACCCCCCCCTCCTCTGCTCCTGGCACGCGATGTCCCGGTAGGCCCGTTTTTCTGTCTCACCTGGCTCCAGATCCTCTCTATGCATCTGGGGAGGGCAAAAACAGCCTTCCCCACCCCACCCCCAGGCTCTCCGGAGGCAGGTAACAGCCTATTTCCCTACTTCTGGTGGGCCCAGAAGGCCCAAAAATTAGCTGGCCGGCGCGTGCATGCGCGCCCTAGCTGAGCTGGCGTGCCAGGCGACATGGCTCCGTGTGCCACCTGTGCCACGCGTGCCATAGGTTCGCCATCACGGCTATAGGATCTCCTGCTTGAGTAGAGGGTTGGACTAGAAGACCTGCGAGGTCCCTTCCAACACTGCTATTCTCTACTCTGTAAAACAGCAGCCTCGCTGTCTGTTTTCCGGAACCTTCTGACTTTCCCGGTCTTTGCTCTCCTTCAGGCATCGCCAGGATTCCGACCCATCCCTCTCCAACTCCGAGGCCGAGACCCACAAACACAAACACAAGAAGAAGAAGAAGAAAAAGAAGAAGCGAGCCAGGAAATCAGAAGAAGGCGACGAGGCCACCGCCCCTTCCCTCCCCAAGCCCACCGCCCCGCAGATCAAGGATTCCAAAAACTGGGAGGCGCCCAAATCTTCTTCGGAGGCTTGTCAGAAACACAGCCCAACGTCCTGCAAGGAAAGCCCTTCCGCTGTTTGGCGGAAAGCAAAATCCCTCGAAAGGAGCAACAGGGATGGCTTCCATCCACAGAGAGATCACAACAGTGGTGAGTACGGAGATCTTCCTCGGATGCTCAGAGAATCGTAGAGTTGGAAAAAAAAAAACCCGTCCGGTCTTTCACAAATTTGGCAATTTTTTAAGATGGGTGGACTTCTATCACCTAGAACAGGGGTCGGCAACACGTAGCTCTGGAGCCGCATGTGGCTCTTTCATCCCACTGCTGCGGCTCCTTGTCATCAGTCGGCTCCACAATTGATAGGACTTTCGGTGAGGACAGATAGAGGAAAAAGGACGCTGCACTAGGAGGAGACTCTATGGTGGGGGAACCGGATTTCCGGCTAGCTCCAGAATTGAACGGGGGCTTCCGGTTAGGACCTTTGTAGCTCTTTGAGTGTTTAAGGTTGCCGACTCCCTGTCCTAGAATTACACACTGTGGCGTGTCAGTTTCAGAACCCAGTTGAAGAATGACGAGTTTTGCTGGCAGCCGATGTAAAATTCCACCGAGCATTTGAGAAGCGGCTGATTTGACGGTTGAGGGGAGTTAAGACTAAAGTTACAACGGCACTGAAAAAAAGTGACTTATGACTGTTTTTCACACTTAACGACCGTTGCAGCATCCACGTGATCAAAGTTTGGCCGCTTGACCACTGACTCATATTTATGACAGTCACAGTGTCCCAGGGTCACGTGATCCTCCCCCTTTTGCGACCTTCTGGCAAGCAAAGGCCATGGGGACGTCCGATATTCTGAAGTGGTGTAGGGCAGGGGTGTCCAAACTTGGCTCCTTGAAGAGTGGTGGACTTCAACTCCCAGAATTCCCCAGCCAGCAACTTGCTCATTTTTATAGCGCATGCTGGCTGGGGAATTCTGGGAGTTGAAATCCACCACTCTTCAAGGAGCCAAGTTTGGATACCCCTGGTGTACGGTATCCTGCCTAAGCAGGGGGTTGGACTAGAAGACCTCCAAGGTCCCTCCCAGCTCTGTTATTCTATTCTATTCTATTCTATTCTATTCTATTCTATTCTATTCTATTCTACTCTACCCTACCCTACCCTACCCTACCCTACCCTACCCTACCCTACCCTACTCTTATTCTACTCTCTTATTCTACTCTACTCTACTGTTCATTCCTAACCTATCCTTTTCTATTACATTCTATTCTACTCTACTATTCTACTGTCCTCTTTTTCTACTTTACTATTCTATTCTATTCTATTCTATTCTATTCTATTCTATTCTATTCTTTCTATTCTATTCTATTCTATTCTATTCTATTCTATTCCATTCCATTCCATTCCATTCCATTCCATTCCATTTTACAACCATGTTACTAACTGAACTGCAGGGATTCCCTTAGCAACTGTGTCTAGGAAGGTCGTAAAATGGAACAAAACTCACTTAACAAATCTCTCGCTTAGCAACAGAAATTTTGGGGTCAATTGCAGTCATAACGAAGTTGTAAAATCGTTTTACAGCCAGAGTCGTTTTGAAAGTTGACCATCGGATTGGTCACATGGATGACCTCATTTATGATCTTCTTAACACCATCTTAGCAATATTCAGGCGGCATTATTGTTGTAAATCAAGGACTAGCTGTATTTGCCACCGGCTAAAAAGTGTCAGGCTAAAAAGGGACCCGGGGGCTCAGTGGCTAAGACACTGTGCTTGTCGATTGAAACGTCGGCAGTTCAGCGGTTCGAATCCCTAGTATAACGGGGTGAGCCCCCGTGACTTGTCCCAGCTTCTGCCAACCTAGCAGTTCGAAAGCACGTAAAAAAATGCAAGTAGAAAAATAGGGACCCCCTTTGGTGGGAAGGGAACAGCGTTCCGTGCGCCTTTGACATTGAGTCATGCTGGCCACATGACCACGGAGACGTCTTCGGACAGCGCTGGCTCTTCGGCTTTGAAACGGAGATGAGCACCGCCCCCTAGAGTCGGGAACAACTAGCGCATATGTGCGAGGGGAACCTTTACCTTTTACCTTTAAAAAGTGTCAGGCTATTGAAACCACCCTCCAGGTTTCCATTTCCCCAAATGGTTTAATGCACCCTGTAATTAACACAGCTGCCTGCAATTTCTGCAGGTTCGAATCTCCCCAGGCTCAAGGTTGACTCAGCCTTCCATCCTTTCTAAGGTAGGTTAAATGAGGACCCAGTTTGTGGGGGCAATAAGCTGACTTTGTATAAATATACAAAAGTATGAAGGCTATTGCTTAACCATTGTAAGCCGCCCTGAGTCTCCGGAGAAGGGCGGCATATAAATCAAATAAAAATAAAAATAAATAAAATAAAATAATATTGTTGTCTTTGCCTTTCAGATCCGGAATGTCCGTTGGAAGTCCAGCTTATAGTGTATTTATAAACCGGGAAAAAAGAAAAAAAACCCTTACAAACTCTTTAATATTCATAATTGGTGCTTCAGAAAAAAAATACTGTACAGGATTTTATCATTGAAGAAAGCCCCGTCTCTCCTTTTTTCATTTTTTCTTTTTAGTTTTTACCTTGAGCCTTTCTTCTTTTTTTAAAAAAAAAAACAAAAAAACAAAAAAAAAGAAACAAAAAACCAGAATTCTCCGCGATTCTCCCAAACACGACAAGAGGATGGACAACCTTCTACAGCTGCTGAACAATTGCAACCTCCTCCTGATAATCCGCGTCACCGTGAGAGATAACGCCCCTGGATCCGAACATCTCAAAATGCTGCTGCTTCGTTCCACCACTCAGGTTGAATGTGTTTATATATATATATACATATATATACATATGTTCCACGTGATGTTCGCTCCCGAGTCGGAACCTTGTTTTGCTGCGCCGGGGGGGAGGGACCGAGGAACCTTCCCCGAATTTAAGCAAGCCTGCAACTGATAAAAGTGTCTATTTAATTTAATTATTTAAAACATTTCACAGGCAACTTGGATGTTTGCAAGAGAGAGAGAAAGAGAGAAAAAAGAGAGCGCGCCTCGAGGTTTTTTTTTTCCCCCCTCTTCCGATGTCTGCTACTAGAAACTCCACGTCATTTTTCCTTCCGTTGGGATTCCCGTCTTTGGACTGTTGTGCAAAGTGCGTGACGTTCAGACGCTTGGCCGTGGGTTTGTTTTTTTTCTTTTTCTTTTCTTTTTGAATGTATCGCGGGACACGTCCGAAGATCGCTTCGACACCGTCTGGCCTGTCCTTCACGGCTTAACCTGAAATTCCTTTCCGAGACCGACGACAGGCGATGTGCAGAGGGTTTGAGCCAGCCCGTGCATTGTTGCGAAAGGCTTCCGCGTCCGTTTCCCCCACTCGAGTGTCTCCTTCCGTGGGTGTTTCCCTTCACCCAACCTTTGCAGGATACGCCTTTTGTAACCATCGCCTGCGAAAGCGACTCCCGTCGTATTTCTGGCCCTTCCTTCTTCTTTTTCCCTGCTTTTTCTTCCCATCCTCTGCCTGGTCCTTGGGCATCTCTTCCCTGCCCCGCAGAGTTTTATTTTATTGCTCAGGTTGTCCTGCCATATCTGGACTTCTAGCCTGCGCCAGAAGTAAACGAGAAGAGCAGGTGCCGGGATCTCTAGTATCCGCCTGGAGAGGAGCCGTTTTTAATTTTAATTTTTTTTAAAAAATCCGCTTAAGTTTTTTTATTGCGTTAATTTTTAATGTAGCGATGTACGTCCTCGACCGATCTCGGCTGTCTGATTCTTGTTTCCTTCTCCAAGTTTCTAGTTACAGACAACGTTCATACTGTGATTTATTTCTTTCTTTCTTTCTTTTTTTTTTTTAATTTTTATTATTATTTTTTTAAATGATGAAATGCTATCAAACTGTGATACACTTAATTCACTGGTCCTGCATCAGGAGACAAGAGTGGGGAAAACTGTATTAAATACAGTTCATCTGAATAATCTGTCTGATTTATACAAGCCGCGTTGTTCAGAGATGTCTATAAAGTTTGATCTTTGTTTTTTTAAAGATAAAAAAAAAGCACTTACCCCACTTGTAAATATATGGCATGTAAAATTTATATAGTATATAAATCCGAGAAATCAAATCAAACGACGTTTCTGTTGTTAGTTCAGTTACATCTGACTGTTATCTGATGGGTATAAACTACAGTTTGGGACAACTTACAAATACAGTTGGGCCCAGGATTTATGTCATTAAGTGAGAAATGTGTTAAGTGATTTATGCCACATCGTACTACTTTTCTTGCCACTTTTATTAAGCGAGTCCCTGCAGCTTGTTCAGTTAGTAACACGGTTGTTAAGTGAATCTGGTTTCCCCATTGACTTTGCATATCAGAAGGTCGCAAAAGGGAATCACACGACCCTGGGACACTGTAACCGTTATAACTGGATTGCCAAGCATCTGAATTTTAAATCAGCTGATCACGGGGATGCTGCAATGGTCCTGAAGTGTGAAAAATGGTCATAAGTCGCTTTTGTAACTTTGAACGGTCACTAAACGAACTGTTGTAAGTCGAGGACCATCTGTATTTCAGCACAGATCATTTGACGGTGACAGGTGGCTAACCAGCTCTTGGTTGGGTTGCAGTTATTGGGAAGAACCTCAATGACTTTCTCTTTATTAGCATGGTAGTGTTTAAGCAGAAATACTACGAGTTACGACCGCGATAGAAAGCAGAATTTTGGTTGCTGGACAAGGTGGTTTTTAACTGAGTCAAGCCCAATTTTACAAATTTGAGCCACGGTTGTTAAGCGGATCATGCGTATGTATGTTAAGCAAACCTGGCTTTCCACATTGAGAAGTTGCAGTTGGCAATCACATGATCCGAGGACGCTACAACCTTCCTTCCTTCTCCCCTACCTCTCCTTCCTTCCTTTCTCCCTCCCTCCCTCCCCTCCGTCCCTCCCTCTCCTTCCTCCCTTCCTTCGTTCCTTCCTCCCTTCCTTCTTCTCTTCCTCCCTCCCTCCCCTTCCTTCCTTCCCCTCCCTCTCTCCCTTCGTTCCTTCCTCTCTCCCTCTCCTCTCTCCCTTCCTTCCTTCCTCCCGCTCTCTCCCTCTCCTTCCTTCAACCCTTCCTTTGTTCCTTCCTCTCTCTCTCCCTTCGTTTCTTCCTCTCCTTCCTCTCTTCCTTCATTCCTTCCTCTCTCCTTCCTCCCTCCCTTCCTCTCTCCCTCCCTCCCTCCCTCCCTCATAGAAGTTGGGTATATGGTCAGAGTTCCTTTCTGTTCTTCACTGTTGCCATATCCATAAAATGGTATCCATATCCACAATGCCCCTTCCCCCTCAAAAAAAGACTAGTCAGCCTGCTAAAAATACATCAAATTGGGCTTAAGTCAGTCCTAACATGCTGGTTACCAATTGCCCAAAATTTAATCACGCAACTTGGAACGCCACAACGGATGTAAGTGCGTGGACCAGCCACAAGTCCAGAGGTGAAATGCTACCGGTTCGCTCCGGTTCGGGCGAATCGGTAGTGATAGAAACTACCGGTTCAGGCAAACAGGTAGTAAAAATGCTTTAGAAAGTTTTTTTTAAAAAATGGTTCCGATTATCACAGCTGTGACGCGCGATCGTCAGAACCTTTTTAAAAAACTTTTTTTAAAGCATTTTTTTTACTACCTATTCGCCCGAACCGGCTGGTAGTAAAAAAAAATGTTTTTAAAAAGTGGTTCCGATGATTTTTTTAAGTTAACCACGTCCACCCAGTCACGTGACCCCACCACCACCAAGCCACACCCACAGAACTGGTAGCAAAGCTTTTTGCATTTCACCACTGCACAAGTCCCTCTGTTTTTTTCAGTGCCCTTTTAACTTCGAACAGTTGCTAAATGAATGATGGTAAATCCAGGGCAACCTGTACGTTTTTTTCCAAATTCTGCCCCACCTTCCTCGAATTGACTTTCACGTTGAGATCTCAGGCAGAAGCTCCGTCGCCTAAATGGGATTTTTTTAAAAAAAGAGTCATACGAGATTGGCCCATCCCGATGGATACAGAATTATATTGTGCATTTTATTGATAACCAAGCACCCGGTCATTACACAGATATACACTATATACAAGCTACTTTACATTTAGTGGTTAAGAAATATTGTACAAGAAAAATAGAACTGGGGGAGTTAACAGACTTTTTTCGCAATATCTGGCTGGGAAAAAAAAACCGCCTGTACAGATGGAAAGCTGTACTTTCACTTCTCACACTACAGTTTCAAAAACACACAACGTGTGTCGTGAACGGTACAAGGGCATGATTGGTTGGCAAAAACACAATAGGCTAGGACAGGGATGGGCAAATGTGCCTCTATTACAGTGTTTCTCAACCTTTGTAGCTTGAAGATGGGTGGACGATTCTGGGAGTTGAAGTCCACCCATCTTCAAGCTTCCAAGGTTGAGAAACACTGCTCTATTACAACCTGTGGACTTCAACTCCCAGAATTCCTGCTTGGCTGTCTCGGGAATTCTGGGAGTTGAAGTCTACAGGTTATAAAAGAGCCACATTTGCCCACCCCTGGGCTAGGATTACATCCTAAAGTCCATGAAGCCAAAATTTCAGGTAGTTTAGAACAGTGTCCTTCAACCGTAGCTACTTTTAAAGACTTGGTGGACTTCAATTCCCAGAATTCCTCAGCCGGCCAGCCATGCTGGCTAGGGAATTCTGGGAGTCGAAGTCCTACACCTCTTAAAAGTCGCCATTGGCTCAGCCAATGTATCCCGTTCAATCACGGCCTCACTTTCAGTGGGCCACTAAATCGTACAGAATTATGCCACGGAAGAGGGCCCTCAATTCGTGAGCAATGGCTAGTCGGGAGCCAGCATTAAACCTTCATCTGTCCGTCAAGCCTTTTTTTCTCCAGCAAGCATACCTAGAAATATAGGCATTGCCTTTGCAAACATATAAGTACGAACTCTTCCAAATGCTCTGAAGCTTAAAAAGTGTTTTTTTTAAAAAAATTTAGTACCACAAGGGGCGACCCACCCCAAAAATCTTCAAATGAGCTTCCCAGCCCAAATTCCCTGTTGAGTTTCGCACCTGTCAGGCCAGCTGAACCTAAAGTGCTATTGAATTCTCCAAAACCCCTTTGAAGACCCCCCTCCCCAAAAACCCCCCCAAAACTATAAAGTTCCCACGGTTGTTAGGATAACAGGGACACAAGGCAACTGAGGCAGAATAGCGGCTGTCCGGACGAACACTAGATGGCAGCAGAGAACCAGCCGGTGGCGATGGTCATTCCAAGTTTTATTGGCCACAAAAATGACGCCTGGAGAAATGGCATCTCGCTTAAACTTCTCGGTGAGGGGAAACATGAGATCAAACCAGGAACATCGATAATTTTAAATCAGTGTTTCTCAACCTGGGCATCTTTTAAGACGTGTGGACTTCAACTCCCAGATCCCCAAGTAATCAATTCCCAGAATTCTCCATGCAGGCTTGAGACATTCTGGGAGTTGAATTTCAACACTTCTTAAAAGTTATCCAGGTTAAGCAACATTTAAATCAATGCTTTAGCCCCAATCCTCCCCCAAATATCTGGGACAACCTTCTCCATCTCAATCCTTCCAGGAATCTTTGGAGATCTGTTTTATTAAATAAAAGATGGGCCTGGCATTATAAGGACTCGAAGCTTATCGCCAAATTAATAAGAAAAAAAACGAAAAGCAGAGATTCTCGGGCAAGTTCTTACGATAGGACAGGGATTTGGGGGAACGAAATAGGTTCAGTGCCGGAAAAGATGGTTTGTCGTGGACCTGCAATCTGTGCGTATGCTTAATGCAACCTGTTCCTGTCCTCCCCCAATTGCATAGGGTGGGACAGATGCATTTTCAATGAATCCACCACTGCAGATTACAGTATTAGCTGATATCTAATACTCACAGTATTAGCTGATATCTAAGGACATACGGTCTCTGTGCGATCGGTAGGAGAAAACCAAGTTTTAACAGAATAACAGAGCTATTGCTATTATACCATTTCAGACAAATGGTTATCCAATCTCTTCTTAAAAACTTCCAGTGATGAAAGACTAACTTCTGGAGGCAAGCTGTTCCACTGGTTAATTGTTCTCCCTGTCAGGAAATTTCTCCTTAGTTCTAAGTTGCTTCTCTCCTTGATGAGTTTCCACCCATTGCTTCTTCTTCTACCTTCGGGTGCTTTGGAGAATAGCTTGACTCCTTCTTCTTTGGGGCAGCCCCTGAGATATCGGAACACTGCTATCATCTCTCCCCTAGTCCTTCTTTTCATCAAACTAGACAGCCTGCCACCGTCCTTCATCATACGTTCTACCCTCCAGTCCCGTAATCATTTTCGTTGCTCTTCTCTGCACTCTTTCTAGAGTCTTGGAACACACCCATGTTGCAAAGCACAAAGAAGGGTAAAAGGAGATTTTGGTATCGTCATAAGAAGTAGTACCTTGGGGAGCCAAAAAAACTTTCAGAGGCCTTTCCTCTAAACTAAAATTAAATTACTCCACTGAAAGCTAAACCTAAGCCTTTTCTAATTTCGTTACTGGCCTTGTCACCAATTGAAAAGTTTCGGCCCAATTTGGATCCCTGTTCTTGATGCTATCAGGTTGGTGACCACCAAATGTAATTATTTTGATTCTTACCGTGGTCAGCCACGGATGGCTCTCCTGAGAAAATACTGTTAGATACCAACATTTATAAGCCATCCGTATGCCCAGCAATACGATTGCTGTTTCGTTCGTTAGAAAGTTTACATATTTTTTTCTTTTGGTCAACAGAGGATTTCCAATCCGTTGGATTAAAAAAAAAATCGCAAAACTCCTATTTTTCTTTAAGGAATCCCTTAGTTTTATGTCTTCTAAACAGAGGGCTGGATAGATGGACCTAATAACCCTTTGAGATTAAAATCCTCAGAATTTCAGATAGTCTGACCAAAACTAGAATAGAATTAGAATTAGAATTAGAATTAGAATAGAATAAAATAGAATAATTGAATAGAATAGAATAAGGAGAGGAGAGGGGAGAGGAGAGGAGAGGAGAGGAGAGGAGAGGAGAGGAGAGGAGAGAGGAGGAGAAGAGAAGAGAAAAGAGAAGAGAAGAGAAGAGAAGAGAAGAGAAGAGAAGAGAAGAGAAGAGAAGAGAATCTTCTTAAAAACCTCCAGTGTTGGAGCGTTTACAACTTCTGGTGGCAAGTTGTTCCACTGATTAATTGTTCTCACTGTCAGGAAATTTCTCTTTAGTTCTAAGTTGCTTCTCTCCTTGATTAGTTTCCACCCATGGCTTCTTGTCCTGCCCTCAGATCAACCATTTTTTTACTTGTGGCTTTATGCTCCTTCAGAGGTGGATTCACACCGCCTACAGTTTCTTAAAGACTACAACACACATCCTTCCTCTCTGATGTGGACATGTGCACAAGGGGCACAACTTTCACAGCAATGGTGTGATGCTCAGGGTGTCATTTTCCCCCTCACCTGCCAGCAAACAGCTATCTTTTCTTTTCTTTTCTTTTCTTTTTTGAGCAAGGATCGGGGATCCCTTCAATCCAGTTTTCTGGAAGCAGAGTGAGAACCTCTTGGAGAAGACAATATGGAGGACTGCGCTAAAAACCCAAGAGAAACAAACGGGAGGGGGGAGAGGAATACCAGTTGGGGGAGAAAAGCAACTTCCTGGAAAGCTTTTTCAAGCATGACCATCTTGCAGAGGAGAGAGAAATGTGATCACACACAAAGCCACATCAGTAGGGTTCAACGCTACACACAACAGTCTGGTTGTAAGCTCTGGATGTAAGCTCTGGATGTAAGCTCTGGATGTAAACTCTGGATGTAAGCTCTGGATGTAAACTCGTAAAGACACAGAGGAAAAGATCTCCCTCTACCAGGAAGGACAGGACACCGACGAATCACAATCCCCAACAAGTAGTAAAGAGGAACAAGAAATGTCCAGCTCAGTTGTGGTTCCACCACACAGCAAAGACACAAGTTTGTTGGGATGAGACAGGTTTCCTCCGCACTGGACACAAGGGATGGTGAGAGTCCTTCCTCAGCGTTACTTCTTATTAGCAATCCGTCTCTTCCGAGTGGCCAGCATGTCATAAAAAGGATCCTTGCTGATGCTTGCCCTAAAACAAAAGCAAATAATAATAAATAATTAGGCTAAGTTTGCAACCTAGGTGGTTTTCAACCTAGACAGTTTTAATGTTTGTGGACTGGGGAATTCTGGGAGTCGGAAGTCCATCATCCTAAAATTGCCAACGCTGAAAAACTCTGCCTGGATCATAACAAACTAAGAACAAGCCATTGTCTTTGTATGGACTTTGGGCAATTACTTTCCACCTGGTTTCTCAACGCTAAGTAGTTTTGGCTAAAATACACCCCCTTCCCAAGTGTCCCTGCTGGAAAGGTTGTAAATCAAGGATTAAGTGCAATTAGTCCTCGATTTACAATAATTAGTCACCGTTCGAAGTTAACAACGGCAGTGGAAAAAGTGACTTTTTCACACGACCGCTTCAGTATCTCCATGGTCAAGTGATCAAAATTCGGACAATTGGCGATTGGGTCATATTTATGACAGTTACAGTGTCCCGGAGTCATGTGATAAATAAATAAATAATAAATAACTTCATTGTCATTGTACGTGTATACACAGTATACCCATACAACGAAATTCACTTAACACCCAAAGACCAGGTCCAACACACATAACAATCCCCAAACACCCTCCCACCCACCACAATTCCCCACCCCTAAACCACCCAAACATCCACACAACAGACCAAGTAATACAACAGACCAAGTAATGTGATCCCCCTTTTGTAAACTTCTGACAAGCAAAATCAATGAGGAAGCCAGATTCACTTAACCACCGTGTTACTAACTTAACCAGTGATTCACTTAACAACTTGGTAGAGCCTTGGTAGTACAGGAGTTTAAGGCACCCTGTTATTAAGCTGGTTATTAAGACCAGCTGCTTGCAATTACTGCAGGGTTCGAATCTCGCCAAGGCTCAAGGTTGACTCAGCCTTCCATCCTTTCTAAGGTAGGTAAATTGAGGACCCAGTTTGTGGGGGCAATAAGCTGACTTTGTATAAATATACAAAAGGATGAAGGTAATTGCTGAGCACATTGTAAGCCGCCCTGAGTCTTCGGAGAAGGGCGGCATATAAATCAAATTAAAAAAAAAAAAAAAACTGTGGCAAGGAAGGTCGTAATAAGGAGCAAAACTCACAACAAATGTCTGACTTAGCAACCTAAATTTGGGGCTCAATTGTGGTGGTAAGTCAAGGACTACCTTGTATGGTGAACACATCCACATGATACCATCATCATCATTTAACGGCCCCATAATCCCTTGCGGGATGGAGTCTGGGCAACTGAATGGTGTTTAATGGCCAGATGCCCTTCCTGTTGCCAATGAGGAGTTTTGTTCAGCAGATATATTCTCATTGTGCCCAGAGAGAGAAAAATATCTGCCTCTACCTAGGATCGAACTCACAGCCTCCTGATTGTGAGGCGAGGACACCTCTAGGCCAGGGGTGGGTTCTAAATTTTTTTTACTACCGGTTCTGTGGGCGTGGCTTATTTTGTGGGTGTGGCTTGGAGGTCATGTGTCTAGGTGGTCAGAGTCATTTCTGGAAGGTCCTCGCACTTACGACCAGTCCTCGCACTTACGACCCGACTCATTTGTTTGCTTTTAACACTGATCAGCTGTAGGGCGGCCCTTTGAAGCCCCGCGGCAAGAGTTTAAACCGTTTTTTTCCCTCTAGTCATCAGCTGGGACTCAGGAGGCAGCAATAGATTGGGGGTGGGGCCAAATAAAAGGTAAGAATAACATGGGGGGGTGGGAGGGTGGGGGGGGAGAACCGGTTCGGTGACGTCGTATCGTCACCACTACCGGTTCGGCCGAACCGGACCGAACCGGGAGGAACCCACCACTGCTCTAGGCCACCGCCCCACCATTTTACAGCTGGGACTCCCTACAGCTGGCCTGGTGCTACTCGTCTTTCCATGAATAAAGTCCTCACTTGATGGATTTAATCCACTCTTCTTTTTCTTCAGGCGTGGGAGCCGATATCCTGTACACCACATGGTTGCCCTCGACCACCCGGCCATCGGCTTCCGTCTTGCATGCTTTGATCACCTGTCCTTTGTGGCTGGGGTTGTACAGCTCAAAGCAATTCTAGGGAGCAAACCACAGACCAACATTTGACATTTTCACCTCCGTTTGGCACAGAGTTGCTCTGCTGCACAAGCCAACATTCAACCATCCCTTCACATCCGTCCCCACCCAATTGCGTATCAGCCATTTTCTATTTTACATTAGCAGATGTTCACAATGCTAAGCCGTTGAAATGCATCTCCAGAACAAGAGTTTACCACTAAGTGGAAGGTTCAAAAAGCAGCAGGTACATCCATAAAAGCTGCTCGCTAAGGATGAGGACTGATTTCAAGGAAAATCAAGAAAGATCCTTCTGGGAGAAAAGGATCTTTTGAAGAAGTCGGGGGAAAGGAGGGAGATCTTACTGGTTTTCTTGGATCCTCAACTTCCTTGATGCTGAGGTTTTCCAATGGAATGATTCCTCTGGGTTCCTTGTCCTAGGAATTCGTGGAAAAAAAAGAATATCCAGTCAACCAGTTGAAATAGCTTGGCTGTGGAAGAAGCGACATTATTATTGACACCTATAACATGGACACCTACGACCATAAGAAAGGCTGAGTGCCAAAGAATTGAGGCCTTTGAGCTATGGTGCTGGAGAAGACTCCTGCGAGTCCCTTGGACTGCAAGGCAATCCAACCGGTCAGTCCTAGAGGAGATCAACCCTGACTGCTCTTTAGAAGGCCAGATCCTGAAGAGGAAACTCAAATACTTTGGCCACCTAATGAGAAGGAAGGACTCCCTGGAGAAGAGCCTAATGCTGGGAACGATGGAGGGCAAAAGAAGAAGGGGACGGCAGAGAACGAGGTGCCTGGATGGAGTCAATGAAGCAGTCGGCATCAGCTTAAATGGACTCCAGAGGATGGTAGAGGACAGGAAGGCCTGGAGGAACATTGTCTATGGAGTCGCGATGGGTCGGACATGACTTCGCAACTAACAACAACAAACCATACTCACTGTTGTGTATTCAAAATAATAGAGGCAGTTATCCGTCAGTATAAACCATCTCCTTTTCCACGTTTTCACCCGTCCACCTAAAAAAAGAAACAAAACAAAACAAGCCACTCAGTTAGATTGGGGTTTGCCCTAAATTATGATGAATGGGACAAAATAACCTGGTTACCTTGTTATTTCATTAAAGGATTAGCCGTGTCAAAATCAGACAATTGAATGGAAAAATGGATATAGAAGTAGGGTTAAAATGAACGCAAGGTTACTGAGCCTCTCCTTATCGAGAAAGGGTAGCTTGGATTGATTTGCTGAGCTAAGTAAGCCAGGGTTTTATTTAACTATGAATTGACAATCAAGCCACAGTTAGCTGAGTTCAGACACAATCCTCAATCCACGGTTTGCCTACACCCATCGTCAACTGAGCTGCCTCTGAGCTGGGTTCACACGTCACTCTAAGCAAAATTCAGGTGACCTGACTTTCTAGTTTAACACGATGGGAAAATCCAGTCGCTATTATGAAATACACACTGGCTCTTCAGATGAAATATGGAGCAACTATGAAATGGAACGTTGAAACTGAATGGAAATTTATTGAGACTTTGGACTAACTGTGGGGTCCCTGGCGTTCTATGAGCTTGGTGGTTTTCTTGTAGACGTTTCATTACCCAACCAGCTAACCTCATCCATGCACTAACTCTCTGCCCAATCTCCCTTACAGAACTATTGTGGAGATAAAATGAAGGTGAGCATTTTATGGACCCCGTCTTCCATTCCTGCTGGAATTGGAAGGGCTAAAGGAAGGATGTTTTAGGAATAAGCCAAAGAACTTCCATAACGTTCATACGGATGTCTTAATTCCCTGCCACCAACGGACCATGTTGCTAAGATGATGCAGCAGGAACAGCCTCTTCCTGGTCGGTGGGTGGCAGATGAGCGAGGGCACCAAGCAAGGAATTCCAGAAAAGAAACCCTCAAGATGGTAGCGAATTAGCGACGGAACCTGTGCACTTCGAGGAGCCACCCAAAACTTGATTTAATTGCACCAACGGGATTCAACTCCTACTCAAAATCGGTGGCGAAGACAACAACTTTGAAGTAGGTTCCAAAGCTGGTGGCTTTTGCCAACAAGAACGAAGGAACAACTAGCAAGGAACAGCACTTTATCTTCATTTGTCTACCTAGATGAGGGGTCGGCAACCTTAAACACTCAAAGGTCCTAACCGGAAGCCCCCATTCAATTCTGGAGCCCACCGGAAGTCCGGTTCCCCCACCATAGAGTCTCCTCCTAGCACGGCATCCGTTTTCCCCTGCTGATCAGAAGTCCGGTTCCCCCATCATAGAGTCTCCTCCTAGCACAGCGTCCTTTGTCCTCTGCTGACCGGAAGTCCTATTCCCCCACCATAGAGTCTCCTCCTAGCACGGCATCTTTTTTCCTCTACCTGTCCTAACTGAAAGCCCTATCAATTGTGGAGCCGACCAGCAACAGGGAGCCGCAGCAGAGGGATGAAAGAGCCACATGCGGCTCCAGAGCCGTGCGTTGCTGACCCCTGCTCTAGATCTTTGAGAGCCACCCCCTCCCTCCAGAGACAATGCCAAAATCCACTTTTTCCTTTCTCAAAACGTTTGCCTTCTGCAAGAGAACTCCCATATTTTTCTACCTCTTTCTCAGTGCGCTTTAGGATCCCTTTCCACATTTCTCTAATTTACTTTTTTTCCACCCTCCAAAGGATTATTTAATGTCCCAAAAGATCAAAAATGCTGGCCAGGCATTTGGGTTAAGCGAATAAGGCATTTTTTAAAAAAAGAGAGACATTTTATCCTCTCCTGGTGAAGAAAACGCAAACGAGCGACCAAATTGTTCCTTTTCAGCAGAAACATCGGAGAAGAACGGCATTCCAAAACTTGGACATATTTATTTCCTGAGCCGAAGAGGAAGTAATTAAAACCAGACCTTGGCTGTTTACGAGAAAAGGTTTCGTCTCAGACAGTGGAGCTGAGCTGGGGCCAACAGACAGTGTAATTTGGAATTTTTAAAATTGTCTTGTCCGGAGGGATCCCTTCCTGGGATCTGTTACTTGCAAAGATTTTGTCAAGCTCCAACATCTGCTGCAGGAATTTCATTGCCTCTTCCACCCCTTCAAATTGGCGCGCAATTAATCATTAGGCAATGTCTCCAAATTCACCCAAAATAAACTTGGGCGTTACCGATTTTTTTTTTCCTGGCTGGAGGACAAATAGAATCCTCAACGCTACCCCAAAAAGTATTTATTTTGGGGTAGAGAGGAGAATAAAAACCACAGCAAAAGCAGACGAAGGAAAATTTGAAAGAGGTAGAAGTTTCCCGTGTTGCCCGGCGTTACAGGGAGCCCTCAAATTACAACTGATAGTTTAGTGACAGTGAAAACAGCACTGAAAAAACAAAAAGACTTATGACCAGTCCTCGAACTTACGACGATCACAGCATCTCTAGAGTCACATCAGTGGTGGGATTCAAGTAATTTAACAACCGGTTCTTTGCCCTAATGACCAGCTGGGTAGGTGTGGCTTAGTGGTCATGTGACAATTTGGGCGTAGCCAACTCAATGTCACTCATGTCGATGGGCACTTCACTTTAGCTGTTACAATGTAATAAAGGTTAACCAGAGAGGCAGTTTCTGTAAGCAATAAAGGTTAGGCTAGAAACACCACCAGAATGTTTCCTTCCTGCCTTCCTTACAGGATTAGCCCTGTAAAGTGGGAAAAAACGAAAGGAGATTTCTTCCAACAACCGGTTCTCTGAACTGCTTAGAAAGTTAACAATTTCTCGTAGTTTCTTCCGAATACGTACGAACTGGCTGAATCCCACCACTGAGTCACATTGATCAAAATTACAATTGTCTCAACATCCCAGGATCGTGTGATCACCATTTATGATCTTCTCAGTTAGCTCCCGACAAGAAAAGTCAATGGATTCACTTAACAACTTGACCTGGTGATTCGCTTAACAACTGCCATGGTTTACTTAACAACCATAGCAAAAAAAAAGATCATAAAACCAGGTAACTTCACAGGTGCGTCGCTTAGCGACGGAAATCCTCATCCCAATTTTCATAAGTTGGAAACTACCTCTACATGCAAACTGCGCAGTGTAAAACCGCACGCTTCATACCCCGTCGTAAAATATTCAGACAATCATGTGGACTTCAAAGTTTTCTGCAGGGTTTGGAAGGGGGGGTGGGAAATCTGTTTGCCGATATCTGCTGTCAAATCTATTCTCTGTTGATGCAACTAGCATCTTTTAGAAAAAGACTGATTTTAAATGTCTGGGGAGATTCTCAGTCATCCTAGGTCAAGGGTCAGCAACCTGCGGCTCTGGAGCCACATGTGGCTCTTTCATCCCTCTGCTGCGGCTTCCTGTCACTCAAAATATGCGTCACAACCGCCAATGTGTGACACCCGCTGGCACACGGTTTATTGAGATTTTCAACCCCCCGTAGGCCAACTATGGATAAATCCAAGAAAAGAAAAGTTTGAGAAGAAAACAGAACGTTTAATTCAACTACATATGCTAGTTTTGTGGCCGCTCAAGAAATAGTCAGGCATGGGAAGGGTTTTGTGGCTCCCGGTGTTTTCTTTTCTGTGGGAAACGGGTCCAAATGGCTCTTTGAGTGCTTGAGGTTGCAGATCCCTGTGCTAGGTCATGGTTGTCCCAAAGGTGCTTTTTCAAAAAGGAACTGGACTTTCGTTGTTTTTCCTGTCATGCCTGGAAGCCGTCTTCTACATTGGATCTTCAGGCTTTATTCCCACATTTAGTGCTGTGGGAAACTGGTGGGATTGTATGAAGCAGGCGAGATATGTAGTCATAATAACATTCCTTTCTCAGAGAGTCAAGGACATCTTGCCCTGCACCTGGAGGGGTGTGACTGGGAGGCATCTCCATTTGGGACAGTGCATTGATTGGACCATGTGATGGACTTGTGGGTGCTGGCCAGGGACTTTCTTTTGGGTGGGGAAAACTTGGAAGCTTTCAGATTCGGGTATTCCCAGATGTGCCAATAGGACATCTCTAAGAAAATGGAACTTTGAGGAATTTCTAGCCTCGGAGTCTTCTTTCATTGGGGTGTGCTACTTGGAACCCTGACATTTCCTTGAAGACGTTTCGCTTCTCATCCAAGAAGCTTCTTCGGCTCTCTGACGCCGAAGAAGCTTCTTGGATGAGAAGCGAAACGTCTTCAAAGAACAACAAAGAAAGTCCAGTTTTTGCCTCTTGAAAAAGCACCTTTGGGACTGAATTTAAACATTTGCTGGGGCTTATTTAAGAAAAAGGAGGCAGGAATGGCTTTTTCTCAGTCCTAATCCTGGGGAATTGCTGGAGCAAAAAAAAAACAAAAAAAAACAAACCCCTTTTTGTGATCCGTGAGAAGGCAGATTTGCCAAAGAATAAAACAAACCTCAGATTTCTGGCGACGGTTTCTGGCAATCCGGCCCTGAGGAGGAGGAAAACCATCTGCAATTCATTACATCGTTTTCCATCCTCTGTAGCATTAAAATAGGGCAGTAGACAGTTCCTGCCTCTGTCATGGACAAGGGTTAGACTCTGAAACGAGTCGACAGTCAAGTTAGAAGTTAACTGGGAATGAAAACAGATGCTACTTGGGCTGATCGGCGCATGAAACCTGAATTTGTAACCGAGCCCTTTTCAAAAAAAAACAACAGAGCTTGGATCATGCCCCTGTTTCCCTCCCCTTCCCCCCCGGGGTGTGTCATCAATCACATTCGCCAACGGGGCAATTTTGTGGGTTGTAGAGATCACTCCCCCTTCTGCCACTGTAAGTAACCCTGGGATACAGCCTTGAGAGAGAGAAGTCTGGAATGTGCATCTGCCCTGCCATTTCATCGGTTTCCCATTCCCCCCCCCCACCTTTCCTACGGCAACTCGAGAGCAGGCCAGGGATGCTTTGCGAGTTGACAGGATCTCAATTATTAATTGTCTATGAATTGTCTAATCCTTCATCAGAGTCTGGATGACTTTGGAGAACCCCTTGTTTGCAATAGTGGTGAATATCTGTAGCTGGGGTGTTGTAGAGTAAGGGTGAAGTTTCGTTCTCCGAGCTTGCGGGTTGGTTTTCCGAACGTTTTGTTACCAGGCTCGGTAACATCTTCAGCGGGGTTTAAACAGAAGACGTTATCTAGCCTGGTAATGAAACCCCACCACTGGTGTGGAGACGTCGGGTTCCTTTCTGAAAATCAAGATTAAAATGCAAAAAAAAAATGCCTGAATTTTTGAAAAGATGGCCAATTTCAAAGTTTCTGCTGAAGGTTCTGTAAGATGAGCTGGTCTGCACAAAAATACCATTTTTGATATTTCAGTTTTGTGTTTCCTCTGAAAAAATTACTGTGTCTTGAGTTATATAGCGGACATGAATTTTTAATTAAAAATATATTTAAAATGGGGGAAGGTTTTCCCCCCCTATAACTGTTCTGCCTAATAAGATAATGGTTTCCTGTAAAACCATTCCAGAATTCCTCTACAGATGGGAGAATTGTGTATATGAATTATCCTTTACATAAACTCTTCCTTGCCTGAATTCTTCCCGTTGCTAATCTACCAACCTTGAAAAGACCAGTAACACATCCATAACTTTCTCATAACTCTCTTATTATGACAACTGATAAGTACAACCAGACATTATGTTTTAAAAGCTTTTTCTCAGGGATCAAACACAGAAAAAGAAAGATACCAATAACTAGGGCAGAAACAGAAATATACTACACCGATGCCACACTTTAGCAGACTAACACGAGAGTGTCCGTTATTAACAAATGTCTGTTAAATAAGAATCTCCTGCGTCAATTCGCATTGTTTGCATTCATTTCTGACATTGGAATAAAGGCAAGTTGATGCCAATGGCATTAATTGGAGCTGGAATTTTGTCTGTTCCATGCAAAAAAAAAATCTGCAGCAAAACCCAAGAAATTGAGATTTTAATAATAATAACTTTATTGTCATTGTACGTGTATACACAGTATACCCATACAATAAAATTCACTTAACATCCAAAGACCAGATCCAACATACTCCCACCCACCACAGATTCCCCACCCCTAAATCACCCAAACATCCACACAACAGACCAAGTTGAGAAATGAGAAATAAATAATATTTATTTTATAATTATAATTATTATATATAATTATAAAATTATATATATATAACAAATAATAAAATAAATAAATAATATATATATATATATATATATATATATATATATATATATATATATATATATATATATATATATATCAAATTTATATTTGCTGAGAAAGAAATAAAGGGAGACTAGTATAGATCTATACTAGTCCCCCTTTATTTCTTTCTCAGCAAATATAAATTTGATATAAAATGGTTTGTCGTGAATGCAACTGCTTGAGGGCTCCTGGATTGGAGCTGAAAGGCGAAAGGGAAGCAGTATGCTCCCTCCTACATGTTGGGGTAGACCAGGTGCCCCAATAGAAAAGCTCTGTCAGGTTTCGATGTCGTCTCAAATAAAATAAATTGCATTTCCAAACAAATAGTCTTTGAAGAAATCTTTCATTTTATTAAGCACGACAACCTGTCCCCGATTGTGGCGTAGCCAACTCTTGACTTCCTGACCCCAAACCTTCCCTTTCCGTTCCCCAATTCTCTGCATCTCATTGGCCTCCTTCCAAATCACTCTCCCCATATCTACTACTTAAGCTCCCAGGAATGTCCCCCCCTCCCATCTCATCTCCTAGGGGATATTATCTTCAAGGAAAATAAGTAGGTGAGAAGTCAAGCGTCCTCTTGCCAGCTGCCCCCTCTTCTTCTTCTTATGTCAGCACTAGAATAAATGCAGGTTGAAGTGCTGACAAGCACTTAATTTCTCCCCTGGCTCAAGCTGATAAAGGCAGGAGAACTTGTGACTCGGAGGTTAATACAACTGCCTAACATGCAGGCAGCCCAAGTTCGAATCCGAGTAAGGGTATGGCTAGCTGATGAGAGCTAAATAGCTTGAAATAGGTCTATACTAGTCTCCCTTTATTTCTTTATCAGCGAAATATAAATTTGGCATAAAATGGTTTGTCGTGAATGCGACTGCTTGAAGGCTCCTGGATTGGGGGTGAAAGCCCTCCCATATTGGGGCTACCTTGGTGCTCTTATTCCAGAAAGTTCCACCGGATCAAAGTGCCCTAAATCAATTCGGTCAGTGAGAGGGTGTTGTGTTAAGATGTTACCAAGGACTCAATAATTTGCTACGGGTTTAAATTGAGGCCGGCACAATTCTGCAGGCTCCGCTTGAGCCATTTAGGGGCAAGCAGAGAAATGTCAGGAAAAACGGATGCCGAGGAAGGATTAAAGGAAAGCAGAAGCAAGCAAGCAAGAGAAGGTGAAAAGAGAGATACCTACCTCCTAACGCAGAATAAGAAGGGACAGCCAGTCACAGAACAGAAAGGTGAGAGATCTCAGCCCAAAAGGAAAACAAGAAGGCACGTTTAAACCACTCGTTCCCCCCCAAAAAAATCAAAACCCCAAATCAAAACAAACAGAAAGGCACAAATAACGAGTGGGGCAGGGGAAAAAACAGAAGACATTCAGGTATAAAAGGAAAAAGCTTGCGTGTTTCCTGGGAACCAATGGTGAAAAAGTACATTACGGAATACCTACTTAAATCCAACCGAACTTTTGATGGGCTCGGATGTTCGGGAAAAACGGGCTGCATCAGGGGTGGGTTCTAAATTTTTTTTACTGCCGGTTCTGTGGGCATGGCTTATTTTGTGGGTGTGGCTTGGAGGTCATGTGACTAGGTGGGCGTGGCTAGCGGGTCAGAGTCATTTCTGGAAGGTCCTTGCACTTACGACCAGTCCTCGCACTTACGACCCGACTCATTCGTTTGCTTTTAACGCTGATCAGCTGTAGGGCGGCCCTTTGAAGCCCCGCGGCAAGAGTTTAACCAGTTTTTTTTCCCTCTAGTCATCAGCTGGGACTCAGGAGGCAGCAATAGATTGGGGGTGGGGCCAAATAAAAGGTAAGAATAACGCGGGGGGGTGGGAGGGCTGGGGGGGTGGGAGGGCGGGGGGGAGAACCGGTTCAGTGACATCATATCGTCACCGCTACCGGTTCGGCCGAACCGGGAGGAACCCACCACTGGGCTGCATGCTTTCAGGGTGAGATTGGTAACTTCGGAAATCCAATTCCACAGCTCGGGGTAAAATCATCAAAAAGCAAGACATTTTTCCAGTGAAATAAATGATTTCAGCAGAAAGAGATTTCCAGCCCAGCAGCGGAAGGGCCGAAAGGACAAAAGACAAAGCAACCATCAGCAGAAGAAAAAGCTGGAAGGGAAGAATGGATCCACTGACCTAATTTCAGGAGCCAGCCTTCTCGATCTGGATTAAAAAAGGTATGGGTTAAATCGTTCCCATCGTCTTCTGGGATCTTAAAGGGCTCGTTTTTAATGCTTTCGTATAAATTCTGGAAGAAATCAGAGGGCAGAGAAGGTTAACGCCACACATCCTTAAGCATAGTACATAAAATTATCTGCCACAATGTCCTTCCTGTCAGTGACTACTTCAGCTTCAACCACAACAACACAAGAGCAAATAATAGATACAAACTCAAGGTAAACCGCTCCAAACTCGACTGCAGAAAATACGACTTCAGCAACAGAGTGGTCAATGCCTGGAATGCACTACCTGACTCTGTGGTTTCATCCCAAAACCCCCAAAATTTTAACCTTAAACTGCCTACTTTTGACCTCACCCCATTCCTAAGAGGTCTATAAGGGGCGTGCATAAGCGCACCAGCGGGCCTGCCATCCCTGTCCTAATATTCCTTTTTACTTACTCTTTTCATGTATTCAAATTATGTTTCTACTTTTACCTGTTATCTTATATAGGCTTGACAAACTTATGATTATGATTATGATTACAATTATGATTCTGGGTCAGGCGCAAAGGATCCTGGATATACACTAAATTGCCATTCGGAAGATTCATTGCTCAACCCTAGTCAACTCAATCTAGTCAACTCAAGTTCAAATCTGAATTGGCACCAGATAAGGGTCAGTGGAATTCGAGAAGGGTTAGATTTGGATCATTTTTGGGAACATAACAACTCTAGGCTGATGACACATTTGACTCCACCTCCCCCAGCTCTGCCACCTCTTCTCCTACATCCTGTCCAGAAATTAAGACTCTTATGTTTTCTTGGAGAACCAGTTGGTAACATCTTCTTTCCAGACCTTCCTCTTTATCAAATCTGGAGAAATATGGACATGTGACAACTTCAACCAGTAGTTGTTAAGCACTTGGAAATGAAACATAGCTTGGTCCACAATCTGGAAATGTGTTTTTATTGGCATGTAACCAAAATTTAGAGGTGGTGTATGACCTGGGGAGGTGTTGATTTTAAAGAGCAAACTCATTCTTTCTTTCCAGTAGAAGGCTTCCCACTCTGAAGGATTACAGGAAGAAGTATTGTTTATACTACAAGATCAAATTCCAAGGGCATTTGTGTATATTTCTCTGAAACCTTGGAAGATTTGATGGTATAAATAAATAATAGGAAGAAGAAGAAGAAGAAGAAGAAGAAGAAGAAGAAGAAGAAGAAGAAGAAGAAGAAGAAGAAGAAGAAGAAGAAGAAGAAGAAGAAGAAGAAGAAGAAGAAGAAGAAGAAGAAGAAGAAGAAGAAGAAGAAGAAGAAGAAGAAGAAGAAGAAGAAGAAGAAGAAGAAGAAGAAGAAGAAGAAGAAGAAGAGCAACAACTGTGGTTGAAGAAAGCAAAGATAACATCAATAAGGATAAGCATCTTGGGTGCAAATCCCAAAACAACTGGAGCACCATTTGAACATCAGTGGCATTGACAAATTCACCATCAGTCAATTGCAAAAGGCAGTTTGACTCGGAACAGCTTACATCCTGCGACGATCTCTTCAACACCATCCAACATCCACAGCTGCCTATCCTAGGTCCTTGGAAAGGTCTCAATAGGTGGACAAAAAAAATGCCAAATCCAGTTTAAACATCTGGCTGACTTTGCAACAAGCCGTAATACTAATCATTTATTATCTGGAGCGTTGTCTGAACAACATTGGCATTGACAAATTCACCATCAGTCAATTGCAAAAGGCAGCTTAACTCGGAACAGCTGAACATCCTGCCACGATCCCTTGAACACCATCATACATTCACATCTGCCTATCCTTGGACCTTGGGAAAGACTCGATGGGTGGGCAAAAACGCCCTGTCTAAACATCTGCCTGAATGCGCAAACAATCACAATAATAATAGAACTAATAATAGCAGGTATACCATCACGGAGTCATAGAATAACAGAGTTGGCACTGATTCTCTACTGAGATCTAACGTCCCATGGTCAGAATGCTGTTGTGTTGGTTTCTACAGTCATCATACCAAGAATTGATTCACTGATTCCTTGGCCATCCTTCATGAATACGCCATCACATGTTCATCCCGTTTGCAAAGCCCCTTACCCGTAGCAATTCTTCCGGCAGGTCTCCTCCCTCGTTAATCCCTCTGTTCATCGATATAAACCTCTCCGCTGTTGGCTTGTCTCTCACATTGTGGTTGTGCAGACTGGTGTTCAACATGATGATTGCAAAGGAGAGGACGTAGCAGGTATCTGGAGAATGGGAGATCAAAGCAGAAGGATTGTCCTCCACAGCCGCTTGTAAAAATACCAGCCTCTGGCAAATTAGGAATAAAGTAAACAGCTACATTCTCCTCTCTTAAGGACCCCCGGCAGAGAGAAAAGACATCCTGCCAGTTGTGTTGTGTTGAACTTGGGACACACACACAACTCTCTCAGGCACCGAGCCAAGAAGGAAATCTGAATTTAAAACTGAACTTCAGCTTTGCTCGCACGAAATGACTATAGGGAATCCTCAGTTTACAACACGAATTGAGTCCAAAATTTCCGTTGCTAAGCTAAAACGCCAAAGTGAGGCCTTTGAACTCTGGTGCTGGAGAAGACTCCTACGAGTCCCTTGGACTGCAAGGCGATCCAACCGGTCGGTCCTAGAGGAGATCAACCCTGACTGCTCTTTAGAAGGCCAGATCCTGAAGAGGAAACTCAAATACTTTGGCCACCTAATGAGAAGGAAGGACTCCCTGGAGAAGAGCCTAATGCTGGGAACGATGGAGGGCAAAAGAAGAAGAAGGGGACGGCAGAGAACGAGGTGGCTGGATGGAGTCACTGAAGCAGTCGGCGTGAGCTTAAATGGACTCCAGAGGATGGTAGAGGACAGGGAGGCCTGGAGGAACGTTGTCCATGGGGTCGTGATGGGTCGGACATGACTTCGCCACTAACAACAACAACGAAGCTAAACAGTTGTTAAGTGTGCGTTGCCCCCATTTTTACGACTTGCCTCCGTTGTTAAGCGAATCACTCCAGCGGTTAAGTTAGTAACCTGGTTGTTAAGCGAATCGGGCTTCCCCGATTTGTCAGAAGGTCACAAAAAGGGATAACGTGACCCCGGGAGACAGCAACGGTCATAAGTATGAACCCGTTGGCCAAGCGTCTGAATTTTGATCCCGTGATGATCATGGGGAGGCTACGAAGGCCGTAAGGGTGAAAAATGGTAAGTCCCTTTCGTCGGTGCCATCGTAATTTTGAACGGTCCACTAAATGAACTGTAGTAAGTCGAGGATTACTTGTAAACGGCTAATTTCCCTGCCTTCCAACCCCAGTTACTCTAAAGAGGTTTACAAAAACCTTCCCGAGCAAACCTTCAATAGTTTTTACCAATGACAACAGCCGGCCAAGTTATGACAACGCCAAACAGGTTGAGGCTTGCGGGATGTGGCAGTCCCCAACCGATAAAGACAAAGGCAGGTAGGGAAGGCCACGCCCACTCACCTGTAGACTGGAAGACCCCGGGGTTGCAAAGGCAGTAGCGCGAAGCGAACGCCTCCATCATGCGATCGATTTTTTGAGCTTCCCCCGGCAGCCTAAAACTCCACAGGAATTGCCTGCCAAGATATCCAGAAAGTTCATATGATAAAATACGATTAAAGTATAGAGTAGAATAACAGAGTTGGAAGGGAGCTTGGAGGTCTTCTAGTCCAACCCCCTGCTTAGGCAGGAAACCCTACACCACTTCAGACAAATGGTTATCCAACCTCTCCTTAAAAACTTCCAGTGTTGGAGCTTTCACAACTTCTGGAGGCAAGGAGTTCCACGGATTCATTGTTCTCACTGTCAGGAAGTTTCTCCTTAGTTCTAAGTTGCTTCTCTCCTTGATTATGAGGAACGGTTGCAGGAACTGGACAATGAAAAGAAGGACTAGGGGAGACATGGTAGCAGTCTTTCAATATCTCAGGGGCTGCCCCAAAGAAGAGGGAGTCAAGCTATTCTCCAAAGCACCTGAGGGCAGGACAAGAAGCAACAGGTGGAAACTAATCAAGGAGAGAAGCGTCTTAGAACTAAGGAGAAATTTCCTGACAGTGAGAACAATTAATCAGTGGAACAACTTGCCTCCAGAAGTTGTGAATGCTCCAACACTGGAAGTTTTTAAGAAGATGTTGGACAACCATTTGTCTGAAGTGGTGTAGGGTTTCCTGCCTAAGCAGGGGGTTGGACTAGAAGACCTTCAAAGTCCTTTCCAACTCTGTTATATCAGACATCTTTCTCAACAAGCCATGATTTGTATGATCTGGGGTGCCTTCGTCCCCACATTCTATGAATAAGTTCCTGCCTTGCTTGAAGTCACAACAGGGTTTGTCCCCTGTGGAAACATAGCCAAAGAGTGCAGTGGTGAAATCCAATTTTTTTTACTAGCGGTTCTGTGGGCGTGGCGTGGTGTGGCTTGGTGGGCATGGCTTGGTTGGCGTGGCAGGGGAAGGATACTGCAAAATCCCCATTCCCACCCCACTCTGGGGCCAGCCAGAGGTGGTATTTGCCGGTTCTCCGAACGGCTCAAAATTTTCACTACTGGTTCTCCAGAACCTGTCAGAACCTGCTGGATTTCACCCCTGAAACAGTGGCTTAGTTGACCAACTATCAGGAAGTAAATGTGATCCTGAGGATGGACAGGACAGACTTGACCAAATCGTTGGTTTAAAAAAAAATCAAGATGGCAGCCAAAAGGGAGCGGCCTTCTATCAGAAGGATAGTGCTGCCATCTTGATTTCTTAATTTTTAAAAAATTGTCATTTTAAACAATTATCTCTGTAGACGATCGCAATACAGGCTCATTTGTTAAGCTACGAATTATATTAAGAAATCAACATTAGCTGAAATCACCTAACACACCAGCTATTCCTGCACGAACTGTCTTGTGGCTTAGAGTAGGCGGCTGTGCACAATGCTAAATTTAACAGATTAACAGAGTTGGAAGGGACCTTGGAGGTCATCTAGTCCAACCCCCCGCCCAAGCAGGAGACCCTACACCGTTTCTGACAGATGGCAGTCCAGTCTCTTCTTGAAAGCCTCCAGGGATGAAGCTCCCACAACTTCTGAAGGCAACTTCTGGTCCATCAGTTGATGGTTCTCACTGTCAAAAAATTTCTCCTTATTTCCAGGTTGAATCTCTCCTTGGTCAGTTTCCATCCATTAATCCTTGTCTGGCCTTCAGAAAGCAGGTTGGCCCCCTTTTCTCTGTGGCAGCCCCTCAAATATTGGAAGACTACTATCGGGTCTCTCCTAGTCCTTCTCTTCATTAAACTAGACATATCCAGTTCCTGCAACCGTTCATCGCATGTTTTAGCCTCCAGTCCCATAATCATCCTGGTTGCTCTTCTCTGCACTCTTTCTAGAGTCTCAACATCTTTTTTATAGTGTGGGGACCAAAACTGGATGCAGGATTCTAGGTGTGGTCTTACTAAGGCTTTATAGAGTGGTATTAGTACCTCCCTTGGCCTTGATTGTATGTCTCTGTTAAGATCAAGATAGAATTAAATCTAGGGAACTTCACAACACCAGAAAAGCCTTGTTAAATAGCATTTTTCCTTTCTACTACAGTGTCAAACATTTTTAACTCTCTCCCCCCCACCCCCAAACAGGCTCTTAAAAAGACTTCTTACCGTAACGCTTGGACGAGATTGAGGTCCACAAACTCATGGAGTTCAACAAAAGCCTGAAGTACTTTAATATTAAAGTCATCCCTGTAAAAGAAAAGATGAAGAAGTTGAAATAAGTAACTCTTTTAGTTTAATATTCACACGTTGGGCTTTTGAGGCTGAGGGGTTATTTTTATTTTGTTTTGTTTTGTTGTTGTAATTGGCCTGTTACCAAGCTGTAGTCACTGGTCCAAACCTGGAAACTTTCAGCAATCATTTTAAGAAATTATTTTTTATTATTAGCTAATTGGAAAAGTGCACAACTTGGGGAAGAGGAGGACTGTATGGTCCAGAGGTGGATTTCGGCAGATTCTGGCCAGTTCTGGAGAACCAGTAGTGGAAATTTTGAGTAGTTCGGAGAACCGGTAGTAAAAATTCTGACTGACCCCGCCCCCATCTATTCTCTGCCTCCCGAGTCCCAGCTGATCGGGAGGAAAGGGGGATTTTGCAGCAACCTTCCCCTGGATTGGGGAGGGAATGGAGATTTTGCAGTATCCTTCCCCTGCCACGCCCACCAAGCCACACCCATCAAGCCACACCCACAGAACATAAAAATTTTTGAAACCCACTGCTGGTATGGTCATTGATGCTCTTTGAACTTGGTGTGAGATTTGTAGGGAGGAGGAGGAGGAGGAGGAAGAGGGGAAGAAGTAGAAAGGAGGAAGAGGAGAGAACAGCAGCAGCAGGAGGAGGAGAGAGAAAGAGAAGGAAGGAAGAGGAAGAAGAGGAGGAGGACTCTATGGTTCTTGATGCTCTCCAAATTGGGTAATGAGACATTTCAATACCCAACTAGGTAACATTATCAGTGCTAGAAAGGAGTGGGGTTTGCAGGGAGGAGGAGCAGGAAGAGGAGGAGGGCAAGGAGGACAAGGAGGAGGGAAAGAAGTAGAAAGGAGGAGGAGGAAGAGAAGAAGTTAGGAGGAGGAGAGAGAAGGAAGAAGGAAGAAAGGAGAAAGAGAAGAAGATAGGAGGAGGAGGAGAGAGAAGGAAGAAGAAAGAAAGGAGGAGAAGGAAGAAGGAAGAAAGGAGGACGAGGAAGAAAGGAGGAGGAGGAGGAGAGAGAAGAAAGAAAGGAGGAAGAGAAGAAGATAGGAGGAGGAGGAGAGAGAAGGAAGAAGGAAGAAAGAAGGAGGAGGAAGAGAAGAAGATAGGAGGAGGAGGAGAGAAGGAAGAAAGGAGAGAAAAGGAAGAGAAGAAGATAGGAGGAGGAGGAGAGAAGGAAGAAAGGCGAGAAAAGGAAGAGAAGAAGATAGGAGGAGGAGGAGAGAAGGAAGAAGGAAGAAAGGAGGAGGAGGAAGAGAAGAGGAAGAAGAGGAGGAGAAGGAAAACTACAACAACTTTGTGGTCTTTGGTGCTCTCTGAGCTTGGCTATTTTCTTGCAGACATTTATTTCATTACCAAATTAGATAACATCCTCGGTGCACTGATGAGGTTACCTGGCTTGGTAATGAAACATCTGCAAGAAATCAGCCAAGCTCAGAGAGCACCAAAAATGGCTCAGAGACATAGTTTGGTTGCCAGATGACAACCAAACAACCATGAAACAGGAACAACCGAGCACCCGTCCCCTTCCTTTCAGTGCGGGTGAGAAGAACTCCATTAAGACAACGATTCATCGTCATTTCATCATGGCCAATACAAAGCCCTGCAATTCCACAGGGTGTGTTTGAGAGGCGTACAAGTAGATTAAAATGTTGTGGATCCGCTTCCACCTAAGGCAGGGTAGGTGGATTTTTTTTTAACAGGCGGGTTTTCCGAAGGGAGCCCGTCAAACCTTTCCAAGAATTTTAATTAATATGTCGAACAACCCATTCATTAAATCGGAGACAAGCCGATGGTTGTGTAAATTACTAGGCAGTCTTTGCCAAGAGGAAATGAACGCGGTGGATTCAAAGGTGGGTGGTTGTTGTTGTTTAACTTTGACACAATCATACCAACAACAGCAATAACGCAATTTAGCAAAGAGGCTCCAGGATTGTCCTTTTGGAGAGAGATCTCTAGACCTTCACTATGTCACTAGCATCTCAAGATCTTTCTTCAAGGCTTCTGTCAACTCGCAAAGCATCCCTGGCCTACTCTCGAGTTGCCATAAGCAAGGGGGAGATGGAAACAAAAAAGCAACAGGCAGCTAAAGACCGGAGCACATTCCAGACATATCTTTTTCAAGGTTGTATCCCAGGGTTACCCACAGCAGCCGGAGGGGAGTGATCTCTACAACCCCTGAAATTGCTGCGTTGGGGAATGTGATTGATGAGACACCCTGGGGGGGAGGGGGAAAACAGGGTCATGATTAGGGCCGTAAATTACGTAGGGTCAGAGTTGGCTTCATTTGAGTACGTGCCGACATGGAGCTCCTAATAAATAACTGGATTTCTTTTGAAGCTTGGCTCGAGGCTCATGATTTAATTAGGGCATCCGTTGGAACCCTGACAACCTCCTTATTATCGAATTCTAAGTTTTTCTCCGGATATTTTTTTGGTCAAGTACGACTTCCTTCTTGGTAAACCGGGAAGTAAATCACCTGTTTGTTGAGTGGGTGAAAGGAAGGGAGGAGAGGAAAAGAAAAATAAAATAATACAGCTGCCTCAACAGATTGAAACCAAGGCATATCATTAATATGAAATTATCCTGGTTTGAATTCCGCACCTCCTGAATCCCAATTATATAAATGCCCTGTAGAATTTTAACCCGTCAGCAATGCAAGCAAACACAGCCGAGCCTTTTAAATATATTTTTGGTATGTAGATATTTACTTATGACGATCTGCACATGCGCAGAAGCTTCGCTCCCATTGCGGACCAGTAGTAAAGGTAAGTAGAACCCACTCTTGCCTGGGACACTGCGACAGTCATAAGTATGAATCAGCTTTCAAGCATCTGAACGCTGACCGTGGAAATGCAACCACAGTCATAAGTGTGAAAAACGGCCGTAAGTCACTTTTCCCACTCCCGTTGGAACCTCGAACGGTCCCTAAACAAAATGTTGCAAGTTGAGGACTGCCTATAAAAGCCAAGGAAACTTGAGGTTCTAAGTCCAAGTCTCCATTTTCATCTCGAGGCGACGTACAACCAGGACTGGCCTCCACCTACCTTTCACCGAGATAATCGCCAATAACGGTTTTATTAAGCCCCTCCCCTTTATACAGGAACTGAGCGATGTCTTCCGGCGTGTTCTGCAGGAGATCATTTTCAATGAGAAACTGAATTCCCTAAAGCAGCAGGAGGGGGGAAAAGAATAAAAGGAAGATGAGAATTCAGGCTTTGTTGCTGTTTATCGAAATTCACATTCCAGAAATACGGAATAAAGGTAGTCCTCCACTTACAACCGAAACTCATCTACCCAGAGCTACCTCATGGTCGGGTCTACACATTACTAAATACCACACTAACCATGGCTTGCTTTTAACCATGGTTTATTGAGCAAGGAAATACATCTACCCAGAGCTACCTCATGGTTGGGTCTACACATTACTAAATACCACACTAATCATGGCTTACTTTTAACCATGGTTTATTGAGCAAAAAAACTCATCTATCCAGAGCTACCTCATGGTTGGGTCTCCACATTACTAAATACCGCACTAACCCATGGCTTACTTTTAACCATGGTTTATTGAGCAAGGAAACTCATCCACCCAAAGCTACCCCATGGTTGGGTCAACACATTGCTAAATAGCATTCTAACTCATGGCTTGCTTTTAACCATAGTTTATTGAGCAAGGAAACTCATCCACCCAAAGCTACCCAAGGTTGGGTCAACACATTGCTAAATAGCACTCTCATGGTTTGCTTTTAACCATGGTTTATTGAGCAAGGAAACTCATCCACCCAAAGCTACCCATGCTTGGGTCAACACATTGCTAAATAGCATTCTAACTCATGGCTTGCTTTTAACCATGGTTTATTGAGCAAGGAAACTCATCTACCCTAACTCTTGGCCACTTCATGGTTGGGCTTATACACTGCTAAATCCTACACTAACTTATGGCTTGCGTTAACCATGGCTTATTGAACAAGGAGAACTTGTCCACCGCCTTTGGCTGCCTCATTGCTAAAAACCATGCTAATCCGTGGCTTATTTTCACAATGGTTAATCGAACGATTAACTGCGACCAACAACGTTAAACCAACAGGCTGTTTGCTTGCTTTTGACTCGAAGCTCGTTGTGTGCAAACTCTACTTTTAGAAAATGGCCTTTTAACTACATTTTTTTAAAACCCGGGATTTAATCGGAGCAATTCCTGGACGAGATTTATTGCTCTTTTTTTTTTCCCTTCTTGAGACAGCTGGAACCACAAACTGGCTGGCGTGGAAATAACCGGGTTCGTTTTCCCAAACAAACAAGCGGAAAGTTCAAAGCAGGTTTAGGATGGAGGAGAAATAAGGAAAAACAAACGCATTTTTGGACCGAAGAAAAACAGAAGGCAGCCGCAGCATTTGGTGCCAAAAGAAAAAAACAAAATGCCCTTCCTGTTCCCGAAGGAAGAAATTGCACTGGATTATTTTATTATTGGGGTAAGCCCAAAAGATTTTTTTTTTTTTAAATCAAGCTTGGAAACTATTTTTAGTCTTGAAAAACTGTTGCTGTTTTACACTCCCTTTTTTCTGTCTGTCTGTGTGATTGTGTGTGTGTGCAGAAAACCTGGTCATCCTCCACTTCAAACCATTCGTTTAGCAATCGCTCAAATCCATAATTCAATGTGCCCCACCCCGTCCCCAACGCATGCATGCACGACCCCCCCCCTCCCGCTTTTGGCACGCAATAGCACGGTGAGCCCAGTAGGCCTGTTTTTCGCCCTCCCCAGGCTCCAGAGGCTTTCTAGGAGCCTGGGGAGGGCAAAAACAGCCTTCCCCACCCCACTGGAGGCCCTCTGGAGGCCGCAAGCAGCCCGTTTCCCGACTTCCGGTGGGACCGGAAGGCCCCAAAATCAGCTGGCTGGTGCGCACATGCGCACTGGAGCTCAGCTAGCGCAACGCTCGTGTGCCCACCAATATGGCTCCGCGTGCCACTTGTGGCACGCGTGCCATAGGTTCACCATCATGGTTATAGCAGCACAGGGGAAAACGTCACTTATGACAAGTCCTCGCCTTCACACCCATGACAGCATTCTCGCGATTGAGAGCTTGTCAACCAGCATCTATTTATGATGGTTGCAACACCCCTAGGATCATTGGATCGCCATTTGCCATCTTCCCGACAAATAGAGTCGACGGAGGAAGCCAGGTTCGCTTAATGACCATATGATTCGCTTAACAACAGCATTGATTCGCTTAACAATCGGGGGGTGGGGGGGAAAGGTTGTAAAAATTGGGCACAATTCGCTTGACAATCGCCTTGCTTGGCAGCAGGAATTCTGGCCCCCGTTGTGGTCGTTAAGTCAAGAACTTTTGCCTGTGTTGTAAAAGCTTCCCTAAATAAATATCTAGTCGAAACATACACAAAAATCAGATTTCCATCTGGAGGCAGTATTTGGTTACCAAAAAGAATTATATTTCCTTCCAGAAAACCACCGTGAGAAAGGAAATTTGTGGCAATTCAAAAGCCCCCAATTCAAGGGGTCTCTTTTCTTTCTCTTTCTCTCTCTCTTTCCTTCTTCCCCCCCTCTTTCTCTTTCTCTTTCTCTCTTTCTCTCTTTCTATTTCTTTACTTCTTTCTCTTTCAGTGTTTCTCTTTCTTTCTCTTTCTTTACTTCTTTCTCTTTCAGTGTTTCTCTTTCTTTTTCTTCCTTTCTTCCTTTCTCTTTCTGTTCCTCTCTTTCTTTCTCTTTCTTTACTTCTTTCTCTTTCAGTATTTCTTTCTTTCTCTCACTTTCTATTTCTTTGCTTTTTTCTCTTTCAGTGTTTCTCTTTCTCTCTTTTTCTTTTTCTTTCTTTACTTCTTTCTCTTTCAGTATTTCTTTCTTTCTCTCACTTTCTATTTCTTTGCTTTTTTCTCTTTCAGTGTTTCTCTTTCTCTCTTTTTCTTTTTCTTTCTTTACTTCTTTCTCTTTCAGTGTTTCTCTCTCTCTCTCTCTTTCTCTTTCTTTCTTTCTCTTTCAGTGTTTCTCTTTCTCTCTCTTTCTCTTTCTTTACTTATTTTTCTTTCAGTGTTTCTCTCTTTTTCTTTCTTTCTATTCTTTAGTTCTTTCTCTTTCAGTGTTTCTCTTTCTCTCTTTCTCTTTCTTTACTTCTTTCTCTTTCAGTGTTTCTCTTTCTCTTTCTTTAGTTCTTTCTCTTTCAGTGTTTCTCTCTTTTTTCTCTTTCTTCTCTTTCTCTCATTTTCTTTATTTCTTTCTCTCATTTTCTCTCTTTCTCTCAGTTTCTCTCTCTCTCTCTTTATTTTTCTTTCAGCTCCATGCTTCAGATATCCCTTTCTTGTAACGGGCCCTGTCTTCTGGAAATCCAGATATCTCAAGAAAATGAAATTAACGTCATCGGAAACAAAATCAAGCTAACCCCTTAGGGGGAAGACAAGGCTCCAGATGTATTTCGCTCTGAAGATGGAGGGAGGCGAATCAGACAAAAAGAACGTGCGTTCGCTAAACTGTCTCTTTGAGATCTAATAAAGAAAAATGGGAGAACAAACTAAAGACTGAAATGTAATAAGAAAGGTAGGTTTGCAGAACAGCCCCAGAGAGCACCATTTATGCCGAGCTCCATTTATTGGACTTTTCCAACAAGGTGGTATGATGGAGTTCAGCGGAGATGGGTTAATTAAACAAGATGGCGTCTGCTGTTGCAGCTGGGAATTCTGGGAGTTGAAGTCCACAAGTCTTAAAACTGCCAAGGTTATTCACTCCTGGCTTAAAGTATGCAGTGAACTCCTCTAACTATAGTTGATTGAACAAACTGCGGTTAAACAAACCAGTTTGTTCATGTGGTTTGGGCCACATGAAACAACTCGGCTCAAAGTACACATTCTCAAAAAAAATTTTTTTAAAAAGCCTCACCTTCTTGGGATCCATGTTAAATTTTTTCCTTCCCATTGCAACCTGCTTATTCCTTTGGGTAGCTTTGCTGTCAGTTTGGAGGGAAGAGAGATGAAAAAGGAAAGCATTAGAAGAAAAAAAGTATTTGCACAATTAAATTGAAGGCATTATTTACAATATCCCAGCATCCAATGAGGGACGCGGTGGCTCAGTGGCTAAGACGCTGAGTTTGTTGATTGGAAGGTGGGCAGCGTTTAGGGGATGTCAGTTTCAGTATACTTTTGTTTATAAGGACTTCCCTATAAATTCATTTTCTCTAAGGGACATGGTGGCTCAGTGGCTAAGACACTGAGTTTGTCGATCAGAAGGTTGGCACTTCAGCAGTTCAAATCCTGAGTGCCGCATAACAGGGTGAGCTCCCGTTACTTGTCCCAGCTTCTGCCAACCTAGCAGTTCGAAAGCAGGTAAAAAAGGCAAATAGAAAAATAGAGACCATCTTTGGTGGGAAGGTAACAGCGTTCCGTGCGCCTTTGGCATTGAGTCATGCCGGCCACCTGACCACGGAGACGTCTTCGGCCAACGCTGGCTCTTTGGCTTTGAAACAGAGATGAGCACCGCCCCCTAGAGTCAGGAACGACTAGCACATATGTGCAAGGGGAACCTTTTCCTTTAGCATCCAATGGAGCCCACAAAGTGCCTACATCCTAGCTGAATACCCCTTCTCATGGCTTAAAATTGTATTTAACTCAAGAGAAAAATCAAAAGTAGCTTTGGCTTCATGGCAAAGGAATCATAAATGACATTTTAATATTCTGGAGCCAGGAATTATAAGGTTTGAACCCACAAACCAGTTCAACGGGATTCAGTCAAGGGAACGGATGGAATAATACGCCGAGCGTCTGGATGCCAATAAGCGTTTGGGACGTCTGCTTTGCTAGCACAATCCCACAACAAAAACGATTGCAGAGGCTTGATAAAGCTCCAGCTTCCTCGCTGTCGGAATCAACTACTAGCTGCACGGGCCACAACAGTAGTAGGCTTCCCTTAGATCTAACTTGGTGAAAATCTTGCCTTTCGACAAGTGGTTCAGCAAGTCTTACATTAGTGGTAGGGGGTAGGTGTTTTGTATGCAAACTGCATTGATATTACGAAAATCAACGCATAACCAAAGAGGTTGTGCCAAAAATGCTGTGAGAATTGCGGGCATCGTGCCAGGGGCAGGATGCAAGGCTTTTAACCAGCTCAACCGGTGGTGAAATGTAAAATTTGTTACTACCGGTTCTGTGGGCGTGGCTTGGTGGTGGTGGTGAGGTAATGTGACTGGGTGGGCGTGGCCAACTTATTATTATTATTATTATTATTATTATTATTATTATTATTATTATTATTATTTTAAAGCATTTTTTACAACGTATTTGGGCAAAAGGTTGTTAAAAAATGCTTTAAAAAGGTAAAAAAAAGGCTCTGATGATTACAGCTGTGGTGCGCGATCGTCAGAGCCTTTTTTTTAACCTTTTAAAAGCGGGAAGTAACAACACTTGGGCGGGTGGGCGGAGCCTCACTCCGCCATTGCTACCGGTTCTTCAAACTACCTGCCGCAATTGCTACCGGATTGTCCAATCCGGTCCGAACCGGGAGCATTTCACTCCTGAGCTCGACCTACAAAAAGTTGATGCCGAGACCATCACATCTTGAAGGCATTTCAGCCACTCCAGATACACTAAAAACAACACACTCTGAATAAGGGGTGAAATGGGTTATCTCTTTTATTTCCCCCCCCCCCAAAGACAACAAAAATTTGTTTGCTAAGATCCAAGTAGTGGGTTAGGATATAATAAAACCCTTTAAAATTTATCCCTGCTCTGGATACAGAAAGGCATGTATCTTGCAGCTAAGGGGAAAAAAAAGATCACACAATAAATTGAATAAATATGAAGATCTGATGCGAAAGTCTACATTGATGGACTGCAGCAAAGTTTCTGCTTAGCAAATGCTTTCTGTGGAAAGGAATATTTGTAGCTCGGGATTGAAATGTGGGGTCCTGGGAGCTTTCTTGTAAACGTTTCATTACCAAACTAGATAACATCATCAGTGCCAGAAGGGAGATGTTTGCAGAGAGGAGGAGGAGGAGGAAGAGGAGAAGGGGAAGAGGACGAGGACGAGGAGGAGGACGAGGATGAGGAGGGGTTCTCTAAGCTTGATTTTTTTTTCTTGCAGACATTTCATTACCCAATTAAGTAACACCATCAGTGCTAGGAGGGAGTGGGATTTGCTCTATGTTTATATACTAGTGGCTCCCCTGCCAGTGTTGGCGGGACAATCAAGGTCCTACCAACTCAGACAAACCATCAAACTATACACAACGGCCTAATCAAGGAACCAACAAGAAAACCCCCACCAACAATAACAGGGCGAGCCACTTGTATAAAAACAGAGAGCAAAAAACCTCACTCCTTCCTACTAGTACTGATGCTGTTACCTAGTAGGGTCATGAAACGTCTTCAAGAAAGCAACCAAGCTCAAAGAACACCAAGGACCCACAGAGGTGGTTTCCAAATTTTCAAATGCAACCGACATTTATAATTTGGTACCGTTGGTTGTCTGGGGAATTCTGGGAGTTGAAGTTCACGTCTTAAAACTTGCTGAGGTCTAGAAACACTGCTCTAAGGACTTAAGAAAAGGCCATTAGGGCATCCCCACTCACTTCTTGCTGTTTTAATGCAAGCACCCGACAAAGCCTCCTTTCCAACCAGGAGAAAAATCACCCCTTCCCACTTTCTTCTAGCCTACAAATTAAAGCTTTTTCTCCCACCCACTCGGGAAGGCCAGAAATGGCCCATTTCCAGCCTCCAAAGGGCCTCCAGAGCCTGGGGAGGCGGTTTTCGCCGTCCCAGAGGCTCCTTCTCCTCCCTTGGTTGCCGATTTGAGCCCCATCGGATCACATTCCGGTGAAGCGGACAAGGAAATGCAACCGATATCTCAGAAATACTAAGTATATTTCCCGTGAAAAACCCTGCAAGCTGAGCCAACTCACCTTTCCTCGACGCTGGTCAGGTGATCGATCTCCGTCATAACTTCGGCAATCTCAAATTTTAACCGCTGCAGAAAGAACACAGGTCAGAGTTTACCCTTGCCAGTGTGTTGTGGTTGTGTCGTTTTGGTGTCGGTGGCCGTGTCTTCTTTTGTTATTGTAAATCTAACCCTTTTTGATTTTCTTAGTTTATTATTTTTTGAGGGGCGGAAATTGTGTTGTATTTTATGTTAGATGCAGGGGGTGGGCTCCAAAAATTTTAGCAAGGGGTTCTCTGCCCGGTTGCTGAGTGGGCGTGGCCATGGTGGGTGTGGCCTAGTCGGCCTCCTGCATCATGGCAGGGGGGCGTTTTTGCCCTCCCCGGGCTCCGGAGGCTTTTCTCGAGCCTCCGGGAGGGCGAAAACACCCTCCCCAGGCTCCGGAGGCCCTCTGGAGGCTGGAAATGGCCCATTTCCGGCCTTCCCGAACTTCCGGTAGGCCCGTTTTTCGGCATCACTGAGCCTCCGCACACACCCTGCACTTACCTGCATCCAAAACGGGCTGTGTGGGGACTCCTGGGAGGGGCGTAGTGAGGGTTCTGGGAGTGGGATGTGGGGGTTCTCCGAACTGCACAGAATCTTAGCTAGAGGTTCTCCCGAACCCCTGCGAACCCCCAGCAGCCCCACCCCCCAGTTAGATGCCCTATTGTGAGCCTTGCAGAGTCATTCAGGAGTGGGGCAGAGCCTAAATCGAAGCGATCGAATTAAAATAATGAAATTAAAGGAGTTTTCCCAGAAAGTGCATCTGTGGGATAGCAAATTTGTTCATTTTTTTTTAAAGGAATTTTTTTAAAATATATGTTTTATTAATATATTTTTTAATACACATACCAAGTACTCCATTAACTATCTGAACAACGTGTTGTCTGGGGACAGTTAGTTTTGAATAGAGATACAACAATGATCATAATATACATATCAATATTACTCACACAGTAATAGTATGATTAGTTCATCCATCTTAGAAAAATTTCAATATATATAATTAATTATCTTTTCAGTCTTTTTAGTTTCTAACCTCTGTTTCTATTCGTTTGGTAAAATAGGTCCCATGTTAAAAAGTATTCTGTTTCTTCCTTTTCTTTTCAAGTATTAATCTATCTATCTCAACACATTCTAATATGACATTTTCTTCTGCAGGGATCCAAAAGAAAAAGAAAAAGAAAAGAAAAAGGAATTCAGATGCGTCGTAAATCTTAAGACACCTGCTCTGTCATTTTATTCATATGACGTGGCAGCCTGAATTACCTTCCCTTAGTAGCAATTATTTAAAAAAACACGAGTTGAAAAACTGCAGAACAACTTAAACGCCATATACAGGGTGTCGTCAACTTCCATCTATCCATTTAGGGACCGTTCGAAATTACGACGGAACTGGAATAAAATGACCTGCAACTGGTTTTCATACTTACAACTATGGCAGAATCCCTGCAGAATCCCGGGCAGGGATTCACTTAAACAACTGTGGCCAAAAAGGTCATTATAACTAAGCAATGACTCACTTAACAACCTCCCTGGCTTAGCGGTGGAAATTCTGGCCCCAATTGGGGTCGTAAGTCGAGGACTTACCCAGGAGACAAGAAAGTTGATTAGGAAAGGAAATGGATTACCTCAATATCATCGATGAGTTCTTTCTTTCTACGGCGGATGTTTAGCAGTTCCTCTTTCTCCTCTGCAGACAGATCATCAGGCACTGATGAAAGAAAGAAAGAAAGAAAGAAAGAAAGAAAGAAAGAAAGAAAGAAAGAAAGAAAGAAAGAAAGAAAGAAAGAAAGAAAGAAAGAAAGAAACTTTTGTAAACAGACTACTAATGAAACTACTAATATTTTACTAGTAAATATTGCATTAACAGAAGGATACAATCAAGATCAAGTGAGGTACTAAAACTACCCTATAAAGCCTTAGTAAGACCACACCTAGAGTACTGCATCCAGTTTTGGTCACCACACTATAAAAAAAGATGTGGAGACTCTAGAAAGAGTGCGGAGAAGAGCAACCAAGATGATTAGGGGACTGGAGGCTAAAACATACGATGAACGGTTGCAGGAACTGGGCATGGTTAGTCTAGTGAAGAGAAGGACCAGGGGAGACATGAGAGCAGCCTTCCAATACTTGAGGGGCTGCCACAGAGAGGAGGAAGGGGGTCAAGCTATTTTCCAGAGCACCCGAAGACCAGACAAGGAATAATGGATGGAAACTGACCAAGGAGAGATTCAACCTGGAAATGAGAAATTTTCTGACAGTGAGAACCATCAACCAATGGAACAGAAGTTGCCTTCAGAAGTTGTGGGAGCTTCATCACTGGAGGCTTTCAAGAAGAGACTGGACTGCCATCTGGCAGAAATGGTGTAGGGTCTCCTGCTTGGGTTGGGGGTTGGACTAGATGACCTACAAGGTCCCTTCCAACTCTGCTAATCTGTATTTGAATCTGTCTTAAGGTAAAGGTGGACTCCATCGGAATACAGGTAGTCCTCGCCTCATGACCATCATTGAACCCGTCGTAAGTCGAGGACTACCTGTACTGACTACTTCCCCCTCTGCACATCAGGAGAAACTCCATCAATCAAGCGAATATTGCAATAGTGACGAAATATTTGCAGGATGAGGGTGAACTTTCATTCTCCAAACCTTGGATTGGTTTCTGAATGTTTCATTATCAGGCTAGATAACATCTTCAGCGGAGTTTAGGAGATGTCGGTGTTCTTCTGTTTATTTATAAGGAATTTAGAAGGTAAAGGTTCCCCTTGCACATATGTGCTAGTCGTTCCCGACTCTAGGGGGCGATGCTCATCTCTGTTTCAAAGCCAAAGAGCCAGTGCTGTCCGAAGATGTCTCCGTGGTCATGTGACTGGCATGACTCAATGCCAAAGGCGCATGGAACGCTGTTACCTTCCCACCAAAGGTGGTGCCTATTTTTCTACTTGCCTTTTTTTACCTGCTTTCGAACTGCTAGGTTGGCAGAAGCTGGGACAAGTCACGGGAGCTCACCCCGTTACGCGGCACTCGGGATTCGAACCGCTGAAGTGCCGACCTTCTGATCGACAAACTCAGCGTCTTAGGTACTGAGCCACCGCGTCCCTTAGAGAAAAGGAGTTTATAAAGAAATCCTTATAGACAGAAGTACACCGAAACTGACATCCCCTAAACTCCGCTGGAAAACATTACCCGGCCTGGTAACGAAACGTTCAAAAACCAATCCACAAACTCAAAGGATGAACCTCCACCCTCAAGTGAATAATTTTTGTTTCATAGCAAAGACCTTCGGTCAGGTTTATTTTCCCAGAAAACACTCAACAATAATTAGCACGTAACTCCATTAAGCGTACACGACCGCATGTTGGCTAATGCAGAAGCCGCTTACTTAGCTTTAAAAAAAAAAATTATATAAACGCAGATGGCCCTTCCGACTGGATCGCAGAACAGAGGCTGAAACAATAAACAGCATTAAATTATTCTATATCACTGGCAAAGGGCGCCCACAGAGACCTTTTCAAGTGGAAGTGGGGTTTTTTGGTGTTTTTTTTTTTTTTTTTGCTTGTCTACAAACAGACGCATTTAGGAAGCCGAAAAGAAAGACGGTAGCTTTTTAGTTTGATAGACATAACAACTGAAAAGGTTCGTTTTTGACAAGCTGCAAGGAGAATCCCTCCTAACTCATTTTTATTCTGCAATAGACTGTTGTGGTCTGCCAGCAGAGTCGGACAGTGAGGAGGCTGGGGAGGAACATGGGCCAGTCCTGGAGTCTGGGGAAGGCTCTGCGTCGGAGGCAGAGAGGGGTCCAGGGCCATCTGGGAGTTATGTGCTGCCTCCGGAGCCTCCAGAATCTGACGTCAGCGAGGCAGAGGAACAGCGGGAGCCTGTTCCCTGTGCGTGCATGCACAGAGCTGCCAGAAGGCAAGAACAGTTAAGACAAAAGAGGCGACTCGGGAGTAAGACTTGGAGGTGATTGGTCCCTTTCATAAGACATAAAGGAGGAGCAAAGGGACATGAGCCTTTGTAGGAAGCAACTTTGTTCGTTCTGGCCGGTTTAAATTCTGAAGCTCCGTTTGACTCTGTGCTTCGTGTGGCCTTGCAAAGCTAAGTGCCAATTAGGTCTTTGGCAGCGTGTCAAGGGAGATAAAGGTGGGTGCTTATCAGTCTTCTCCCGAAGGACTGTGGCAGACTTCTGTCGGACTCTTTACCAACTCTTTGTGACTCATGACGGGCTGTGAATGAACAGAATTCTCAGCCGTTGAAATAAAAAGAGGGCTTTTGGGACTAATCGCGTGCTTTTTACTGTCTCAGGAAGCCTAAGTCAGAACAAAGACATGGGCTATAAACCTAAATAAACTCTTGCAAGGAATGGCATCCTTCTGTTCAGTGGTTTAGTTTCAGTTTCAGTTTCAGTTTATTTAGATTTATATACCGCCCTACTCCTGAAGGACTCAGGGCGGTGAACAGCCAAAGATAAAACAGATACAATATAAAATTTAAAAAAAACAATTTAAAAACATATTAAATAGATTTGGCCCATACTAATTAAATATAGAGCAGTGTTTCTCAACCAACTTTAAGATGGGTGGACTTCAACTCCCAGAATTCCCCAGCTAGCATAGAATTCTGGGAGTTGAAGTCCACCCATCTTAAAGTTGTGAAGGTGTAAGAAGCACTGATATAGTTGGTCAAGGGAAAGGAGAAAGAGAGAAAGAGAGGCCAGTATTTTTGATGTGAGATTTTATGGGGGTTTTTTGGTTTCGTTTTTAAACACAAAGTCCATCCCTGTAAAAAGGCCAGCCAGATTGAAAAGAGATTTCAGAAAGTGAAAAAAATGAAGCCATCAAGTTTTGGATCATCCGCCATTCGTCCAGGGAAATAATACCATAAAATACTGGCTGATGGAAACCACTTCCACCAGCTGCAATACAGCTAGTCCTCGACTTACAACAGTTTATTTAGTGACCGAAGTAATAATGGCCTCGAAAAAACTGACTTATGACCATTTTTCATACTTATGACCGTTGCAGCGTCCCTATGGTCATCATCATCATCTTTTAATGATCCCATAATCCCTTGCGGGTAGATTCTGGGCAACTGAATGGAGCTAGCAAAGTGTTTGAATGGCCGGATGCCTTTCCTGTCGCCAATGAGGAGTTTTGTCCAGCAGATATATTCTCAGTGTGCCCAGAGCGAGAAATATCTGCCTCTACCTAGGATCGAACTCACAGCCTCCTGATTGTGAGGCAAGAGATCTCCACTTCTAGGCCACCCCACCACTCCATGCAGCATCCCCGTGGTCACGTGATCAAAATTCAGATGCTTGGCAACCGATTCATACTTATGACGGTTTCAGTCTCCTGGGGGGGGAGGGGTCACGTGATCCCCTTTTGTGACCTACTGACAAGCAACGTCAATGAAGAGGCCAGATTCAATTAACGACCGGGTTCCCGACTTAACGAAACTGCAGCGATTCACTTAACAACGAGAAATATGGCAAAACGAAGCGAAACGCACTTCACAACTGTCGCTTGGCAACAGGGCTCAATCATGGTCGTAAGTCGAGGACTAACCTACCTGTATTCCTGCCAACAATACGAAAATAAGCTTCGTGTTTTGAAAAGCTTTTGCCAGAAAGGCTGAACTGGGTGGGCCATGAAGCAACATTATTCCGGGGTGGGTGGGGTGAATTTAGACCGGTTGGAGTCGTTTGAACAAAGAGATGGGGACATATTACAAATAGGCAACTCTTGGGAGCCGCAGAAGGAAAGCTCCTTATGTAAATAAAGGGAGAAATATATTTTGGCTGCTCTTCCCCGAACACACCTTTGATCTCCCAATGTTTTTATAAGCAAAAGATTTGGGCAGCAGGCTGATGCCATGCCGGAAAGGCGAAGAGGATAGGCGCTCTCTGCTTAAGCAGCAGAGTCAGTCAAAAATGATCCCCCACCTACTCGCTGTTTTAATTTTTTGGAGCAGTAGAAGATTAGTAATCCTTGAGCTGACATATTTTTTTTTAACAACCAAGAATGATGAAAAAGCAACTCCTCATAAAAGCCTAAGTCTGATGAAGGAGTGGGGGGGGGGGGAGAGAGAGGTAAAGAAATGGAAAGAGAGAGAGAAAGTTGGTTGGTTCTATCAGGTGTAACCTGCTCTATCCAGTCTTTTCTTAAAAACTTCGAGTGATGGAGCATCCACAACTTCTGAAGGCAAGTCATTCCACTGATCAATTGTTCTGTCAGGAAATTTCTCCTTAGTTCTAGGTTGCTTCTCTCCTTGATAGGTTTCCATCCATTGCTTCTTGTCCTGCCTTCAGGTGCTTTGGAGAATAGGTTGACTCCCTCTTCTTTGTGGCAGCCCCTCAAATATTGGAAGACTGCTATCATGTCTCCCCAAGTCCTTCTTATCACTAGACTAGACATACCCAATTCCAGCAACCATTCTTGATAAGATCTTGGCTTCAGAAAATGGACGAGGTTAAATCTCATGCCTAAATATTGGACGACCTTCTCTTTATCTTCTCACACCAAAATGTTTGGGGACCCACCTGTCTCACCGTCATGGAAGACCTGTTCAAATTGTCCTGTAGCTTAATCCAGAGGTCGTTCCTCAGAAGGAAACCTAGTGAACCAGGTACCTTCTGGGAGATTATCCGGGTCATTTGGCCAACGATAAAACACCGAAGAAACGAACAGATGGTGTATCTTGATCTTCCCGAGAGTAAAAACAAATTAAGACGACGATCAAGACAAAGCATTGTTTGGTAAAAAGAGTTTACAGGAAGAGGAACATTAACAAGCTACACGTTTTCTCCTGAAGGTCTATTATGTCTTCGCCAGGCTTGGCAAATATTAGTTTAGCTCTTTGCCAACAAGGTATCTGAACACTTAGTTAAAATTCTCTTCCTCCCGTTTTGAAAAAAAAAATAACAGATTGAAACTGGAATAATACGTGCTTCTTGTCTGTTCTTCCCTTGTTGTTGTTTTTTTTTTCTTTTTCCATCCCACACCACAATCTGATAACAAACAGGTCTGTCATTTGTGTACTTTGCTGTCGTCTCTCACAATGTGCTTTTATACCGCGCGTATAAATGGCTTTTAAAGGGCAGAACACAAAAGTAAACTCACTTACAAAGAAGCGAGGCGATTTGTACACAAACATACACGCATACCGTTTTCAGAAAATAAAGACTTGGTCATTCTCTTCCTGGAAACAGATGCATCTGTTTCTCACAAACTCCTTTTTTCTGGGTTATTTTTAAACGGCAGCATTTTGTTTAAAAAAATAAATAAATAAATCATGGCCTTTTTTTCCTAATGGTCTGTCATGACTAAGATGGAGTTCTGATTTTGTGATTCAGAATAACAGACTAACAGATTAGAAGGGACCTTGGAGGTCGTCTAGTCCAGCCCTCTGCTCAAGCAGGAGACTTTATACCATTTCCGACAAATGGTTGTCCAGTCTCTTCTTAAAAACCTCCAGTGATGGAGCACCCACGACTTCTGGAGATAAGCCATTTTACTTGATCCTTCCAGCTCTATTCTGAATTGAAAATTGAAAATGGCTGTCCAATCTCTTCTTGAGGACCTTCAGTGATGGAGCATCCATAACTTCTGGAGATAAGCCATTTTACTTGATCCCTTCCAGCTCTATTCTGAATTGAAAATTGAAAATGGCTGTCCAATCTCTTCTTGAAGACTTCCAGTGATGGAGCATCCATAACTTCTGGAGGGAAGCCATTCTATTGATTAATTGTCCTCACTGTCAGGAAATTTCTCCTTACTTCTAGGTTGCCTCTTTCCTTTCCATTGCTTCTTGTCCTATCTTCTGGTGCTTTGGAGCATAGGTTGACCCGCTCTTCTTTGAGAAAGCCCCTCAAATATTGAAAACCTGCTATCACGTCACTCCTAGTTCTTCTTTTCATTAGACTAGACATCCCCAATTCAACGTTGTGTACTCATATATTGCCATGTTGCTTCTTTTTGATTTCTCATGTTATACGAAGCTATCCCCATGGTTTATATAAGACTGTTCTGCCCCAACTCCGGATTCCCAAGGATTGTGACACACACCAATGGTCCTTATCAAAGTTATAATGTACCAAGAATAAACAAAGTCCGGCAACGGTTGGCAACCAGCCCAGAAAACAAGATACGATAAGACACTCACTCTCCAAAATGCTCTGTAATAATTACACGTCGTTTCCAGCAAGAAATTACTAACAGCATGCGACTTAAATAGGCTAAGGGAGTAACCAATTATCCTCAAACCTTACTCTCGAGGAGACCTCCTCCTCCTCCTGAGTAGCCACTCCTGCCTTTTGGCAGCTCTGCGTGCCCGAGCATTGAGGAGAGGCTCCTCCACTTCACTCTCTCCACTTGAAGGAGCCTCTGGAGGTTCTGAAGGCCCAGGCTGAATCTCTGCCTCTGGCACCACATCCTCTTCAGCCTCCTCGCTGTCCGATGTGAGCACTGGCTGCGCAGGCTGTTGGCGCGACCCCACACCAGCCTCCTCGTCGTTGGGATCAGCCACGATCCGCGCAGGCCGCTGGCAGGCCACAACAAAGCCACAGTTTACAATTTTGTATAGTAAGAATCCCTACTAGAACAATTCAAACACGATGGTTAAACCCAAACTCAGTGCGATGACGAACCGCAGATGTAATCCATCTGTGTTACAGCGGAATTAGTTCAAGGACTGTGGTTAGTTTTAAACCGTAGATGTCAATGGACACTGGAGATGTAAGCATAGTGAGGTGAAAAATATGTAACACACATACCGCATCAGGCTTTGAAAAAGTAGGATTTTGGTTTTCTGGGGTTGTTTTTATTCAGCAATATTTGATTAGCCGTTGCTCAATTAGTCCCGTTTTTGGGTTTAAGAAAATAGACAAGGGAGCATGGAGAATCAACCTCAGGGGAAAAAAAAACAAAGCAACTCACAGACAGATGGAGAATCACCAAGGATCCATTTTATTTATTTAGTTAGTTAGTTAGTTTGTCAAACATGTACGAGATAACAGGAATAAGTATAAACATGGATATGAACACGGGAAATGGATACGAATAAATGGGGACAGTAGGACAGGGATGGAAGGCACACTGGTGCGCTTATGCACTGTCCCTTAAAGACCTCTTAGGAATGGGGTGAGGTCAACAGTAGACAATCTAAGGTTAAAGTTATGGGGGTTGGAGAAGAAACCACAGAGTCAGGTAGTGCATTCCAGGCATTGACCACTCTGTTGCTGAAGTCGTATTTTCTGCAATCGAGTTTGGAGCGGTTTACCTTGAGTTTGTATCTATTGTATGCTCGTGTATTGTTGCGGTTGAAGCTGAAGTAGTCATTGACAGGTAGGACATTGTAGCAGATAATTTTATGTACTACGCTTAGGTCAGACCGTAGGCGGCATAGTTCTAGGTTGTCCAAGCCCAAAATTTCAAGCCTGATGGCATAAGGGATTTTGTTGCAATCAGAGGAGTGGAGGACTCTTCTCGTGAAATATCTCTGGACTCGCTCGATTGTATTACTGTCCAATATGCAGTGAGGATTCCAGGCAGACGAGCTGTATTCGAGAATTGGTTTGGCAAAGGTTTCGTATGCCCTACTTTGCAGTACAATGTTACCAGAGAAGAAGCTTTGCAAGATTAGGTTGCCAACTTTTAATGCCTTTTTGGCAATGCTGTTACAGTAAGCTCTGGCACTTAAGATCGTTTGAGATGAGTACTCTGAGGTCCTTGACAGAGTGAGGGTCATCTATGAAGTCGTATCCACCCAGCTTCTATTTGGTGTTCTGATTTTTTTTTTATTTTTTGCCAATGTGTAAAACGGAGCATTTTGTGCATCTGGGAAAGTGTCCCAAACATTCAAAAGTGTCAGAAGGGTGTCGACCAAGTGTGAGGGGACTTGGACCTATTTCTTCCATACTTCTCTTTGAACAAGGTTTGGATAGGAAGGAAGTCTGTCTACTTCTGTCCAAGGAATGCTCAAGACGAGAAAATAAATGAGTCTGCAGTTGTGTGCAAAGTTCACGAGATAAGATACCACCTTCAACAGAAACCACCCCAAGATAAAAATGTCCTGAGCTTTGGCTGAAGGACAATTAGCTTTCAGAAGAATCAACTACCCAGATACGAGTGAGGTCACGGGGCTCAATTTAAACCAAGAAATCAAAGAACGAGAGGTTTGTTAATGCCTTCTTTCCTTTTTCTACATTAGAAATGGTAATTCGGTGGCAAATTTTAAAAAAGAAGGAGACCCTTCATCGTTTTTAGGGCATCCTTGAAGTTTCTGGGCAAAGCCCACAAACTCTATGATGTACATCCTCGACTTATAACCGTTTAGTGACCATTCAAAGTTACAATGGCACTCAAACTGCCCAAGGAGCTGCTGATCCAGTTCTACAGAGGAATTATTGAGTCTGTCATCTGCACCTCCATAACTGTCTGGTTTGGTTCTGCAACCCAACAAGACAGACACGGACTTCGGAGGATAATTAGAACTGCAGAAAAAACAATTCCTACCAACCTGCCTTCCTTTGAGGACCTGGATATTGCACGAGTCAAAAAGAGGGCTGGGAAAATATCTACAGACCCCTCGCATCCTGGACATAAATTGTTTCAACTCCTACCCTCAAAACGACGCTATAGAGCACTGCACACCAGAACAACTAGACACAAGGACATTTTTTTCCCTAACGCCATCACTCCGCTAAACAAATAAAATGAAGGGGAGGGGGGAAAAAACCTTAACCAAAAATGCAATCCCTTACCAAGAATATTAATACCACATGTTACTAAAACAGGCAAGCTCGCGGCGTGCAGAAAAAAAAGTAATAACAAAAAAAAAAAAGACTAACACACCAACCCCTCCCAACTCCACCAACAAAGATTGTTGATATGTCCAAGCGAAAGAATTTCAATTTAGCCCGAAGGAATGAAAAAATGTGTTTCCTGAAAACAATAATTCTTCTTGGTGTCTCAGACATAAGAAAGGGATTTTTTTTTTTAGTTGCTGCAGCTAAATTAAGAGAACAGGGTCCTGCATTTTCCACATGTTTATCCTATTAGAGAATAGCCTCAAATCTCTTTCGACAAGAATTCCATTTTTTCTCCAAGACATATTATTTTCTACAAAGTCCTTTTTACCTTCTGCAGCTCAGAGAGTGCCCAACGTTTAACAACCGGGGCCAATTTTATCAAAAAATTTTGCCACAGTTGCTAAGTGAATCATGAGGTTATTAAATGAATCCGTCTTCCCCTGTTTGACTTTGCTTATCGGAAGCTGTCTGGGATGGTCACAAATGGCATTCACATGACTCCAGGATGCTGCAATCATTGTAAATGTGTCGCCGGTTGCTAAGCTCCTGAATATTTCTGATTTAACAGACCAAATACCCACGGCAATTCAGACCTCATGACATCATTCTCAAAATGAACCAAATCAGGTCACTTATGTGATGACTTCCATACCTGCCCCCCAGGTCATGAAAGGGCATTGTTTGTGCAAAGATGCCATTACAGCAATGAGTTAAATCAGAAGCCTCAGATTCTCTGATTTAACAGACCATTGGAAATAACGGACACGGCAAAATGGTCCGCTAAATCCAGGCTCTGCTACATCACAGTCCACTAAATCAAGGTTTCCTTGCCTAAGCGACGGTGATTGAGTCAGTACGGTTTCCTGAGCAAAAGCTAAACAAAACATAGCATGGCATAGCATAGCATTAAGCGTGAATATAATGGAGCCCTTCCCCTGGCAGTCAAATGTCACTTTGTGGCTGGATCAACTTCCTCAACCTTGGGATGCTGACATTTGCAGTCTGGCCGGAGTATGTAGCAAACAAGAAAGAAAGAGGAAAAAAAAAAATCTGGCTCCTAGCAACTCAGGAGAAACCAGAGTTTCGATTCTCGTCTGCTTTAGAAACAGATCCAACATGTTTTTTTTCACCTTCTGCTTTTTAGCTAGGGAAAGAACATATTGGCCAGATCTCCTGCCAGGAGGAAAGATTAAGAGAACAAATAGGGACACTGTATATCCTGATGTCACTTTGGAAATGAAACAACCCATCATTGGCACGAGGACCTCATCGTGGCACACACAGAAGCATCATGGCTTGTACCGGGCACCCGTGTCAGGCGTGAAGGAACAGGACCACAGTTTAGGTTCCAGTTAATAATATTTATTGCTCAAGTCTATACATAAGAATGTAGTCAGCTAACGTTCAGCACTAAATTGGTTCTAGAGAAGAGTTAATAGATTTCAAGACAGAATAACAGACTTGTTATTCTGTTATTCCAACCCCCTGCTCAAGAAGGAAACCCTATAGCAGTGATGGCTAACCTTTTTGCCGTCACGTGTCAAAAGCGGGGGGGAGATCCTTTGTGGGAACGCAATGATTCCAGGCTGATTCCTCTCTTGACTCTGCCCCCAGCTCTGCCTCTTCTTCTCCTACAACCAATGACTCAAAGTGCTGTCGTTGGAATGGAAAGGCAAAGCACCTTAATTTTCCTAAATCGCATTGCTGAACTCCCCTTCAAGGGATTCAGAAATGTGATGTTTACAAGTAGTCCTCGACTTACAACAGCTGACTTAGTGACCGCTCAAAGTTAGAGCAGCACTGAAAAAGTGATCTAGGATCATTTCTCACACTTATGATGCAACATCCTCCATGGACACGCGATCAAAATTCAGATGCTTGGCTCCTGACTCACATTTATGACGGGGAGCAGTGTCCCTGGGACATATAATCAATCCCCTTTTGCATCCTAAGTCGATGAGGAAACCCGGTTCCCTTTACATTTAGTGTGACTAATTTAACAACTGCAGGTACTTAACAAACGTGGCAAGAAAAGTCGTACAGCGGGGCAAAAACTCACTTAACAAACGTCTCACTTCACAATATAAATTTGGGACTCAATTGTGGTCGTATGTCAAGGACAGCCTGTGTAAGTTGCGGCCAATATATAATATCTTCGTACGGAGCCCAGCTTCCATTAGAACCCCCAGCCAGGAGAATGAATTCAGAGCAGGGCAAGTGATTTTGATGGCACCATGGCGGATGGAATGTGCCAATGCTATAATTAGACATAATTAGATTGCATTGCAACACCTAATTATAGTTCCCGGATGCATATTATTAACTGCTATGCTAACGCAGCCTCTGACAGCCCAGGGATTACATACGTATAAGAACTTCGCCATTTTAGGACCTTAAAAGCAGAAGGAACGGAAGGATGGATGGTATTTGGTCATTAAGTCTACTTAGATGCCCCTTGGAGACAAGGTTGACTCTGGTTGGGCCAGGATCTTTTTTTTTCGAAGAATCTGGAAAAGATACAGATCCCCAAATTACATGCTGCCAACTCCATTAACTTCTTCATTTGTCCAATCCAGTGTCCCTTTTGGAAAGAGGAAGTCTGATGATTCAATCACACCACAAATAGAATCTCGAGAGTCAATTTCTGGATGTTTACGTTTTCTGAAGGACTAATTATTTTTCCTGCTCATCATTCAATTGCAGCATCTTCCTTCCTTTTTCTTCTTTTATTTCTATTTGGTGGCAAAGACTCTTAACAGATGGGGATATCTTCAGCCTTCCAGAAGTTGAGCATTACAACTCTCAAGAATCCCTCCCAGCCTCTCTGGTCAATGGCAGAGGATGCTGGGATTTGTAGTTCACTGATGCCATTGTTCTGACCTAGGCTTCCCAAGAGCACGAAGCAGACTCCTTGATCCCGACAAAAAATCCTTTTTATTAAGTTACTGTGAATTCCTCTCATTCACATCCAGCGAAGTCTTTCAAGGGTTGAACTTACACTCACAGACCTTATCTGGCTTGGAGAGCTGCCAGGCCGATATCTTCAACACTTGACAAGGAGTCTCGGAGAGTCACGAACCAATTAGGCGAACTAATTGTCTCCTGCAAACTCCCCTCCCCTTCCGCTCCTCTTTTATTCCCTCTGGGAGGGGCCATTCATTGTCCACCTGTGGCTTTACTCCTGAGTCGACCCTTGTTCTTTAGCTGTTCCCTTCATCTGGCAACTTTGCGCATGCACACACTGGGAACAGGCTCCAGCTGTTCATCTGCCTCACTGATGTCTGACTCCGAAGGCAGCTGATAACTGTCAGACGGCCCTGGCCCCCTCTCTGCCTCCGACGCAGAGCCCTCATCAGAGCCTTCCCCAGACTCCAGGACGGGCCCATGTTCCTCCCCAACCTCCTCACTGTCCGAATCTGCTGCCAGCTCTGCTGGCAGGCCACAACAGTCATGAGAGCCACAGGTCCCCTGCGCCTAACGTGGAAACCTGTAATTAACCGGTCCATCAAGGCATTTTCTCCTTTGAAAACACAATATTTTTTTTCCTCTTTCTCTAAAAGCAAAAATTTCAATGGAAAACACAGGCACTTCAGCTGGGAAGTACGTCGTTTCTTATGACCCAACGATTTATTTCATTCTGAAAGGAAAAAAAATTTTTTGAAGGCGCCAACCACGGGAAAAAAAAACAACACTAAATATTTAAACTGTGGGGTTGGTTTTTTGGTTTTTTTTTTAAAATTTATTTATTTCATTATAGCATCCGAAAAACAAGCCTGAAATGGAGAGGCAGATTTCCTGTTTGCTTTTCCTTGAATATTTTTACACGGTGTCATTTTTTTTCCCACCCTGCCCTCTTCCTTGAGAATTTTTACACAATGAGTTAGACTGAACCGCCACTAAACCAAGCTCATTCAGAAACAGAAAAAAATAATAATAATAAAAATCCCCTGACAGCTGGATCCTGTATTATTCCCAGATGTTCGAAAGCTATGTTTATAATGCTCAAGAGTCTAGCAAGCAGTGGGAAAATCTGACCTACATTATCATAAATTATTTTTTCCAACATGTGACCCCACCGTTTTTTCCTCTTTAGTCTTGTACATACACATGTGCCTTGCATCTGATCTTAAAAAATGAACTTTTTAAAAAAAAGTATAGAAATTCCTCCCATTAATTCATTCCATACAAAGGAACGGAGAAGAGCAACAAAGATGAATAGGGAACTGGAGGCTAAAACATAGGAAGAACGGTCGCAGGAGTTGGCTTGTCGATCGAAAGGTCGTCAGTTCAGCGGTTCGAATCCCTAGCGCCGTGTAACGGGGTGAGCTCCCGGGACTTGTCCCAGCTTCTGCCAACCTAGCAGTTCGAAAGCACGTAAAAAATGCAAGTAGAAAAATAGGGACCACCTTTGGTAGGAAGAGAACAGTGTTCCGTGCACCTTTGGTGTTGAGTCATGCCGGCCACATGACCACGGAGACGTCTTCAGACAGCGCTGGCTCTTCGGCTTTGAAACGGAGATGAGCACCGCGCCCTAGAGTCGGGAACGACTAGCACGCAGGTGCGGGAGAACCTTTACCATTACCTTAGTCTAGTGAAAAGGACGACTAGGGAGGACATGACAGCAGTCTTCCAATATTGGAGGGGCTGCCACAAAGAAGAGGGAGTCAACCTATTCTCCAAAGCATCTGAAGGTAGGACAAGAAGCAGTGGATGGAATCAAGAAGAGAAGCAACCTCGAAGTAAGGAGAAATGTCCTAACAGGGAGAAGAATTAACCAGTGGAACTGCTTGCCCCCAGAAGTTATGGGTTGCTCCATCACTAGAGGATTTTAAGAAGAGATTGGACAACCATTTATCTGAAATGGTATAGGACCTCCTGTTTGAGCAAAGGGTTGGACTAGAGGTCCCTTCCAACTCTGTTCTTCTGTTCATGCTGTAAACAATGGGGATGTCAGATCTCTCCTCCCATCCATTCCCATGACAGGAGAATTCAATTCCTCAATTCCTCAAGGCTTTCAGAAAAAAATGTCGAGTGAAATGGGAACGCAAGCAAAGCCTCCAGATTTCAAGGCGGTCTCCATTCTCTTTGAAAATAAGTCTGTCCAGCAGACACGCATATAAATAGGCATTCTGTTTTCCTAACTGGGCGATGCACCTTCTCTTTCCACACAATTAGCGGTTGAAATCTGACTTTTGTTAGGTAGGTTGCTATGAAACAGCAAGCACCAAAGCGCCCTTTGGAGACAAGCTGTAACACATACCCACACCGTAGTGCCCAAGGGTACACTTCTTGCTGATCTGAAATTCACACAAGATTTGCTTCACTAATCTAGCTCTAGAAATTTTGAGCAGTTCGGAGAACCGGTAGCGGAAATTTTGAGTAGTTCGGAGAACCGGCAAATACCACCTCTGGCTGGCCCCAGAGTGGGGTGGGAATGGAGTTTTTGCAATATCCTTCCCCTGGAGTGCGATGGGAATGGAGGTTTTGCAGTATCCTTCCCCTGCCATGCCCACCAAGCCATGCCCACCCCCTTCTTCTTTGGGGTAGCATCCCCTCAAATATTGGAAGACCGAAGGACTCATCGGTTGCTGTTTTCCAAGATGGGAACACCAACTCTCCCATAATGTAACGTGTCCCCGATACAAATGGCCCTTGGAATGTCCAAATGAAAAACAGAGCAAAATAATAATTGACCAAAAGGGCATTCAAAGTGTTATATAAGGCAAGAAATTTGCCTGCCCTCCTGCCTGAGTCAGCCGTTTAGGGTAAGTTAAATAAAAGCTCGGCTTTTTGCAATCACACATCCCCGGTTCCTTCCGTGTTTACTTGAAAACTGCCACAGCTGGACGTTTCTCAGGACAAAATGACCGGCCTTAGCCCGAACGAGCCCTACAATCTGGTGTCTTGGGTTTGGTTTAGCATGCCGTGGGAACCGAGCCAGGAGCCGCCCTCAGACAAATTCACCAAGCTGGCATTTACCAAACCACAGTTTATTGACTAAGCCGCAAACTGCTAACTTCACACGTGGCCCGAATCCATACTAAACAAATACCAGAGGTGCCAATAAATGGCGTCAAACGTATTTGGCCACCCTGTGAATCCAACGGTGAGAAACACTCCCCCCAAGATTTGTGTCTCCTGCACAGTCTCCCACCGTAATTAAGATCTGTTTTGCCGTCAGAGGCCATCTTAATCTAAACTTTTGATTACAGCTAGTCCTCGTTTTACAAGAGTTCATTTGGTGATGTATGTGACCGTTTTTCACACTTACGGCATCCCCATGGACACGTGATCAAAATCCAGACACTTGGCTACTGACCCATCTTTATGACGGTGGCAGTGTCCGAATAGGTTGTAAAAAAATGCATGCACAGCCAGCGAACCGATAGTAAACCGGTTCAGATTTCACCACTGACTTCTCCCCCGGAGCAGTAACTATATTGAATTCTACTGTACAGTGCAATATCAATGCAGCATCAGGGGTTTTCAATTCAATTGTATAGAATGCGAAGGGTGTGTATTTGGGTTTTATTTTTATAGTTATGATGTACATTGAAGACATTCAATTTCGTTGTACGAGGTGCAACGGCAATAAAGTAAAGTAAACAATGTACGTTCTCCTGCGCCAAATATTTCATTTCAGAGCAAGAGAGAGAGGCTGAGAAGAAAATACCTAACAGCTGTTAAGGTCCAGCTGCATACTTTCCAATTCGCTTGGACTGAACCTACATTGCAGCAGCCGATCTATAAACAATATTTGAGACACGCTATCGTCTTGAATGCAGTAGTTACATTTAAGGTTACCAGATGGCATGGAAGGGGATAAAGGATGTCTCGCCAGGATTTGCCCAACAGAAGCATCCAAGGTTTATCCTGTTGACCCACAAACTCTTCAGTTGGGGGGGAGGGGAGGGTTTCCACCGCAGCAGCAGGAGAATTCAGGGCCTGCAACTAGACAGTCCTAGCACACACACCTAGAATCCTGCATCCAGTTTTGGTCCCCACGCTATAAAAAAAGATGTGGAGACTCTAGAAAGAGTGCAGAGAAGAGCAACCAGGATGATGAGGGGACTGGAGGCTAAAACATACGATGAACGGTTGCAGGAACTGGGCACGGCTAGTCTAGTGAAGAGAAGAGATTGGACTGCATTTTTTTCTGGTGTTGTGAAGATCCCTAGATTTAATTCTATCTTGATCTTAACAGAGAGATACAATCAAGATCAAGGGAGGTACTAATACCACTCTATAAAGCCTTAGTAAGACCACACCTACTGCATTCAGTTTTGGTCACCACACTATAAAAAAGATGTTGAGACTCTAGAAAGAGTGCAGAGAAGAGCAACCAGGATGAATAGGGGACTGGAGGCTAAAACATAGGATGAACGGTTGCAGGAACTGGGCATGGCTAGTCTAGTGAAGAGAAGGACCAGGGGAGACAGGATAGCAGTCTTCCAATATTTGAGGGGCTGCCCCAGAGAGGAGGGAGTCAAGCTATTCTCCAAAGCACCCCAAGGCCAGACAAGGAATAATGGGTGGAAACTGATCAAGGAGAGATTCAACCTAGAAATAAGGAGAAATTTCTTGACAGTGAGAACAATCAACCGATGGAAGAGAAGTTGCCTTTGGAAGCTGTGGGAGCTTCATCCCTGGAGGCTTCGGCTGTTGTGTGAATGCTGCCAACGATGGTTTTGCAGAGATTACGTGTTGAATGTGAGACAAGACGCTTTTTACGGAGCCAGAAAATCTTTTAAGTTCCGGAGATATTTGTGCAGCCAAAAATTTTCAATAGAGTTGAACTATCCAAAATCAGATTTCCTCTCCGTTCTTGGATACTTCTGCAATTCTCCGACATATTTTTTTTTTTCCTGGAGAACTTAAAGGTCTGGAAACCTCGAAAAGCTAAAAAATATACGTTATTTATGATCCCTGAACTAAGCACTAAAAGAAAGTACTGAGAGGTTACAAAGCATTAAGAGTAAGTTAAAGGGGAATACGAAGCTTCTTCCGGAAATGCAGGCAGGAAGCATCCAGTTCTTCTGTGTAATTAATCAAAGGGATAAATTACAGATATTTTCCTATAAGGGCCAGGCAAGATTAATCTATATAACTGGACATGCCAAGGGTTTTCAAAGAGCTCACATTTCTCCCCCTTCCACGTTAAATTTAAGAAGGATTTATTTTTGTAAGCTGGATGCAAATAATCATCTCAAGCAGCTACCCTTTTTTAGCCTGAGTTTCAAAACCGTCAGGGCTGAGAATGAGAAACGAAACAGCTGATATATTTAATTATAGAAAGAATTGCATTCAAAAGGGCCAGCCGGAGACTAAAAAAACAAACAAACCTGAGAATATTGGCTTTTGTTAAAAAAAAAACGTTCGGTCCGTAAGGCTACGGCTACGAAATATTTACATCCACATTCTGGAATTCAAGACACAGGTGTAAAAACACCTCTGCCTTTCTTGCCATTTCCCGACTCTCAAATATTGCAGTTGTTCAGAATATTTGCAGGGGACTCTTTCCAAAAAGGGCCAAGAGCTGAGCAGAAAGTGGGAAAGTGTCTTTAAAAACTGCACTTCCCGTTATTAGTCAAATTCAAAAGAGTTGGTTGCAGGTATGTATTTTAAGTCCCCGAGAATGACGAACAAATCAAGAAAATGGTAAAATGGAAATGATACATCAAAAATACAAACATTTAAAAGAAAAAAAACCCCAAACCAGTAAAAATGGAGCAAAATTCACTTAACAAAATCTCTCGCTTAGCAACAAAAATTTGAGGTTGAGAACTGTAATTGTGCTACCTGTCTTTTTCCCTATGTGTTTGCATTCTGGTGGAAAAACTATATTAATTCAGTATTGCCTAAGTGTGCTTGTGATATCTGCCAACTCGCAAAGCATTCCTGGCCTGCTCTCGAGTTGCCATAGGCAAGGGGGATGGGAAACCGACGAAGCAGCCGGCAGCGGAAGACAGGACTGCATTCCAGACAGATCTTTCTCAAGGCTGTCTCCCAGGGTTACCCACAGCGGCCAGAGGGGAGTGATCTCTACAACCCACGAAATTGCTCCGTTGGCGAATGTGATTGATGACACATCCTGGGGGGAGGGGGGAAACAGGGTCATGACTGGGGCCGTAAATTACGTGGGGTCAGAGTTGGCTTCATATGATAACGTGCGGACATGGAGTTCCTAATAAATAACTGGATTTCTTTTGAAGCTTGGCTCGAGGCTCATAATTTAATTAGGGCACCTGTCAGAACCCTGACAAAATTTGCATTACGTGTGCTTTGCAAACAAATACCTGCAAATAATATAATCTGCACACAGATCTTCTCGATGCATGAAAAAAGAAATGGGTCAGCCCCACTACAGTAGACAATACCAGGAAATCAACTCCACGGGAAAGCTTAAACTACTTTGATTGAGATTGGCTATAAAAACAGAATCTTGCTCTCCTGATTGTGTTGAGTCTCCTCTCCTTTTTAATATTGTATTCCATTAGGGAGGCGTCTGTCTGAGCCACTTCCAAACGTTATTTCATTGCTCTGGAGTTTTAAAACACGTTTCCGCCCCTTATGCCTAGGTAAACGTTCCTACATATAGGTAGTAGTCCTTATAAAGGAGAATATTTGTAGCTCAGGGTTGAAATGAGGGGTCCTTGGTGGTCTCTGAACTTGGTGGCTTTCTTGCAGACGTTTCATGACCCAACTAGGGAACATCATCAGTGCTAGAAGGGAGTGGTTTTGTGGATGGAGAAGGAGAAGAGGAAGAGAAAGGGGGAGGAAGAGTAGAAGGAAGAGGAGGAAAAGGAGGAGAGGAGAGGAAAAGGAGGAGGAGGAGGAGGAGGAGGAGGAGGAGGAGGAGGAGGAGGAGGAGGAGGAGGAGGAGAGAAGGGGAGGAAGAGGACCGGAGGAAGAAGACTATGAAGCTACCACAACTTCTGAAGACAACTTCTGTTCCACTGGTTCATTGTTCTCACTGACATAAAATTTCTCCTTATTTCCAGGTTGAATCTCTCCTTGGTCAGTTTCCATCCATTGTTCCTTGTCTGGCCTTCAGGTGCTTTGGAGAATAGCTTGATCCCCTCTTCTCTGTGGTAGCCCCTCAAATATTGGAAGGCTGCTATCATGTCTCCCCTGGTCCTTCTCTTCACTAGACTAGCCAGGCCCAGTTCCTGCAACCCTTCTTCATATGTTTTAGTCTCCAGGTCTTTGATCATTTTAGATAGATTCAGATTAACAGAGTTGGAAGGGACCTTGTAGGTCATCTAGTCCAACCCCCAGCCCAAGCAGGAGACCCTACACCATTGCTGACAGATGGCAGTCCAGTCTCTTCTTGAAAGCCTCCAGTGATGAAGCTCCCACAACTTCCGAAGGCAACTTCTGTTCCATGGGTTGATTGTTCTCACTGTCAGAATGTTCCTCCTTATTTCCAGGTTGAATCTCTCCTTGTTCACTTTCCATCCATTATTCCTTGTCTGGCCTTCGGGTGCTCTGGAAAACAGCTTGACTCCCTCCTCTCTGTGGCAGCCCCTCAAATACTGGAAGACTGCTATCCTGTCTCCCCTGGTCCTTCTCTTCACTAGACCAGCCATGCCCAGTTCCTGCAACTGTTTGCATTTTAACAAATTGCATTGGTGCCTTCTTTGGGTTCTCTAAAGGACCGCTCCCACCACAAAGTTTCACAAACTTCCAAAAGGAAACCGAATAAATCCCAACGCAGACGTTCACTCCAGACATAAATACAAGCCTTCGTACTTCGTAGCAACCAAACAGGTTGAGCTGTTTCCTTCTTCGGGTAAATCTCCAAGGAGCAGCGGAAGAAAAGACAAAAAACCAACAGGCACATGGCTTTCTCGCGAACGGCATGTGTCGGCTGCCAAGGAAAAAAAGGGAAACACGGCCCTGCCAAGCCATATTTCGCTTTACGGAGCATCTGTCAGCTCAAGTGAGCTGTCAAGTGCCTTGAGTAAAAAGGCAGGGATTAGTAGGGACGGTCAGAGGAGGAAAGAATTAAACCTCCCAAAGGACAAGGAAACAAGGGATGGAAACTAAAAAAAGATGTGGAGACTCTAGGAAGAGGGCAGAGAAGAGCAACAAAGGTGATTAGGGGACTGGAGGCTAAAACGTATGAAGAACGGTTGCTGGAATTGGGTATGTCTAGTTTAATGAAAAGAAGGACTAGGGGAGACACGATAGCAGTCTTCCGATATCTCAGGGGCTGCCCCAAAGAAGAGGGAGTCAAGCTATTCTCCAAAGCACCTGAGGGCAGGACAAGAAGCAATGGGTAGAAACTCATCAAGGAGAGAAGCAACCTAGAACTAAGGAGAAACTTCCTGATGGTGAGAAGAATTCATCAGTGGAACAACTTGCCTCCAGAAGTTGTAAATGCTCCAACACTGGAAGTTTTTAAGAAGATGCTGGATAATCATTTGTGTGAAGTGGTGTAGGGTTTCCTGCCTAAGCAGAGGGTTGGACTAGAAGACCTCCAAGGTCCCTTCCAACTCTGTTATTCTATTCTATTCTATTCTATTCTATTCTATTCTATTCTATTCTATTCTATTCTATTCTATTCTATTCTATTCTATTCTATTCTATTCTATTCTATTCTATTCCATTCCATTCCATTCCATTCTATTCTATTCCATTCTTCATTCCTCTATTGTATTCTATTGTCTTGTCTTGTCTTGTCTTGTCTTGTCTTGTCTTGTCTTGTCTTGTCTTGTCTTCTATTCTATTCTATTCTATTCTATTCTATTCTATTCTATTCTATTCTATTCTATTCTATTCTAAACTAATCAAGGAGAGAAGCAAGCTGGAATTAAGGAGAAACTTCTTCTAACAGTGAGGACAATTACTTCTCTCCTGCAACAATTACTTCTCTCCAGTCTCGTGCGACATTTTATCGAAGGAAGCAGCTTTAGATGTTTCCATCAAAGCTGCTAAAGACAGACCGAACTATGGCCACGTGAATACTTTACTGGTGGACTTGCCTCCAAAAGTTGTGGGTGCTCCAATGTTGGAGGTTTTTAAAAAAGAGGTTGGATAACCATTTGTCTGAAGTGGTGGAGGGTTTCCTGCCTGAGCAGGGGGTTGGACTAGAAGACCTCCAAGGTCCCTTCCAACTCTGTTATTCTGTTCTGTTCTATTAATTTTTTTACCCCGACTAAGAAATGCCAGAGGAAAAGTAAGCTGTGGATGGCATTTCTGCTGTAGCTCCATCGAAGGACAGAAAACTCCCAGATGTTTCTTTGTCTTCTTTTTGGACACAGAGAAATCTTCCCTATTCATGGGTTATTTCAACAGTTCTTAGCTGGAAAACTCCTGAATTGGGAAGATCTCTTTGTGTCTAGGGGATGCAAAGTAGCTAAGATGCTGAGCTTGTCGATCAAAAGATCGGCAGTTCAGCGGTTCGAATCCCTAGTGCCGCGTAACGGGGTGAGCTCCCGTGACTTGTCCCAGCTTCTGCCAACCTAGCAGTTCGAAAGCACGCAAAAAAAATGTAAGTAGAAAAATAGGGACCACCTTTGGTGGGAAGGTAACAGCATTCCATGCGCCTTTGGCATTGAGTCATGCCGGCCACATGACCACGGAGACGTCTTCGGACAGCGCTGGCTCTTCGGTTTTGAAACGGAAATGAGCACCGGCCCCTAGAGTCGGGAACGACTAGCACATGTGTGCAAGGGGAACCTTTACCTCTATGTCCAGAAAAAGATAAGAGGAACATCTGGACGTTTTATGTCCTTCAATGGAGCTACAGCAGAAATGCCATCCACCTCTCAATTTTCCCCTACCTTGAAATAATAAAATCATATCACAATAATGAAGCTCAAGGATCACTGCTCCGTAAAAAGGAAAGGACACCCTGACGAAGCGAAAAGAGAGACGTAGAGAGGACTACATCAAAAATGTGGCTGTGTGTGCGAGCACATTAGAAGTGTGAAAATAAAAGGAAACCACATCAAGAGGCGCTGCTTGTTCATTCTGCAACACTTCAGAAAGGTGAGACAAAAGACTTCTCCCTTCTGTAGCATCTTCTGTCTCGTGCAACATTTCATCCAAGGATCTTCTCTAGATGTTTCCATCAAAGGTGCTAAAGATGGACACCCATGGCCACATGAATCTTATACTGGTGGGTTTCCTCTCACCGAAAGAAACAATTTATCTGGGTGCAATTCAAGGGTGCTGGTTGTCACCTTTGAAGTCCTTCATGGCTTGGGAGCAGGTTACCCGTTTAATGAAAAGAAGGACTAGGGGGGACATGTTCCAACATCTCAGGGGCTGCCCCAAAGAAAAGGGAGTCAAACTATTCTCCAAAGCACCTGAGGGCAGGACAAGAAGCAATGGATGGAAACTGATCAAGGAGAGAAGCAACCTAGGAGGAATTTCCTGGCAGTTACAACAATGAATCAGTGGAACAACTTGCCACCAGAAGTTGTGAATGTTCCAACACTGGAAGTTATTAAGAAGAGGTTGGATAACCATTTGTCTGAAGTGGTGTAGGGTTTCCTGCCTAAGCAGGGGGTTGGATAGAAGACCTCCAAGGTCCCTTCCAACTCTGTTATTCTATTCTATCTGAGGGACTGTCTCTTGCCAGTCACATCTACCCAACCCACCAGAGCAGAGAAGCAGGGAATGCTGCAGGTCCGATCCCCTAGGGAGATACACCTGGTGGGACCCAGAAGAAGGGCCTTCTCTGTGGTGGCTCCCTCTCTCTGGAACATCATTCCCCCCCCAGAGATTAGAATGGCCCCCACTCTAATTTTCTTCCGGATGCCGCTGAAGATCTGGTTCTGCCAGCGGGCCTGGGGAACCCAGACTGGGATGAAGCCCATTCAATGGCTCTTGTGATGTGCTGTCACTGGGGTGGGGGAGGTTCTTACATTAGTTTATTATTCTTTTTTATTGTTCTTGTTTTATATATGAGGTTTTTATATTCCTGTAAGCCACCTTGAGTCACCATGTGCAAATAGGTGGCAATATAAATCTAATGAATTAAATAATGAAGGAAGGAAGGAAGAAAAGAAAGAAAGAAAGAAAGAGGGAAGGAAGGAAAAAGAAAGAGAGAGAGAGAGAAAGAATAGGAAGGAAGGAAGGAAAAAGAAAGCAAGAGAGAGGAAGAGAAAAAGAAAAAGGAAGAAAAGGAAGAAAAGAGGAAGGAAGGAAGGAAAAAGAAAGAGAGAAAGAAAAGAAAGGAAGGAAGGAAAAAGAAAGAGAGAGAGGGAGAGGGAGAGAGAAAGAAAAGGAAGGAAGGAAGGAAAAAGAAAGAAAGGAAGAAGGAAAGGAAGGAAGGAAGGAAGGAAGGAAGGAAGGAAGGAAGGAAGGAAGGAAGAAAGAAAGAAAGAAAGAAAGAAAGAAAGAAAGAAAGAAAGAAAGAAAGAAAGAAAGAAAGAAAGAAAGAAAGAAAGAAAGAATTCCCTAGACCAGCGTTCTCCACCTGTGGCCCGCAGACTCCTGAGGGGCCGCGATGTCCTCTCGTTTGAAGAAATATTACTATTTATATGTTGAGTTATGTCTGGCGGGGTTTGTAAGTATGAAAAACGATCCTAAGTCACTTTTTTCGGTGCCCTTGTAACTTTGAACTGTCACTATATGAACTCTCGTAAGCGGAGGACTACCTGCACCAAGTTGGCACCTCTGCGCAAAGCCCAAAGAAACAATTTGCAAACCACAATTCCTGTGATCATCCCACCGTCCATCTTTCTTTTTTTTTTTTTAGCCTGTTGGGAAAACTCAGCTTGTATTAGAGAGAGGTGAACCACTTTCCCGCAGCCCCACATTCTTGGTTTCAACCTAGCGAGCCGCCATGTACATTCAACCCTGTGATTATTTTTTGCAATCCAGAGCGCACCGGTCGACAGAAATATTTTAAATATTTACAGAAAGCAATCGTCGTTGTGATTGCTTAACTCGGTCTTTCTTTTTTTTTCTAGTCCTCTCTTTGGTCCTCCAGTTTTGGTAGCCGACCAAAAAAAAAAAGGCTTAAACCAACACTGACCTGGTTTGTACAGTATTTCCTCTCTGCAGCTGTCTGAACAGCTGGGGAAATAGATGCTGCGGGAGATAACTATGGCAGCCCTGTTTGTTTATAGACTCCTTGGCGCACGCCTTTGATTCATTGCCTGCATATTTTTCCTCTTCTTCTCCAGATAAACGCGCCACACCTACTACTAAGTTTCGGAACTCGGTTTCTCGCATCGGGATTGCCCGCCGTCACAAAGCCACCATGACTCATCCGCCTCTCGGCAACGACGGACGGATGTGACAGATCCACATCCCAACGAGCACAGTCATGCCACTTCGCTGGAAGGAAGCCAAGGTTCAATGCATACCTCTCTATCGTGCCGATCGTTTAAAGGGCCTTTTTAAGTCTTATGCGTTTAAAATCTATATTTAAACGTACAATTACCCTGTTTCCCCGAAAATAAGACCCAACCGGAAAATAAACCCTAGCATGATTTTTCAGGATGCTCGTAATATAAGCCCTAAACCGCACCCCCCAAAAGGGCTTGGTGGCTCAGCAGATTGATAGCATTGTGATTAACACCAGCTGTCTGCAATTACTGTAAGTTCGAATCTCACCAGGCTCAAGGTTGACTCAGCCTTCCATCCTTTCTAAGGTAGGCAAATTGAGAACCCAGTTTGTGGGGGCAATAAGATGACTTTGTATAAATATACAAAAGGATGAAGGCATTGTAAGCCGCCCTGAGTCTCCGGAGAAGGGCGGCATATAAATCAAATTAAAAAAAAAAAGCTGCAGTTAAGATTGTCAGCCAGATGGAGGCATTTAGTACCGTATTTCCCCCCAAAATAAGACCTAACCAGAACATAAGTCCTAATACATCTTTTGGAGAACAAAATTAAATCTTATTTTCAGGGAAACACGGTAGTTCTCAACCTACAACCACTATTGAGCCGAGAATTGATGTGGCTAAGTGAGAAATTGGTTAAGTCAGTGTTTCTCAACCTTGGTAGCTTGAAGATGGGTGGACTTCAACTCCCAGAATCCCCCAGCCTGGCTTGGGGATTCTGGGAGTTGAAGTCCACCCATCTTCAAGCTACCAAGGTTGAGAAACACTGGGTTAAGTGAATTAGGGCTCCCCCCCCCACTTTACAACTTTTCCTGCTGCAGTTGTTAAATTAGTCACCCGGTTGTTAAGTGAATCTGGCTTCCCCGCGGACTGGGCTTTGTCAGAAGGGATCACCATGTGACCTCGGGAACACTGCGACCGTCATAACTACGAGTCAGTTTGCCAAGCGTCTGAATGTAAATCGTGTGATCGGGGGGGAATGCCGCAACGGTCGTAGGTGAGAAGAACGGTCGTAAGTCAGTTTTTTCCCCGTGCCGTTGTAACCTCAAACACTTTCATATGGGCAGGCTTCAACTCCCAGAATTCCCCAGTCAGCATGGGGAATTCTGGGAGTTGGTTAGGTGCTGATTTGGAGAATTCTGGGAGCTGAAGTCCACACGTCCTCAAGTTGCCACGGTTGAGAAATGGTAAGACCAAGAGTGGGCTGCTGGGGGTTCGCAAGGGTTCGGGAGAACCTCTAGCTAAGATTCTGTGCAGTTCGGAGAACCCCCAAATCCCACTCGTGGCTGGTCCCTCCCACCCCACCCTGCCCCTCCCAGGAGTCCCCACGGGACCCGTTTTGGATACAGATAAGTGCAGGCCTCACAGGAAGGATGAAAAACGGGCCTACCGGAAGTTTGGGAAGACCAGAAACGGGCCCATTTCCAGCCTCTAGAGCCTGGGGAGGCCGTTTTTGCCCTCCTAGAGGCTCAAAAAAAGCCTCCGGAGCCTGGGGAGGGCAAAAATGTCCCCCCCCCACCATGGTGCAGGAGGCCAACTAGGCCACGCCCACCATGGCCACGCCCACCCAGCAACCGGGCAGAGAACCCCTTGCTAAAATGTTTGAAGCCCACCCCTGGGTGCGCCATATACAAATGATTGCGCACTCGTTCAATTCTCGCATCGCAATAAGCCACTGCTTGTTTAATCAACGCTCGCAGAGAATCCCACCCACCCACATCCGCTAGGCCAAAAGCTTAACCCGCCATATCATGGCCTACTGAACAAATCATGATTAAATCAACCTTTAGTAAGATGGTACAAACTGACAAGTAAAACCAGCCACCAGGAAAGAAAGAAAAAAAAGAGCAGAGCAATGAGTGCCCTCTGTCCCAAAACAAGAAACAACCATTTATGGCTGGCATCGATACCACCAGCACGAATCGACTCTACGAAAGCACCAACCTTTGTCTCCAGCCAGCCCCGATGGCCTTCTAACCATCTTCCTCCATATTTCTATAGGATCTTTATATCCAGGCCTAATCAAGCATTCATTCATGACTTTTTTTTCCAACCCCGGACACAACTAAGCTTTTATTTTTCTTCTTTTCAGAAACAGTTGACCCTTCATGGGGAGATGCAGTGCAGGAGGGGTGAGGGGGGGGGAAATCCATAATTTAGATTACAGCATATAAAACAAAATCTTAATTGTCTTCCCCGCTGAATGGAGGACAAAACCCCAGGCTCCCTGCAGCTGGATTCTCCCCGAAGGACTCCCTTCTCTCCCACCAGAAAGTCCCCAATTCGTGGCATTTCTTCCAACAAGCTGCTGCTTTATAGCAAGAGGCCTCTGGAGAAAGGGGTCTTCGGCCCACCCCCCGTCTGAAGAAAGCTAATGGGGAGGGGGGGCATGGATGGGCGGCGAACAGCTGGAATGTTGGGGAAACCAAAGGCATCGGAAAGCGAGCAGGAATGGAAATATTGGCCTTCGAAGGGGAGAGAAGGAAAGGATAGGCAGGGATAGGTTGGGTGGGTGGGCTTGAGTTTTATTTATTTACTTATTTTTTTATAAACGACGTGAGGCAGCAAACAGGTCTAATACTCCCTCTTCTTCCTATTTTTCCCCCCCCCCAGAACAACAACCCTGTAAGATGGATTTGAGCTGAGGGTCTGCCCCAGTTTAATATTTAATATTTTTAATGTCAAATTTAATATTTAATATTTTTGACTGCCGGTTCTGTGGGTGTGACTTGGTGGGCGTGGCAGGGGAAGGATACTGTAAAATCTCCACTCCCACCCCACTCCAGGGGAAGGATACTGTAAAAGCACCATTCCCTCCCCAATCCAAGGGAAGGTTACTGCAAAATCCCCATTTCCTCCCAATCAGCTGGGACTTGGGAGGCAGAGAATAGATGGGGGTGGGGGCCAGTCAGAGTTTTTACTACCGGTTCTCTGAACTACTCAAAATTTCCGTTACCGGTTCTCCAGAACTGGTCAGAACCTGCTGAAACCCACCTCTGGTATGACCCAATGTCACACAGCTGGGTTTCATGCCTAAGGCAGGACTAGAACTCTCCATCTCCTGGTGATTGATCGAAAGCCACCTAGCCAGCTTTCTTGCCTAAAGCGGGACTAGAACTCTCCATCTCCTGGTGATTGGTCCAAAGTCACCCAGCTGGCTTTCATGCCTAAGGCAGGACTAGAACTCTCCATCGCCTGGTGATTGGTCCAAAGTCACCCAGCTGGCTTTCATGCCTAAGGTGGGACTAGAACTCTCCATCGCCTGGTGATTGGTCCAAAGTCACCCAGCTGGCTTTCATGCCTAAGGCAGGACTAGAACTCTCCATCGCCTGGTGATTGGTCCAAAGTCACCTAGCTGGCTTTCATGCCTAAGGCGGGACTAGAACTCTCCATCGCCTGGTGATTGGTCCAAAGTTACCCACTTGGCTTTCATACCTAAAGCAAGACTAGAACTCTCCATCTCCTGGTGATTGGTCCAAAGTTACCCACCTGGCTTTCATGCCTAAGGTGGGACTAGAACTCTCCATCGCCTGGTGATTGGTCCAAAGTCACCCAGCTGGCTTTCATGCCTAAGGCGGGACTAGAACTCTCCATCGCCTGGTGATTGGTCCAAAGTCACCTAGCCAGCTTTCATGCCTAAGGCGGGACTACAACTCTCCATCGCCTGGTGATTGGTGCAAAGTTACCCACCTGGCTTTCATGCCTACAACAAGACTAGAACTCTCCATCTCCTGGTGATTGGTCCAAAGTCACCCAGCTGGCTTTCATACCTAAGAAAGGACTAGAATTCACTATAACCTGGTTTCTAGCTATGCTGGCTGGAGAATTCTGGGAGTTGAAGTCCACAAGTCTTAAAGCTGCCAAGTTTGAAGACCTCTGCTTTAGACCAAACCTTGAAGACACCCTTCCTTGCAACAGTTTTTAGGGAAATCTCTGCCTTGGATAGGTAAGAAAAGACAGCTTAATTACAGCTTGGCCCCAAAACCCAACTCCCCCCCCCCCAAAAAAATTGACCCAGGCATCTCTGCTTCTCCAGATGTGCTGAGCTACAGATGTTTTTTTTTTGTTCTCAGCATGGAACTGAAAAAAAAACCAACAACCCAGATCCGATCTCCCAAATATGGATCAGCGGGCTTTGATGTTATGCAGATGAAGGAAAGTTGTTTGGGGTTTTCGATTGCTGTGAGAATCCAAGGTTGTTCTTTAACACATTGGCCTATTAATTCAGAGGTGTGTGTGTGTGTTTGTGTTTAAATGTGAAACTGGCCTGAAACTGCAGTGACTGCAATTCTGGCCATTCGGGAGAACAAAGGCCAAAAACAGCATTTTATCTCTAATCATGGTTAAGCAACAGAAGAAGGAATGTCCGAGGAAAAGGCCTGGTTATTTTTAATTTATTATTTTTTTTCCAATGCTGGCTTATCGAAATCAAGAAAGATCCCGGAGCTGCAAATCAAGCGGATTTTTTAACAAACCAAGCAGAAGAACCAGAAATTTGGAGCGAGTAGAGGGACAGGGACGTTTTAGTAATCAATTCAGTTCAACTGAGGCCACCAAGAGCCCGGATCAAAAAAATCTTCAGCAGCGTCAGAAATCACATGCACAAAATTGCAAAGAAAGAAAAAGAGCATGCAATCTCGTGTGTGCGGATAGATAGAAAGAAAGACAGGTTGGGGGCAGAGTCCATGGGAGGTGGGGGGGTTGAGAACAGAATTGGGGGAGGGGGTGTCTAGGGCTCAGAGACCCACCTGGCCAGAGAAACCCAAAGGCACCGAAAGACAATTTCTCATGAAAATCACCACTTCTCACAACTATTCACAGCAGGTTGCCCAAAATTATTAAGCAAGCTTGCCCAAACCTTGAAACTCCCTCTAGCTGCACCCCAGGGACAAAGAGACCAGTGGCTCTGTGACTTCAGCTGGACTCCAGCTCCCATCATCCTTGACCCAGAACAAGAGTGGCTGGTTTGAATCACAGGCTTGCCAGGGTGGCTGTGTCCCACAAGAGAATCCACCTCCACCAGCCCACGACCGTGGGGATCACACACAACCCTAAACCGCGACAAATAATAATAATAATAATAATAATAATAATTTTATTTCTATACCGCCCTTCTCCCGAAGGACTCAGGGCGGTGTACAGCCAATTTAAAAACACAAGACACAACAATAATTAAAAATTAAAATAATTAAATAGATTTGGCCGATTTAAAACCCCAAAAATTTAAAATACCCCAATTTAAAATTATTAAGTTGACAAGCGCTTTGGCTGGCTTTTCGCCTTTCCCGTGTCAAGCCGGATCGTGGGAACCGACCGAAGCGCGTTCACCATCCTTCCACCCGCACAAAAAAACACCAAACTCCCAAATTGGGGGAGAGGGGAAAATCGCCTGCCGCCCCCCCCCTCCCGGGACTCTACTATGCCCGGCTCCCTCCTCCCCAGTACCCCCCCCAAAAAAGGCGCCCCCCCCCGCCCCAAGGATACCCGACGTTGAAATCTAGGAGAACTCCTCTGTACGCGCTCAGAGGCACTCTCGTCCGACCCCGGCACGCGGCAGACCCCTCCATTGGCGCCCCCTCCTCTCCAGACCACCAACCCCAAAAGGCTCCCCCGAGGAATGCCCAGCTTGAAATCTTGGGGTGCCTCTCTATACGCGCTCAGAGGTACTCTCGTCCGACCCCGGCACGAACGAAGATGAGAATAAACGCCTCCATCTGCGCTCCCTCTTCTCCAGTCCATCCACCCCCCAAAAAAGGCTCTCCCCAAGAATGCCCGATGTTAAAATCTTGGGGTGCCTCTCTGTACGCGCTCAGAGACACTCTCGTCCGACCCCGGCGCGAACGAAGATGAGAACAAACCCCTCCATCTGCGCTCCCTCTTCTCCAGTCCACCCCCAAAAAAGCTCCCCCCAAGAACGGCCGGGTTGAAATCTTGGGGTGCCCCTCTGTACGCGCTCAGAGGCATTCTCGTCCGACCCCGGCACGAACGAAGATGAGAACAAACGCCTCCATCTGCGCTCCCTCTTCTCCAGTCCACCCTCCAAAAAGGCTCTCCCCAAGAATGCCCGATGTTAAAATCTTGGGGTGCCTCTCTGTACGCGCTCAGAGGCATTCTCGTCCGACCCCGGCGCGGGACGGAGAGGGATAAAACCCTTCCATCTGCGGCTTCCTCTTCCCCAGCGCCCCAAAAAGGCGCTCCACCCAAGAACGGCCGGGTTGAAATCTTGGGGTGCCTCTCTGTACGCGCGCAGAGGCACTCTGGTCCGACCCCGGCATAGGACGGAGATGGGGGGAAAAAAACCCTTTATCTGCGCCTTCCTCCTCCCTAGTTCCCTCCCCCCCCAAAAAGGCACCCCCCTAAGAATGCCCGGCTTGAAATCTTGGGGTGCCTCTCTGCACGCGCTCAGAGGCACTCTCGTCCGACCCCGGCACGGGACGGAGATGGGGGGGAAAAAACCCCTCTATCTGCGGCTTACCTCCTCCCCAGTTCCCTCCCCCCCAAAGGCGCCCCCCGGCTTTGAAATCTTGGGGTGCCTCTCTGTACGCGCTCAGAGGCACTCTCGTCCAGTCCACTGGACTCCAGCTCCCATCATCCTTGACCCAGAACAGAGCGGCTAGTTTGACTCCCAGGCTTGCCTGCGGAGAGGGAGGGAGGGGGGGAAAAAAACCCCTCCATCTGAGCCCCCCTCCCCAAGACCCCTTTCGCCCGGAGAGGCTCGCCCGGCTCGGATTGCAACGCCAGCCGGGTCGGCCTTGCTGGCTCACCGGTTCCTCCTCCTCCTCCTCCTCCTCCTCCTTCTCCCTCTTCCTCCATGGTGGAGCAGCAACTCGGCTCGCCCGGGACTCTCTCTCTCTCTCCGCGGCTCCTTTGCTTTGCCGCCTCCGCCGCCGCCGCTTATGCAGCTGTTGCAGCTGTTTTCAGCCGCCGCTGCCTCGGCCCGCCCGGTTGGCTCGTCTGACCCGGTGCAGCCTCCGCGGAAATGGGCGGACGGTTGATGCCTCGCCTCTCCCCGCCGCCTCTGCCCCGCCTGCGCTGCGCTGCTCCAGCCAGGGGAGGGGAGGGGGGGATGCCCAGGGAGGGGGGGGAGGAGAGGGTGGGGGGGGGAGAGAGAGAGAGAGACAATTCAGGGGCACCTCTGCCAACCAATCACCGCCAGGGGGCAGCCCAGGGGGACCCAGAGGCCAAATGGGGGCTCTCCCACCCACCCCCCAAAAAAAACCGATATTGGGGTCTGGGGAAGATGGGCATCCTCTCCATCCATCGATCCCACCCCCCAAAGGAGTACCAAATTCGTAGGATTTGGTACCCCCCCCAAAAAATCCGATATTGGGGTCTGGGGAAGATGGGCATCCTCTCCATCCATCAATGTTTGTAGGATTTGGTCCATCCATCCATTTGGTACCCACCCACCCATCCCCCAAAAAACGATATTGGGGTCTGGGGAAGATGGGCATCCTCTCCATCCATCGATCCCACCCCCCAAAGGAGTACCAAATTTGTAGGATTTGGTACCCACCCACCCACCCCCCAAAAACCCGATATTGGGGTCTGGGGAAGATGGGCATCCTCTCCATCCATCGATGTTCATAGGATTTGCTACCCACCCACCCACCCCCAAAAAAAACCCGATATTGGGGTCTGGGGAAGATGGGCATCCTCTCCATCCATTGATGTTCATAGGATTTAGTACCCCCCCCCAAAGGAGTACCAAATTCGTAGGATTTGGTACCCCCCCCCAAAAAAAACTGATATTGGGGTCTGGGGAAGATGGGCATCCTCTCCATCCATCGATGTTTGTCGGATTTGGTACCCCCCCACCCCCCAAAGGAGTACCAAATTCGTAGGATTTGGTACCCCCCCCCAAAAAAATCCGATATTGGGGTCTGGGGAAGATGGGCATCCTCTCCATCCATCGATGTTCGTAGGATTTGGTACCCACCCACCCCTACCCCCCAAAGGAGTACCAAATTCGTAGGATTTGGTAGCCCCCCAAAAAAAACCCGATATTGGGGTCTGGGGAAGATGGGCATCCTCTCCATCCATCGATGTTTTTAGGATTTGGTACCCACCCCCCACCCCCCAAAGGAGTACCAAATTCGTAGGATTTGGTACCCCCCCCAAAAAAATCCGATATTGGGGTCTGGGGAAGATGGGCATCCTCTCCATCCATCAATGTTCATAGGATTTGGTACCCACCCCCCACCCCCCAAAGGAGTACCAAATTCATAGGATTTGGTACCCACCCACCCACCCACCCCAAAAAAACGATATTGGGGTGTGGGGAAGATCGGCATCCTCTCCATCCATCGATGTTCGTAGGATTTGGTACCCTGGGAAGCTGGAGGTTTTGTTTTATGTTTTGTTTGTTTTATTAAATTTATATACAGCCCTACTCCCGAAGGACTCAGGGAGGTGAACAGGCACAGGATAAAATACATAAATACAAAAGTTAGAAACAATTTGAAACCAAATTAAATAATTTAGCCCGAGACAATTAAAAATCCCAATAATTTAAAACAAATTAAAATTTCAGTTTAAAAAATTAAAAAGAAAGGGGAGAAATTTAGGCCAGGCTGGCTTGCTGGTGTTTAGTGGCACCTTGATTTGGGTGTCAGTTTACTTACTTATTAAATTTACTTATTAAATTTAAGTTTAATTTTAATTTTAATTTTTTTTATTTTATTGGATTTATATACCGCCCTACTCCCGGAAGGACTCAGGGCGGTGAACAGCCAAAAAAGATAAAAACACACAAACTACAAAAATTGAAAAGACAATATAAAAACCCATGAAATAATTTGGCCCAAAACAAATTAAAACACCCCTAATAATTTTAAAACAAATTTACAATTTCCAATTTAAAAGGGAAAGTTAGGCCAGGCCAGCCTGCTGAAATAAAAAGGGCATGGCGGAAGGTGCGTAAATCCGGGATCGTCCGTATCTCTGGGGGGGGGGAGCTCGTTCCAGATGGCGGGTGCCCCCACAGAGAAGGCTCTCCCCCTGGAGGCCGCCAGTCGACACTGTTTGGCCGACGGCACCCTGAGGAGTCCCTCTCTATGTGAGCGTAGTGGCCGGTGAGAGGCTACTGGTGGCAGAAGGCGGTCCCGTAAGTACCCAGGTCCTAAGCCATGGAGCGCTCTAAAGGTGGTAACCAAAACCTTGAAGCGCACCCGGAAGGCCACCGGGAGCCAGTGCAGCTCGCGCAGGAGAAGTGTGATTAAGGGAGCGATTTGGATGTTTCTTGCAGTGCTGGGGAAGGTCAAGCGGGGAATTGTGGCCGGACTTTGGACAGGAGCTGATTGTGGGAGGGCAGGGGTGTTGGTGGTTGCGCCACTAAAGCACAGCGTCGTGGCGTGCAAAACGTTGGAGTTCGGAGGTCTAAAGGTAAAGGTTCCCCTCGCACATACGTGCTGATCGTTTCCGGCTCTAGGGGGCAGTGCTCATCTCCGTTTCAAAGCCGAAGAGCCAGCGCTGTCCGAAGACGTCTCCGTGGTCATGTGGCCGGCATGACTCAACGCCAAAGGCGCACGGAACGCCGTTACCTTCCCACCAAAGGTGGTCCCTATTTTTCTACTTGCATTTTTATTTTTACGTGCTTTCGAACTGCTAGGTTGGCAGAAGCTGGGACAAGTAATGGGAGCTCATCCCATTACGCGGCGCTAGGGATTTGAACCGCTGAACTGCTGAGCTTTCGATCGACAAGCTCAGCGTCTTAGCCATTGAGCCACCATGTCCCTTAGGTGGTCTGAAGAGCCCCAAATAAGTCTTGACGGACAAGCTGCAAAACGAATCGGAGGTACAGTCGGTGGAGCCGGCTGCCAATTTGAAATGATGATATTATGGTATGGGGTGTGGTATGGGGTTGTGTTGTTATGGGGTTGTGTTGTTATTGTGCAGGTAGTCCACGGCTTACAACAGTTCATTCGGTGAAGTTACAAACGGCACTGACAAAAAAGTGACTTATGACTGATTTTCACACTTATGACCGTTGCAGCGTTCACCCCACGGTCACGTAATCAAAATTCGGATGCTTGGCAACTGACTCGCATTTATGACAGTTGCAGCGTCCCGGATCGTCACGCAATCCCCTTTTGCAACCTCCTGACGAGCAAAGTCAACGAGGAAGCCAGTTTCACTTTACAGCCTTGGTATTAGCGGCAGTGATTTGCTTAACAACTCTGGCAAGAAATGTCATAAAAGTCCATAAAATGGAACTCATTGAACTGTCTCACTTAGCAATGGAAATTTGGGGCTCAATTGTGGTCGACTTGTATTCAGTTCAATTCAATTCAAAAGAGGCGAAGCAAATTTTCCATTCTCTCTCTCTCTCTCCCCCCATCTGTCTCTCTTATTCTCTATCTCTCTCTGTCTCTCCCTCTCTCTCTCTTTATCTTTCTCTCTCTCTGACATTCTCTCTCTGTCTCTCACTCACTGACTGTCTCTCTCTCTCTCTCTCTTTCATTCTCTCATTCTCTGCCTGTCTCTATTTCTCCCCCTCTTCCCCTCTCTCTCATTCTCTCTCTCTCTCTCTCCATCTGTCTGTCTCTCATTCTCTATCTCTCTCTGTCTCTATCTCTTTATCTTTCTCTCTCTCTGACATTCTCTCTCTGTCTCTCACTCACTGACTTTCTCTCTCTCTCTCTCATTCTCTCATTCTCTGCCTGTCTCTATTTCTCCCCCTCCCCCCTCTCTCTCATTCTCTCTCTCTCTCTCTCCATCTGTCTGTCTCTCATTCTCTATCTCTCTCTGTCTCTATCTCTTTATCTTTCTCTCTCTCTGTCATTCTCTGTCTCTCTCTCTCTCTGTGTCTCTCTCTCCCTCCCGGTCTGTCTGTCTCTCATTCTCTCTATTTCTCTCTCTCTTCTCTGTCATTCTTTCTCTCTGTCTCTCATTCTCTCTATATCTATCTATCTATCTATCTATCTATCTATCTATCTATCTATCTATCTATCTATCTATCTCTCTACCTACCTACCTACCTACCTACCTACCTACCTACCTATCTCAATATCAGGACTGCTCATTCTTTTGCATGTTAAAAACAGTGCAACGAAAGGCATCCATATTAACGTCTAACCTTCGCAACGACAACGAGGTTCACAAGCGCAACAAGCTGTGCTTTAGCAGTGAATCAGCCCGTCTGCTGAGGTTAAGACGTGGGAGATCTTCAGGCATCACTGACACTCTTATGTTTCCAACTGTGGCTTCGTGGTCTCTGTAGGCCACCTACGTGCTGCTCAAGTTCTCAAATTCTTCGGCTGAAGAACGTCTGCTGGAAACCCCTCTTCAAGTAACTTCATGAAACTAATCGAAGCCAGTAAAGAAAACTTCACATGCATACCACAGCCCTTACAATTTCAAAATGAATAATTCTGATAAGTTTCTTTTTTTTTTTAAGCCACTGCGATGAGGGGCTGAGGAAAACCCTGAACATTTATTTTACAAATACAGCTTACTTGCCCAAATGAGACTACTTCAGGGGTGAAATCCAGCAGGTTCTGACAGGTTCTGGAGAACCGGTAGCGGAAATTTTGAGTAGTTCGGAGAACCGGCAAATGCCACCTCTGGCTGGCCCCAGAGTAGGGTGGGAATGGAGATTTTGCAATATCTTTCCTCTGGAGTGGGGAGGGAATGGGGATTTTGCAGTATCCTTCCCCTGGACTGGGGTGGGAATGGGGATTTTGCAATATCCTTCCCCTGGACTTCAGTTCTGGATGAGAAGCGAAATGTTTTCAAGGTTAAACAAAAAACAAACAAAAAAAAAGTCCAGTTGCCTTTTGGAAAAGCACTTTGGGACATTATTCCTCATGTCTTCCTTTCCTGTTTCCATATTTTCTCTCATTCCAGCGGTGAAATCCACTTATCTTCGCTACCAGTTCGGGAGTGTGAGTACGCGTGCCTCTTCTGCGCACGTCCTGTTAAAAACGGGATGTAATGACGTCCCAGCGGGTGGGCGGAGCCTCCCACCGCCGGCACTACCAGTTCGCACGAGACGGAGAGATCCGACCGGATTTCACCACTGCCTACATCATAGATGAATGCCCCCCCCCAAAATGTATTTTTCAACAAATGAAGAGCTGCTTATATATAACAGGCCAATTTTGGTGCTTGATGGACCATAGGAACTCAGTCTACAGCAGGGTTCGGCAACCTTAAACACTCAAAGAGCCACAAAGGGCCTAATCGGGAGCCCCCGTTCAATTCTGGAGCTGACCAGAAGTCCTGTTTCCCCCCACCATAGAGTCTCCTCGTAGCACGGCATTCTTTTTCCTCTATCTGTCCTAACCGAAAGCCAGTGGTGGGTTCCTCCCGGTTCAGTCCGGTTCGGCCGAGCCGGTAGCGGTGACGATATGATGTCACCGAACTGGTTCTCCCCACCCCGCCCTCCCCCCCACCCCCGACCCACGTTATTCTTACCTTTTATTTGGTCCCACCCGCAATCTATTGCTGCCTCCTGAGTCCCAGCTGATGACTAGAGGGAAAAAAACTGTTTAAACTCTTGCCGCGGGGCTTCAAAGGGCCGCCCTACAGCTGATCAGTGTTAAAAGCAAACAAATGAGTCGGGTCGTAAGTGCAAGGACTTGGTCGTAAGTGCGAGGATCTTCCAGAAATGACTCTCACCAGCTAGCCACGCCCACCTAGTCACATGACCTCCAAGCCACACCCACAAAATAAGCCACGCCCACAGAACCGGTAGTAAAAAAATTTAGAACCCACCCCTGCCGAAAGCCCTATCAATTGTGGAGAGCCGCAGCAGAGGGATGAAAGAGCCACATGAGGCTCCAGAGCTGCAGGTTGCTGACTCCTAGTCTACAGAGTTGGTCTACTGAGAAGACCATGTTTGTATCCCCATCAAGGTAGAAGTTGTAAATCAGAGAGGGAAGAACCTTAATTTATCTCTTCCAAGAGATCAACCTTCAGTCCTTCTTCTACTTGTATTGGACATAAATATCCACAGTTCAACCTAAGCTCTGGAAGAAGACCACAGTTTGGCCTGCTTCGTATTTTTGCCCCCCCCCCAAAAAAAGCGATTCCCATTTTTCTTCCAACAGTTCCTCCGTTGCCTCCAAGTTGGATTGTCAAACCAGCATGACCAGAAAATCCAGACGTAACCGAGGGTAGAACTCCAGTGGAATTAAGCGTGCGAGGAGGTGTGATTGGAATTAATAGCAACCAGGACACAACAGGTTGGATGAAAAAGACGTCCCAAGTTTGAAAAGAAGCTTTACTATAAAAGGAAAACAACAACAACAACAAAAAAACCTAGAAAAGACGCATTTGTTAAAATTCGATAGAATTTCCTTCGGAGGCGGATCGAGCGAAGATGGTGTTTTCGAGCTGAGTTTTCTTCACGTGCATTTTGATCAAACCGGTGATGGCTTCATTGCCAAACATTTCGGCGAGCTGCAAAGGATTCAGGCCTCCCATCACGCTATTTACATCTGCGGCAGCATTCAGCAGTAAATAGCAAATGCCCAGATGCCCTGAAAGAAAGGAAGGAAGGAAGGAAGGAAGGAAGGAAGGAAGGAAGGAAGGAAGAAAGAAAGAAAGAAAGAAAGAAAGAAAGAAAGAAAGAAAGAAAGAAAGAAAGAAAGAAAGAAAAAAGGAGGGAGGGAGGGAGGGAGGGAGGGAAGGAAGGAAGGAAAAAAAGTGAGAGAGAGAGAAAGAAAAGGAAGGAAGGAAGGAAAAAGAAAGCGAGAGAGAAAGAAAAGGAAGGAAGGAAAAAGAAAGCAAAAGAGAAAGAAAAGGAAGGAAGGAAGGAAAAAAGCAAGAGAGAGAGAAAGAAAAGGAAGGAAGGAAGGAAAAAGAAAGCGAGAGAGAGAGAGAAAGAAAAGGAAGGAAGGGAAAAAGAAAACAAGAGAGAAAGAAAAAGAAGGAAAGAAGGAAGGAAAAAGAGAGAAAGAAGAAAGAAAGAAAAAAGAGGAAGGAAGGAAGGAAGGAAAGAAGGAAAAAGGAAGTGAGAGAGAGAAAGAAAAGGAAGGAAGGAAAGAAAGAAGGAAAAAGAAAGCGAGAAAGAAAAGGAAGGAAGGAAAAAGAGAAAGAAGAAAGAAAGAAAAAAGGAAAGAAAGAAAGAAAGAAGAAAGAAAGAAAGAAAGAAAGAAAGAAAGAAAGAAAGAAAGAAAGAAAGAAAGAAAAAGAAATTTTATGAAATGACTCCCTCTCTCCATTTATTCTAAAACTGCCATGAGATTTAATTTGGCTTCTCTATTAATTACTTATTCCTGATTAGATTTATATCTAATATAAACTCATTACATTGGAATTATTTTCTTCTTAAAACTACAACCTTCTGTGGCAAGTTGGGCTGATGGAGGAGGATTAATCTACAAGTAGCCCTCGATTTACAACTATTCGTTTAGTGACCGTTCAAAGTGAAAAAGGGACTTACAACGGGTCCTCACACTTGCGACCATCAAGGCATCCCCATGGTCACATGATCAAAATTCAGACCCTTGGCAACTGGCATGTACTTATGACAGTTGCGGCGTCCCAGGTCACGGGATTCCCTTTTGTGACTTTCTTAACAAGTCAAATCAAGCCAGATTTATTTAACGATCATGTTACTAACTTAATTGCAGTGATTCACTTAACAACTGTGGCAGGAAAGGTCGTAAAATGGGGCAAAATTCACTTAACTGCCTTGCTTAGCATTGGAAATTTTGAGCTCAATTTTGGTCATAAGTCAAGGACTATCCCTTTAATGTAACATTTTCTTTTTTAATGTAAATTTCCATCCTACACATACTGATAGGTTGGACGAGGAAGAAGTAGACATTTTTTTACTAGGACAGGGGTCAGCAACCGTAAACACTCAAAGAGCCACAAAATCGGAAGCCCCCATTCAATTCTGGAGCCGACCGGAAGTCCGGTTCCCCCACCATAGAGTCTCCTCCTATCACACCGTCCTTTTTCCTCTGTTGACCGGCAGTCAGTTCCCCCACCATAGAGTCTCCTCCTAGCACTTTTTCTTCTACCTGTCCTAATCAACAGCCCCATCAATTGTGGAGCCGACCAGCAACAGGGAGCTGCAGCAGAGGGATGAAAGAGCCACATGCGGCTCCAGAGCCGCAGGTTGCCGACCCCTGTACTAGGACAATGGAAGGGAAACCCCAATTCCCAAGCTATTCCAATCTGAATTGTCTTCCCTCCTCATTTGAAAACCTCACCAAGCTTCTTCGGCACAATCGCAAATCTTTGTGGGTTTTCCTTGGTTCTTCTAAGGCCATTGTCCTAGTACTGGTAGCAAGATTTAATATTTACCATAAACAATTGCCAGGTGCAACGGAGTTGCCCCATCACACTGGGGATTTTGGACGTTCACGTTAATCCCAGGATAATGTAAAAGCAGAGAAATTAGATGCATTTTGCCAGTGTTCACTGCAGCGTGGAGAGGAGTGTTCCCATTTTCGGCTGCCTGGTTTATGTCAGGTACGGGAAGAGCCTGCAAATCAAGACATGGAAGGCATCAGCAGGAAAGAACATAGCTTGAAAAAAGCTCCACTACAGGTCGTTCTCGATTTACGACCACAGTTGAGCCCAAAAATTTCTCTTGCTACGCGAGACAGCTCTTAAGTGAGTTTTGCTCCATGTTACGACCTTCCTGGCCACAGTTTGTTAAATGATTCACTGCAGTTCAGGAGTAGGATTGAAAAATTTTAGCAACCGATTCTCTGCCCAGTTGCTGGGTGGATGTGGCCACGAGGGTGTGGCCTACTCAGCCTCCTGCACTGGGATGGGGGAGCGGCTTTTCGCCCTCCCCAGGCTCTGGAGGCTTCTTCGAGCCTCCAGGAGGGCAAAAACAGCCTCCCCTGGGTTCTGGAGGCCCTCTGGAGGGCGGAAACGGGCCCATTTCCGGACTTCCGGAACTTCTGGGAGGCCCATTTTTCGCCTCCCAGAGCTTCCGCGCAGGCGCTGCACTTACCTCGCATCCAAAATGAGCCGCGTGGAGACTCCTGGGACGGGCAGGGCTGGGTAGGCGGGGCCAGTCAGTCCTTGCAACCAGTTCGGCGAACCAGATGTAAAATTAGCATCCGATTCACCCGAACCGGTCCAAACCGGCTGAATCCCACTCCTGCTGCAGTTGTTAAATTAGTTACACTATCTTTGGAAAATCTGCAATCATCCAAGGTTTCTTGCACGCAACTGACCATTTCAAGAAAATACTCCAGAATCTTAGACTGGTCATAGATTGTGGCCAGAAATAAAAGATTTCGGTTTTTTTCATCCACGATGCTCAGGTCCAGCTTCTGGCTTCTGACCAGATAATCCAAAACATCGGCGTATCCCCACTGGACAGCCTGCAGAGCTCTTAGGAGGAGAAAAGCAAAGACGTGAATAGTCTAAACCGTTTGCAAAAGGACCAGCAACGAAGACATTTCAAAGTTGATACAAGTGATTCCTTCAAGGAAGAAGTAAAATCGCCCAGCTTTAGGAATTGCAAACATCTGGCCTCTAACCCCCTCCAGTGGTGTGAACCAGCAATTCCATCATCCGCTTCAAGACACAATTTTGTTGTATGCATACCTTATTTCTATTTGAAAAGATCTCTGCTTATCCAGAAGCCTCTTTTGTTAAACTGTGTTCTAATCAGATTTGACAGCAGCTGAAGGAATCTGCTCTCTAGCAAAAGACTCCACATCCAATGTAAATATTTTACTTTTAAAAGTAAAAAAAAAAGCCTCTGATGATTACGCGGCTCAGCTGGGATCGTCAGAGCCTTTTAAAAGCATTTTTTCTACAACCTCAAGAGGTTGTAGAAAAAAATGCTTTTAAAAGAAAAAAAAAAAGCCTCTGACGATCAGGCAACTCAGCTGGGATCGACAGAGCCTTTTAAAAGCATTTTTTTTTACAACCTCTTCAGCCGAAGAGGTTGTAGAAAAAAAATGCCTTTAAAAGCCTCTGACGATTCCAGCTGAGTTGCCTGATCGTCAGAGGCTTTTAAAAGCATTTTTTTCTGCAACCTCTTACATTATGACTGCACAGTTCAAAGCTATGGCAATCTTGGAAAAAGTGACGTGTTACTTGTACTCACACTTACGACCCGTCGTACCATCCCCACAATCATGTGATTGCAATTTGAGCACTTGGCAACCAGCTTACATTTACGGCCAGTTGTAGCATTCTGCAGTCACGTGATAGCAACTGGCGAGGTTTTTTTTTTTGCTGATTTCTGGCAAAAAAATCGTCCATTGGGGTAGCTGGTTTCTTTGAACAACTTGTGTGATTCGTTTAACAACCGTCGTAAATATTGTCATAAACCTGGGTCTGACTCGCTTACGATGGCAACAACCTACAATGGAAGTTCCCGTCCCACTTGTGGTCTTAAGTCAAGGATTCCTTGCAAAAAATGTATATTGTTAAGGAGATTTTATGGCTGTCAATATCTTTACCTTTCTTTCATGACTTCACTAGTTTCTTGTTTGGGAGCAGGACTAGGACTCTTGATGGCTGCTTCACAAGAGAGTTGGGTACTGACCAACGCCTTATAGAACTGAATTTCAAAATTAGGAAACTTAGTATGTGAACGTGCAAATTAACTAGCTCCAAATCTCTCTAATTCATCAACATTTAAAAAGAAATTATTATGGTAAGAAAAGCATATACAATCACAGCTCGGACAGTTATTCATAAAAAGAAGAGAATATCTGTAGCTCAGAGTTGAACTGTGGGCCCCTTCGTTTTCTTGCAGACATTTCATTGCCCCCCTAGGTACTGTATTTTTCGGAGTATAAGACACTCCGGACTATAAGACGCACCTAACTAAGCAAGAAAAAAAAATCTGCCTCTGCCTCTCAGCAATTTGCCTCCTTGCAGCAATCAGCAAACAGCCTGCTTTAGTTTCATTTTCATTTTCAGCAAAGCCTGATTAGCACAAGAAAACATTTTTTGCCTCCCAGCAATTTGCCTCCTTGCAGCAAACAGCGGAGGCCCGCACGGCAATAGGCCATGGCAATCCCTGCAGTCTGAAACAGCTGACAGTTGGGAGGCTGATCCAACCGACAATCAGCTGCTTGTGCTAATCAGGCTGTGCTCAAGCTGAAACAGGCTGTTTGCTGCAAGGTGGTAAATTGCTGGGAGGCAGAGGCCAGCGGGTAGGGGCCGGCGGGTGGGTGGGGCTACATTCGGTGTATAAGACGCAGCCAAATTTTCACCCTCTTTTGGGGTGGGGAAGTGTGTCTTATACTCCGAAAAATACGGTAACTTCATCAGTGCTAGAAGGGAGTAGGGTTTGCTCTCTATTTATTACCCCTTCTAGCACTGATAGCATTACTTAGTTGGGTAAAATTTACCCAATTTAGTTGGGAGAAAGAGCCTTGGTGGATCAGCGGACTAAAGCTGCTTACTTAATGTTCGTTTTCTAGGGTGTTTTTAAACCACACTGTATGTGCAGTCTCGGCACATGGACAACGTTAAAAACAACAACATATAAGCAGGGGTGGGCTTCAAAAATTTTAGCAAGGGGTTCTCTGCCCGGTTGCTGGGTGAGCGTGACCATGGTGGGCGTGGCCTAGTCGGCCTCCTGCACCACCTGGGGGGGGCAGTTGTCCTCCCCGGGCTCCAGAGGCTTTCCTTGAGCCTCTGGGAGTGCGAAAATGGCCTCCCCAGGCTCCAGAGGCTGGAAACAGGCCCATTTCTGGCGTTTCCGAACTTCTGGTAGGGCCGTTTTTTGCCCTCCCTGAACCTCCACATGCACCCTGCATATCTGCATCCAAAATGGGCCGTGTGGGGACTCCTGGGAGGGGCGGGGTGGGATGGGCAGGGCCAGCCAGGAGTGGGATTTGGGGGTTCTCCGAACTGCACAGAATCTTAGCTAGAGGTTCTTCCGAACCCCTGCGAACCCCCAGCAGCCCCACCCCTGCATATAAGCCAGTTTACAATCCTTTTCTCCTCCTGCCCCCATTTCCCACCTGGGTTGTTTACCTTGACCATAGCGTGCCAGAGATTCGCAAGGGCAAATTCTCGTATAGCGAGCAGCCACTGAGTGATCTGAGGGTTTTTGCTCGGATACTGGATGTTGGAAAGCATTTCCCTGTATCCGGATGTGTTGGGCGAAGACATGAGGTTCAAGTAATCTAGGAAAATGTAGGGGTGCTGATGGCTGGCCAGCCCCATTGGATATTCGCTCAGGGCAACCAACAAGATGGAACTCAACTCGGAAGGCTGAAGGCCCTTGGAGTCCAATCCTTCTAGGAACGCAAGATGGACGTCATCTTCGATCACCCCCAGTTCCAGTTCCAACAACTGTTGCTTCTGGTCGTTTTGGAGTTCAGATAGCCAGAAGTGTGCAAATTGTACAAAGTTTTCCCTGGAGGAGCTCCACTTGCCCAGCTCGCTAAGGACCCCTTGAGCCTTCTCTTGCCAACCTGTTACCGAGGTGCTATCGAAGTACCTGAAGATCTTCTCCAAGAGCTGGTTTTCTGGTAAGAAATGCAGGTTGAGGGACTCCTTGGAAGACACGATTCCGTTGGTCACCTGGCTCAGGTTGGGCAGGACTTTTTTACCAATATGGGGGAGTGGGACAGCGTTGAAGAGAGGGCAGTTCCTGATCTTTAGGGAGAAGAATTCCTTTTGCAAATGGTTGTTGCTGGCCTGGGAGTGAGCCATTAAGGTGTGGATATTTGGAAGGTGAAGGATCTCTTGTGGCTGATCCAAGCCACTTTCCTGCAGCTGCTGTCCCAGCTCCTCTTCCTGGGCCATAGTCAGAACAGAGAGGTCTGTCACTCGGTCCTCGACGCTCTGCATGGTCGTGAAGCCCAGGATACGGTGAGCGGCCTTCCTTGGCAACGTAAGTCACAATTTAATGGATCTCAATATGAACCTGCGATAAAGCAAAAAAAAATAACGGGAAAATACAGGCAAGTCAACAAGAGTTGGACAAGAACAGAGGTGCTATTCAGCCGGTTCATATCGGTTCGGCCGAACCGGTAGTGGAAATCGCAGGTAGGCCTGCCCCCCCCACCTATCTGCCCCAGCTCTATGCCATCCTATTTAGACATGTTTTTGAGGCCGGGCACACGCGTGGAAGGCATGTGCAAGACTAAAGCGCACGCGCGGAAGGCCAGGCACACGCGCAAAAGGCAGGGACGCACACGAACCGGGCATACGCACGAATGAAGTGAGTGGGCACACGCGCAGCGAACCGGTAGTAACATAATCTGAAACCCACTGCTGGACAAGAACCAACTGTTGGAAAGGGAAGCAGTATGCTCCTATTCCATATTTGGGTAGACCAGGTTATCCTGATAGAAAAAAACAATTTCTCCCCTGGTACAACTGACAAAGTGAGGAGAACCTGTAGCTTAACAGGGTTCGGCAACCTTAAACACTCAAAGAGCCACAAAGGTCCTAACCGGAAGCCCCCATTCAATTCTGGAGCCGACCGGAAGTCTGGTTCCCCCATCATAGTCTCCTCCTAGCGCAGCGTCTTTTTTCCTCTGCCGACTGGAAGTCGGTTCCCCCACCATAGAGTCTCCTCCTAGCACGGCATCCGTTTTCCCCTGCTGACCAGAAGTCCAGTTCCTCCACCATAGAGTCTCCTCCTAGCACAGCGTCCTTTTTCCTCTGCTGACCAGAAGTCCAGTTCCTCCGCCATAGAGTCTCCTCCTAGCACAGCGTCCTTTTTCCTCTGCTGACCGGAAGTCCTATTCCCCCACCATAGAGTCTCCTCCTAGCACAGCATCTTTTTTCCTCTACCTGTCCTAACTGAAAGCTCTATCAATTGTGGAGCCGACCAGCAACAGGGAGCCACAGCAGAGGGATGAAAGAGCCACATGCGGCTCCAGAGCAGCAGGTTGCTGACCCCCTGGCTTAGAGGTTAATACATCTACCTAATATGCAAGCAGCCCAAGTTCGAATCCCAGAAGGGTATGGCTAGCTGATGAGAGCTACATAGCTTGAAATAGATCTATACTAGTCCCCCTTTATTTCTTTGTCAGTAAATATAAATTTAACACAGAAATAGTTTGTCGCGAAAGCGACTGCCTGGCAAGGCTCCCAGATTGGGGCTGAAAGGCGAAAGTGGAAGCAGTATGGCTCCTTCCCATACTGCCCTGATAGAAAAAACACGCAACAGTTGGAAACTTTACAGAAGATCCAAACTTACAATAAGGAAGAAATTCCTGGCTTTAAGCAGTTGGCTTCCTGCAGTGGCAGAGGCTCCATCGCTGGAGATTTTTCAAGCAAAGATTGAAAGACATTTGTATGCGATGTTTTGGGAATTCCTGCCCTACGGAATCATAAGGTTGGGAGTTTGGAGATCTTCTGGTTTTTCAAGATCCCTTCCGACCTTCAAATTTCTACGTTTCTCAATCTAACATAGATTGAATGTTTATTGGAAGGGACTTTGGAGGTCTTCCAATCCAACCTCCTGCTTAAGCAGTAAACCCTATATCTGTATGGTGAACCTATGGCACACATGCCAGAGTCCTCTCTGTGGGCATAAATGCCGTCACCCGCTGCTCTTCTGGTTTCCTGCTCCACCTGGTCTTCGCGGGCACCGGAGCACCAGAAAACAGCCTGAAAACGGCCAAAAATCAGGCCATTTTCTGGGCTGCTTTTCGGACATTTTCAAGCCGTTTTTGGGCCAAAAAACAGCCTGAAAACAGCTTGAAAAATGGGCAAAACCAGGCCATTTTCTGGGCTGTTTTTCAGCCATTTTGAAGCTGTTTTCGGGCTGAAAAACAGCCTGAAAACAGCCCGAAAAATGGGCAAAAACAGGCCATTTTCTGGGCTGTTTTTCAGCCATTTTCAAGCCATTTTCGGGCTGAAAAACAGCCTGAAAACAGCCCAAAAAATGGGCAAAAACAGGCCATTTTCTGGGCTGTTTTTCAGCCATTTTCAAGCCGTTTTTGGGCCGAAAAACAGCCTGAAAACAGCCTGAAAAATGGGCAAAAACCAGGTTTGGGCACTCATTGCTGAAAAGTTCACCATCACTGCCCTAAACCATTTCGGAAAGATGGTTGTCCAATCTCTTCTTAAACAATGTATATTTTTGGAATTATAGAAGAACTCCATAAAAGCTTGGTGTGAAATGAGAATCTCTTTATTATATAACACGGAAGTTTTCTGCGCCATTTCTATCAGGCAGAACCGTACCCTTAAGCAGCTCCTGTCTCATTTTGAAGTCCATAGAACAAGTGTTATGACACTTCAAAGACTTACATTGCTCGATCTTTAGTGTCTCGTTCCTTCGCTTTCCTTCTACAACTAGGTTACTGCCGCTTAACCCTTTGGCCTTTGAAGTTCAGTCTTGTACATCGCTTGCCCATCCTCCAGCAAATGAAATAGCAGAATATTTATTAGGCAACAATCCCTCATTCCGACCAGTAAGACGTCAGGAAGCACTCTATGATGTCATAATCTACTATGATTCCTGAGTGTCACTTCCTTCAAAAATAAAATGGAACGTTGCACCGCGTTTATTGTTAGCTTTGATCCGTGGAGTTCCTGCTAAGTCTAGATCCGTGATGGCGAACCTATGGCACGCGTGCCAAAGGTGGCACACAAAGCCCTCTCTGTGGGCACGTGTGCCGTTTCCAGCTGGTTTTCATGGGTGCCGCAGCCCCAAAAAACGCCCTGAAAATAGCCCGAAAAACGCCCTGAAAACACCCAAAAACACCCAAAACACATGAAAACAGCCAAAAACAGGCATGTGCATGCTGGCCAGCTGTCTTCAGGCTTCTAGTGCTCTAGGGCACGCGAAGACCAGCTGGCTGGCACGTGCATGCACGCAAATTCCAGTTTGGTCACTCAGTGCCGAAAAGGTTCGCCATCACTGTTCTAGATGGTTACCCTGCACTTAACCTCGCATCCAAAACGGGATGCGTGGAGACTCCTGGGAGGGGCAGGGCAGGGTGGGCGTGGCCAGCCAGTCCTTGCAACTACCGGTTCTGTGAACTAGATGTAAAATTAGCATCCGGTTCGCCTGAACCGGTCTGTTGTGATCTGCCAGCAGCCTGCGGAGCTGACAGTGGAGTCGAACAGCGATGAGGCTGAGGAAGAACAGGGGCCAGTCCTGGAGGCTGGGGAAGGCCCGGATGAGGGCTCTGCGTCGGAGGCAGAGATGGGGCCAGGGCCATCTGGGAGTGATGTGCGGACTCCGGAGCCTTCAGAGTCGGACATCAGAGAGGCAGAGGAACAGGAGGAGCCTGTTCCTAGTGCACGCATGTGCAGAGCTGCCAGAAGGCAAGAGCAGCTCAAGCAAAGAGGACAACTCCGGAGTAGGGCCAAGAGATGATTGGCCCCTCCCATAAGGCTTAAAACAGACCAGCAACGGCGTTTGGGCTTTGCCGGAAAACAACGTTGGTAGCTTCGTCGTCTTCTTCGTCTACGTCTTGTATTTATTTTTGTATCTGTGATTTCTGAACGTTTGCCAAGAAAGGCCTTTGGCAGTTTGCCTAATTGGACCAAGGTTTGCGATAGGACTGAGGAATTTGTGTTGGGAGGAATTTGCTTTAATTTAGTTGAACGACGCTGGGGATGAAGTCGTTCTCAGCTGTTCGAATAAAGTTTGTTTGTTTTTTCACTGACTGATTTTCCTACTACTTACATGGGCCTGGGTCACAACACGATCCGAACCAGCTGAATCCCACCCGTTACTAACCATCATGAGAAGAATGCATTGAAAGGGAATTTATACTACAAGGTAGACCTCAACTTACAACAGTTTGAAAAACAGCACTGAAAAAAGTGACTTAGAGCTGGCATTAAATATAATCAGGGGGAAAAAAATTACACCCGTTTCAACAATGACACTGAAGCTGAGATAAATAAAAGTTAGGAATGCTAATACACCGCTATCATATTAAATCTATTATATTAACCCATGTCTGGCATCCTTAATTATATGATCGTGAATGTGAATTGCTGCCTGGCAAAATCGAGCGATGTGTATGCAGTAAATGGTTCTTGATCGGAGAGAAGAAATAAATAGTGAAGATTTAAATTCTATGCGCTGGTGTTGCAAGAAGCCATCTCCTGAAGTTACCAGGTGATTCAGCAATATAAGTCTAGACAGGTGCATTACCTTAACAAATCATTGACTTAGCCATAGGTAAATATTGCAAGCTCCAGTATCAACATGATTGACTAGGGGGCATGTTATACCTTGCCCATTGCTCATGATTCTCTGATGATTTAATCATGTTCCATGTTTAGTCACTGGGCGCGCACATCATGTACGCATCGGACTAATTGCTTTCTGTGGCTTGGCCTTATGTGCATTGTGTGCGAACCTGACATTTTTTTAAAGTTTAGGAACCAGTATATTGTATGAGCTCAGAAAACAAATTAACTCAGTTACTTGGCTGCCAGCGTGTGGTGAAATCCAATTTTTTTTACTACCAGTTCTGTGAGCATGGCTTGGTGGGCGTGGCAGGAGAAGGATACTGCAAAATCCCCATTCCCTCCCTACTCCTGGGGAAGGATATTGCAAAATCTCCATTCCCATCCCACTCTGGGGCCAGCCAGAGGTAGTATTGCCAGTTCTCTGAACTGCTCAAAATTTCTGCTACTGGTTCTACAGAACCTGTCAGAACCTGCTGGATTTCACCCCTGGTAAACACGGGTAGTGTAAACCCAGAAAATGGAGTCACTTCAGTAAACCATTATTTGATTGTAGGAGGTCAACACAAACCAGCGGTGGGTTTCTACCAGTTCGCCCCAGTTCCTGTGAACTGGTAGCGGCGACAGCAAGCTCCGCCCACCCACCTGGACATCATCACGGACAGTCTGCGCATGTGCAGAAGCGTTGCGCGCACGGTCCCAGTTGCGAACCAGTAGCGAAGGTAAGTGGAACCCACCCCTGCCATAAACCATCATCATGTTAACTTGGTTTCTGCTTCATGTGAGACACGAGCCCAGGAACTGTGGTTTGCCCATGACCGTACAATCCATGGGTTGAACAATGGGTGAACCCAAGTGGATTGCAAAAATTAAAGCAGATAACGGGATGAGCCATGTTGGGCTCCTGGGTTGAATCCTCCCTCCGACATTACCTGTAGCCTGACGTTGAATATCATGGAAGTGACCAGATACAGGTAGGAGAAGTTGATGTGGAATTTCCAGGCCAGTTCAAAGAAGACGAGGAGAGTCCGTGTCAATCCTTTACAGAAGATCCCATAGGAACGTCCGGTCACCAACTGAGGGAGCCGGGCAACCAAAATAGATAGAAGCAGACTTGCCACCTTCATTGTTGTCCCGCCAAGCCACGTCGTACAGGCTCCGCCTCCTACCTGCACAAAGATCTGGAGGTCCACAGATCAAAGCAACGCAGCCAAAGAGATGACAGCCGGGATGCTATCTTGCTGTTGATGATGATGATGACGTGACATTCCTATGTCACAATGCGCTGCTCCGCCTCGACCAATCCGATCTTTCTATCACAATAGTCTCCTCCCATCCAGTTCATGATTCAAAAGGCAAAGAAGGAAAACCTGGAGATGAGTTACACTGGCTACCAAGAAGTGGAAGTTGATGGACAATTGGCAGAAAAAAGATCATGTGATTTTTAGAATTCACCATATTCCAGGCAGAAAGAACCAATGTTAATCAGATGAACGTTCTGGATTTCTCTTCTTTCAAGAGAGTTGAAATCAACAGAAGGGAGAACATGACTATGTAATTTTAGAAGTTGCCATATTTCAATCAATCAATCAGAATAGACCTTGGAGGTCTTCTAATAACCCACTGCTCTAGCAGGAGACCCCATAACATTTAAGACAAATGGCTGTCCAGTCTCTTCATAAAAACCACCAGTGATGAAGCACCTACAACTTCTGAAGGCAACCTCTGTTCCTCTGGTCCTCACTGTTTGTCCTCACTGTTAGGAAGTTTCTCCTTAATTCCAGGTTGCTTCTCTCCTCGATCAGTTTCAATCCATTGTTTCTTGTCTTGCCTTCTGGTAGTTTGGAAAATGGAGAACTGATGTTAGCCAGATGAATATTTTGGATTTCAAGAGAGTTGACCTCAACAAGCAACTGGGGAAAAGTAGAAAGATTCCATAGCTGGAGATCTTGAAGAGAGAAACAGTTGAGGAGGATTGGATGTTCTGAAAAATGAAAGGATTAAGGCAGTTGAACCTCAAAATGAGTTGAACCTTGCAAGAAATATGAAGAATCACTCCAAAAGGCTTGTGCAGAAGGAAAAGGAAATATGCAAAACAGTTGGTCAACTGGTTGAGAAGTTGGCAAGGAGAAAACAGGGAACAAAGCTGAAAGGCTTAATTCCCTTTTTGCATCTGTCTTTTGGTCAACTTTGTTAGAACTTTCACCAAGGAGAGAAGAAGACAGAAGAGAAATGTATGTCAACATAGGCAGGGAAGTGATGAAAGAAAACCAAGCGTCTTTGAATGAAGGGAGGTGGATCTAATCTCAAGAGGCTAAAGGATTTGGCAGACATGATCTCACAATCTCTGACTGTAATCTTAGGGAATTCCTGGCTGGAACTGAGAACCGCCAGAAAGTTTGAGAAGAATTAATATATTTCCAGTTTTTCTTTTTAAAAAAAAAAGTAGAATGGGGGTCCCTACAGAGACCTCAATCCTTGGGAAAGTTCTAGAAAAAGTGATCAAGCAGAAAGTTTACAAATAATAGTGGGATTCAGCCGGTTCACACGAACCGGTAGTTAAATTGCTGGCTGGCCCCTCCCCTCCCCACCCCTTCCATGAGTCCACATGCACCCCATTTTGGCTCCCAAGTAAGTGCAGGGAGGCCTATTAGGGCCAAAATGGGGTGCGGGTGGGGTGAACCGTGCCCCCCCGGGGCCATTTTCGCTCCCATGAGGCTTCAGGGAGGCCGCCTCGGCCCAAAATGGGGGGCAGTGGGGTGGAGGCCAAGTGCTGCCTGTCACACCCCTTGGCCACGCCCACCATGGCCACGCCCACCCACCCAGTCATTAAGGCAGAAAACCCTAAATTATTAAATTATTAAATTATTAAATTAGTTAAATTATTTGAATCCCACCACTGTTTACAAGCCCAAAGAAAGGAAGCAGGGGAATCACCCAGACCCGGAATGAATTTAATTAGATTAAATGATAATAGCAGGGGAAAAAAAACAGAAGCATAGGTCTGTTAAATATTTACAAAAACGTTTAACGTAAAACCCGTAAACCTCAGCGTCAATTATAACTTCAATTTCTCTTGTTTTTAAAATGTAAACGTAGACCTTTCAAGAGGTGAGGTGAAAGTTGAAAATTATTCTCTCCCCTTTCGCGTTCTGCGACATGCGTCATTTTTTTCCAGAATTACATCAGTGGGATTACTCCGGCGGCCACACCCATATACATTAATCATGCCTTTTGTTGCCATGCTAAAAAATCCCCTACGCAACAGCTCCAGCTGTATTTTAAAACGGATTTCCTTTTTTTTCTAAGAAAGAACGAGCTGTGCTTCCTTCAGAGAGGTTTGAATTGAGGAAATAACATTACCAGACTTACAATATGGACCAACTTTATGGGAAAAGAAGTGTTTTCTCCCCCTAATAAAGGATGATTGAGACATTCAGTTTCGTTTACATAAGTTTGGGTGGTTTTTTTTGTTATCGTCTGACCATCTGATGTAAAACAATGAAAACGTGATTTAAGTTACGGGAAGGATTTCATCTCGGAGTCCAAAGATACGGAAATATAAATATAAGTGCATAAACTGTTCCAGTTTCACATTCAGCTATAACTTGGCTGGTTTATTAGTTATTTATTAATCAGATTTGTAGAGATGCTCATCTCATCAAAAGCGACTCTGGGCAGTATATGGCAAGCGAGGAAAAAACACATATGAAAATCACATTAAAAGATCAAGATGATAGAAACAGAAGAGAAGAGAAGGGGAGGAAGGATGGGGATTATGAAGCTCCCACAACTTCTGAAGACAACTTCTGTTCCACTGGTTCATTGTTCTCACTGTCATAAAATTTCTCCTCATTTCCAGGTTGAATCTCTCCTTGATCAGTTTCCATCCATTGTTCCTCGTCTGACCTTCAGGTGCTTTGGAAAATAGCTTGACCCGCTTCCTCCTCTCTGTGGCAGCCCCTCAAATACTGGAAGATTGCTATCATGTCTCCCCTGGTCCTTCTCTTCACTAGACTAGCCATGCCCAGTTCCTGCAACCGTTCTTCGTATGTTTTAGTCTCCAGTCCCCTATTCGTTGAACATGGCTTGCAAACGCCAATCAGACACACGAGGCTTAAATCTCTTTAAAAGTTTTATTCTCCTTGTGAGGTTTTAGTACAAAACAAATGCAGGGATTTGTTCTAGGCAATGGGTTTCAAAGGGATGCTACCCGTGTTTTCCCGAAAATAAGACCCTGTCTTATATTTTTTTGAACCCTGAAATAAGCGCTTGGCCTTATTTTCGGGGAGGGCTTATTATCAGGGGATGTCTTATTTTTGGGGAAACACTTTAAAAAAATAATGGGATTGTATCATTTCATTGGCAAATGCCGTTAAAGACACACCCCAAGTGTAAATACTATTAATAGAAAAAGTGGGCACATAAGGTGGTCATTGTTGCTAGAGAAATAATGTGGGGTTTGTGGGGCTGTCTGAGCCTGGTGGTTTTCTTGCAGATGTTTCTCTACCAAACTAGGTAACATCAGTGCTAGAGGAGGAGGAGGAAGGAGGAGGAGGAGGAGGAGGAGGAGGAGGAGAAGAAGAAGAAGGAGAAGGAGAAGGAGAAGGAGGAGGAGGAAGGAGGAGGAGGAGGAGGAGGAGGAGGAGGAGAAGAAGAAGGAGAAGGAGAAGGAGAAGGAGAAGGAGGAGAAGGAGAAGGAGAAGAAGAAGAAGAAGAAGAAGAAGAAGAAGAAGAAGAAGAAGAAGAAGAAGAAGAAGAAGAAGAAGAAGAAGAAGAAGAAGAAGAAGAAGAAGAAGAAGAAGAAAACAACGATGTTCTTGGTGCTGAGTTTGGTGGCATTCCTGCAGACATTTTATTACCAAACTAGTTAACATCATCAGTGCTAGAAGGAAGTGGGGTTTTACAGAGAGGAGGAGGAGGAGGATTATGGGGCCCTTGGTGCTGAGCCTGGTGGTTTTTCTTGCAGATGTTTCTCTACCGAACTAGGTAATATCAGTGCTAGAAGAGAGGATGGAGGAGAAGGAGGAGGAAGAGGAGGAGGAAGAAGGAGAAGAAGGAGAAGGAGAAGGAGAAGAAGAAGAAGAAGAAGAAGAAGAAGAAGAAGAAGAAGAAGAAGAAGAAGAAGAAGAAGAAGAAGAAGAAGAAGAAGAAGAAGAAGAAGAAAACTATGATGTCCTTGGTGCTGAGTTTGGTGGCATTCCTGCAGACATTTTATTACCATACTAGGTAACATCATCAGTGCTAGAAGGAAGTGGGGTTTTGCAGAGAGGAGGAGGAGGAGGAGAATTATGGGGCCCTTGCTGCTGAGCCTGGTGTTTTTTCTTGCATACATTTCAATACCAAACTTGGAAGCGGCATCACGTTATCCACTTAACATTGAAGGTTCGTAAACTCTGCGTCCCCTTAGTGTGCCTTAGTTCAAAACCTGGGTTCAACTTCAACCCCAATTCCAGAAATTCATTTTCCGTAGCTTGCTTTGTCACAGGAAAAAGTAACCGTTGCAATGGCTATTCCCCTAGAGCAGGGGGTTGGACTAGATGACCTCCAAGGTCCCCTTCCCACGCTACTGTTACTGAACTCCTCCGCCCGCCGGGGTGAAGAGAGAGGACAAGTAAATAAAGATCAAACAAAAGCCTGAGCGGGATAACCAACCGCCCTTCTTTTCTCCTGCCTTTTTTTCCCCTTACTTTTCATAACTCTGGCACGGAAAGACCGCCAACGTGGCGCCCCCGTGCGACCAAAAGAACCCGAAGCCTTCCCATTAGCGGGAAAAGGAAAAGGCGTCGCCGCGGCGCGAAGATCGACGGATGGAACCGAAGAGCCGAAAGCCGAGGAGAAGCGGTCCAACCCGAGTCTTCCCGAACCTCTTCGTTCTTCAGGGGGGGGCCGGGCGTGGCCGAAGAGGGCGTCGGAAGCTCCCGAAGCGCCTCGACTCCGCCCCCTCTCTCTCGGGCGTTCGAAAGCCTTCCGGAAGAAGGCGGGGCCGAGAGGAGGGGGGGGGTGAGGAGGAGGTAGGAGGGGCGGTCGCGCGCTCGCTCGCTCGCTCGCTCGCTGGCGGCCGGAAGTGAGCGGAGCGGCCGCTTCCGGTTTCCTCCGCGCTCGCCTCAGTCGCCCGCCCCGCGCTTTGGGTGGTGGCCGTTGCCTCCTCAGCTCACGCCGCCGCCGCCGCTTCTCCTCAGCCGGGCCTTCCTTGCGGTTCCTTTTTTCCAGGGGAAAGCGGCGCTAAACCCCGAAGGCCGAGAGACAGCCGAGGCCGCTGAGGGGGCCTTTTCCTTTTCTCTCCTCGCACCCGACCCGAGCAGCCGCCCCGATGCAGGCCATCAAGTGTGTGGTGGTGGGCGACGGGTGAGTCCTGCCGAAGGCCCCCCCCCCTTCCCCTTCACTCGCGTCGACCACCATCTCCCCTCCCCCCCCCCACGGAGCTGAGGCTGCGCCTTATGGGAGTCGGAGTCCAGCCAGGCAGGAATGGTGGGGGTGGGGTGGGGTGAGGAGAATCCAAGCCCCAGGCCTGAATATGGACCCTGACAGGAATGGGGGTGTGGGTGTGGGTGTGAGGGGGTGTTTCTCCTCTCTCAAGAGAGGGGAGGATGGAATATTATCCTCTTTCCCCAAAGAGGAAAATATGGGCTTTAAAAGGGGCGGGGGGTAGGTGGGGGGTGTTTAAATGGGCTGGGGAGCCACCATGGAGGGCAGAAATCTTTAATCTTCCCAGGAGGGGTGGGTAGGTGGGTATGGTTTTGGATAGGGTAGTCTTTATTTTAAGTCGATTTTGGGTCTGGGAGTGCATGGGGATTCTTCCATCGTCCAAGTCATGGTTGTCCCAAAAGTGTTTTTTTTTCTTGTTCTTTTCTCTTTCCTTTTCTTTTTTCTCTTCTTTTCTTTTCTTTCCTCTCCTCCCCTCTCCTTTCCTTTTTCTCTTTTCTTTCCTTCCCTTCCCCCCTTTCCTTTCCTTTTTTCTCTTCTTTCCTCTCCTTTCCTTTCCTTTTTTCTCTTCTTTTCTTTCCTCCCCTCCCCTCCCCTTTCCTTTTTTCTCTTTTCTTTCCTTCCCTTCCCCCCTTCCTTTCCTTTTTCTCTTCTTTCCTCTCCTTTCCTTTCCTTTCCTTTTTTCTCTTCTCTTCTTTTCTTTCCTCTCCTTCCTTTCCCTCCCCTTCCCCCTTTCCTTTCCTTTTTTCTCTTCTTTCCTCTCCTCTCCTCCTCTTTCCTTTTTCTCTTCTCTTCTTTTCTTTCCTCTCCTTCCCTTCCCTCCCCTTCCCCCCTTTCCTTTCCTTTTTTCTCTTCTTTCTCTCCTTTCCTTTCCCTCCCCTCCCCTTTCCTTTCCTTTTTTCCTCTTCTCTTCTCTTCTCTTCTCTTCTTTCCTCTCCTCTCCTTTTTCCTCTCCTCTCCTTTTCTTTTCTTTCCTCTCCTTCCCTCCCCTTCCCCCCTTTCCTTTCCTTTTTTCTCTTCTTTCCTCTCCTTTCCCTCCCCTCCCCTTTCTTTTTTTCTCTTTTCTTTCCTTTCCTCTCCTTTTTTCTCTCTTCTTTCCTTTCTTCTCTTCTCCTTTCCTTTTTTCTCTTCTCTTCTCTTCTCTTCTCTTCTCTTCTCTTCTCTTCTCTTCTCTTCTCTTCTCTTCTCTTCTCTTCTTCCAAAAGGTAACTGGGCTTTCTTGGTTTCTTTCTTTTTTTTTAATTTCTTTTGAAATAAAGAAATCTTCATCCAAGAAGCTTCTTCTTGTTCTGCTGAACTGAACTGAAGAAGCTTCTTGGATGAGAAGGGATACGTTTTCAGAGGGGAAAAAAAATCAAGAAAGACCAGTTAGCTTTTTTGAGGGGTGGGAGAAGCAATTTTGGGAGGAGGGAGAAAGAAGGTAAAGAAAATTGCCAGATGGGCAGGGGAACGTATGGACATATTTGCCAGGAAGATTTGGAAATGGATTTAAAAGGGATGGCTTTATTGAAGGGGTGTGTCCCGTGATTCTCAAGAACTCTGGAAAATTTTATTTCACTGGCTGTGCTTTGATCTTCTCCATCCCCAATTTTTGTGGGGTTTCCATTAGCTTGTGAAGGGTATCCTTTTGCTTGAGTTTCCATTCCTTTCTCTCTCTTTTTTTTTTAATTAAACCTTTAGCTACAAGAAATGCCAGAAATGTAGAACTTTTTATGTTTCTTTAATTGTCTGCTCTTTTTTTTTTTTTGGCAGCCTTCTCCAATGGGGTGTTCTTTGTTTGGGTTGGATTACAATTTTCGGCATTTAATTTACAATAATGAGATACAATAAAATTGCGCTGGGTGGGGCCGGTGGGGGACTGCAGGCCAGCCCAGCTCACAGTGCCAAGTTAGGAAGGCTGCTTGGGAGAGTTAGGATAAGTTTGACTGCTTTAAGTCTCCCGGCTCCAAATCCTGTCTCATTACTACCCGATTAATTGAAGCTTGTTCCGTCATCTATGCAAGATTGCAGCCCAGATATCTCTGCAATTTGTTCCTGGGAGCTGGGACTTCTCTCTGAGTTACTAAATACCCCGGGGCAAGTCTACCTAGACTTTACATAAAGCTTTGTTAAACTAGGTAGACTTGTCTGCCGGATAAGTGTGTTTTCAGTGGGGCTGATTCCCAAGTGCAATAAGCATGCATTGTGTTCAGGTTTGGCTACATTTGAAGCATTACAGGTAGTCCTCGACTTGCAACAGCTCGCTTAGTGACTGTTCAAAGTTACAAAGGCACTGAAAAAAAGTGAGTTACGACCAGGGCCGGATTTTCCTATAGGCTAACTAGGCTTCAGCCTAGGGCCTCAAGATCAAGAGGGGCCTACATTCAAATGTTAGCAAAATTAAAATTACACTTTCACTATAGGTGAAAGGGCCTCATAAGGGGAATAGCCTAGGGCCTCTTTTCATCTAAATCCGGCCCTGGTTACGACCCTTTTCACGCTGATGACTGTTGCAGCATCCCCATGGTCATGTGATTTACATCGGGACGTTTGACAACAGACTCACATTTATGACCGTTGTCATGCTCCAGAATCACGTGATCCCCTTTTGTGACCACCTGACAAGCAAAGTCAATTGGGGGGAAACCAGAGTCACTTAACCACCGTGTTACTAGTTTAAGGAACTGTAGTGATTCACTTAACGAGAAAGGTCGTAAAATGGGGCAAAACTCCCTTAACAATTATCTCAGTCGGCAACAAAAAAAAGGGGGGGGCTCAATTGTGGTCATAAGTCAAGGGCTGCCTGTTATTCTTTTCTCTTCCTTCCCCTGATCCTGATTTATGGTTTCCTTAGGCATCATATGAGTACATTTCAATTGTCCTGATCAAGCCGATTTTAATAAGTGAAGCCTAAGGCACTCCTTGAATTGTAAGATAAGGGTTAAACCTTTGTCTTTTCCTGTGGGGCAGTTTCTCAATAGATTCTTGGCTTGCTTTCTTTGTTCTCTAAGCTGGGAATGAGTTAAGATGGGAAAACAGAGACCTGTTCTACAGTTGTTTCTTTAAAAATAGCTTTTTTTTTTTGCTATGGCAATCCCAGAGTTTACGTGGACACAGTGTAAATGTCCCGAGATATAAGGATAGTTGGCTTTTGTAAAGACGGGTAGATTTTTTCCCCCCTGAAAAGTTATCAAAGCAGCTGAGGCTTTGGAATGCTTAAACAGTGGAGTTGTGTAGATTTCATTGAAGTGTCTCTTGGGCAGACTCCCTAATCCTTGGGGTGAAGTCTCAACATTTTAGTGACTGCTATTGTGTGCTGTGCTGTGTTTTGTTTTGTTTTTTGCCTTTCTTCGGTAGTACCCAAGAATACGAAACTTCGCTTTGTTTTGTGGTTAACAAAAGAAACATTTCTTTTTTTTCCCCCAAAGTCTGGAGTTATTTTAAGACTATTTTTAGCTATCTTTAAAAAGAAGCTAGACCTTTTGAGCAACTGGCCCGTGCCCAAAATATTTTTGGAGAAGTTGTGCTTCCTGCATGGAGCCTTTTGAGATGAATCAGTTTGAAAATAGGAAGAAATGAACTGTAGTAAGATGAACACTCCTTTTTATTAAGGGGGATCATGGTGAGATTAGTTGTGGATGTTCTATTTTACAGAGGTAGTTATGCACAACCTAAATATTAACATAGTGAGTCAAGCCTTTATTTATTTTGAACTCTGAAATTTCCCTGAAACCTTATCCACAATCTGCCTAAATTTCAGTAGCCACTTACCTTTGAGAATGAGGAAATGGTGCCATTCAGGCATTGAAAATGTGGCTTAGTTTTTAATTTCTTCATTTCAGAATTTTGGAAAGCAGAAGTTTTTGGTTTTTTAAATTTTTTTTCCAGAGGGATCCAGATGACTTTCAAAAATCCTCCAGATGGCTGGGTATCCACACCTCTAAAATGAAATAATGATGCCTAAAATTTAAGTTTTTTTAAAAAAATAGCTCTGGATAGCATTGTAGCTATGATTCTAGTTCTCAAATATTTAAAATATTTTTCTAGCCCTGCCTTTATTGACTCTTGATTTGGCTTGAGAGTGGAGAAGGATTTACCAGATATTTTCTTTGTTAAATTTGCTGCAGTTGATACATGGGAGAAAGCGGTGCAGAAAATTTAGTTCTTTGGACTGTGCGGCTTTTGTTTCCCAGGGGAAATGCATCGCTAAACAATTATTGTGTATTATTACTTTAGTGTTTATGCATTATTTTATACCATAATATCTTTGCTGATTATAATGTGTAACTTGAAGAGTTTGGGACGGTTTGAACAATCTTGCTTTATGAATGAAACTGGGATAAAATAAAAACTTCCTTATCAGACTTAAACCTTGCAATTCACAGATTTTATGACCAATAAGCAGGTTTTGCAATAGCAGGAGTCATTGTTTCTAATGCCATCTGTTTCTGGTTGTTAGCATTTTTGGCTTTGCTCATGTTCGGCTATTAAGTATACCAATCAACAGCACACCCAGTAAACTGAATACAATTTAAAAGTATTTGGGGTTTGATAATGTGGAATATAAATTATCCCCCCAAATTCTAGTATTCTTTAAGGAGGATTAGCTCAGCATGTAGATAGATCAATGGTGGAATTTGAGGAATCTAAAAACACTTTTAACGTAATGCTTCCGAACAACCATGGCAAATTCAAGGTTCGGCTTCAGCTCCCAGAATTCTCAGCAACGGCTCTGCAGACTGTGGAATTCTGGGATTTGAAGTCCATATGCTTGGACATTGCCAAGGTTGGGAAACGCTGCCTTGTGGATTCCCTGCCTTCCACCATTGCAAAGGACAGCTGTGGACTCTGTTCTGAGAAATTAAAAAAGACAAACTAGATGTTGCTTGGGTAATTCCTGACTCTCTCTAAAGCTTTGTGTAAAGTATTGCCAAAATCAGAAATCGAGGCTCTGGGCCCCCCATGTTCTTCTTCTTGGCATCATGACCTAATAGGTGAAACGGGAAAAATGATAATGGAAAGAACACCCAACTATTTACTTAGAAACGCCCTTTTGCTTCCTTTCCCTGCACCGATTGGAACCAGATGTGCCAGGAGCAGCTTTTATGACACCCTCCTCATGTTTGTCTCCCGGCCCCTCACAACAGCGGAGACCTCCTCTCTTCCCCCAGATTGCTCCAAGACAATGACTTTAAAAAGTTTCCCACAACTTTTAGGCCGATGAGCAGTGGTAATTTAAAGCTGATTTATACAGCATCCACTCCCTCCTGTGATTCTTGTGTTTGCTGAGAAGCTGACGTGCTCTCCTACTCCAGGAAATGAGGTTTTTGATATATGACCGGCCTTTCCTGTTCTCTCTCTTCCTTCCCCACCTCAGAAATAAAACCCTGGGTGCAAACACAAAAGAGGGGAATTTTCTTAGCTGTCCTGCAAGGGGAAAATCAGAAAATCACACTGGCAAGCGGTGTATCATTAACTCTGCTTTGCAGATTAGCTGCTGCTCATCCTGCTGGGGTTTAAGAATGCCCTCACTGTGACTACAAGGTTGGGGGGAACAAAGTGAATACACATAGTCCTCGTCTTACGACCACAATTGAGCCCAGAATTTCTGTCGTCAAGTTGAGACACTTGTTAAGTGAGTTGTGCCCCATTTTCCGACCACTCCTTGCCTCCATTTGTTAAATGAATCACTGCAGTTAATGAGTTAAGTACCCAGTTGTTAAGCGAATCTGGCTTCCCTATTGATTTTGTTCAGCAAAAGGTGGCAAAAGGGGATTCCCCCACCCCCACCCCCCGGGGACGCTGCCACGGTCATAACTACGAGCCAGTTGCCAAGCATCTGAATTTTGATCACGTGACCCTGCAATGGTCTTGTGTGTGAAAAACGGTTCTAAGTCCCCTTTTTTTTCAGTGCCATTGTAACTTTGAACGGTTGTAAGTCGAGGACTACCCATAGCCCTCCATGGCTTGTTCAGTCCCGAGTTTGTTTGTTTTTTCCTTCCTTTTTTGAGCCTCCACTGTCTCCTGTGCAAATGTGCGAGCTGCAGTCAGCTTTTTATTGTGGTTCATGAGCTGATGCGGTATCCCAGCGCACATCTTTAGACAATGTGGAAGCCAGAACATTCGCTCCCAGATTAGCACCATCCATTTGTGCTGATTGCAGCTCCCATTAACTTCCAGCTAGCCTAACCATTGGCTGAAATGGCTGTGGATGATGAGAATTCAGGTCCCGTGCATATCGACGGGAATTAGGTTAGGCACAACCGGCTAGAATGTGAATTGTTGAAGTAAGCAATGGGTGCCTGTTTTCTGAAGAGGCGCGATGCGATTTTCTATCCCCAGGAAAATAGATCAATAAATAGGGGCTGTGGAAATTCCAGAATCAACCTGTTTTTTCCCTCCAAGCTCCAGATCAGAGCAAAAAAAAAAAACCTCTGCAGGATTAAACAAGCCAGTATTCTGTATTCTTGCATTTTTCTGGCTTGTGTGCAGCTCTTCTGGGCTTGGACTAGTTAACGCATCCAGCATCGTTTTTTTCTCTGAAATAAACTTGGCTTCCCTAAGAAGCCGCCTGTTTACTTGAACCGGAGGCTGATGACAGAATCTCTAGGTAAATCAAACTTTTCATCTTGGAGCCGAGTACAGCGCTGACTCATCATATTTCTTTCTCTTCCTGGACCTGTGCTGCACGACCACTGAGGAGGCTTCAAAGGCCCGATTATTATACTTGTAGGAAATCTTGAGACCGATTTACTACTCAAAAAATGTTAAGAGGTTGAAGGAGAAAAGAATCTGCATTTATTTACTGACGATATTGCTGATTTTGGTATTATGAGTAAAAGTGTAATAATCTCAGAGCAAGAGGTAGCATCTTAAAACCAAGGCAAGAAGAACAGGTCCTCTAGCTGAAAGCTACAGAAGGAAATCCACATTCATTAGACACTAGTGAAACCTGCAATATATCTTTTCTTTTATGTACACTGAGAGGGTATGCACCAAGACAAATTCCTTGTGTGTCTAATCAGACTTGGCCAATAAAAAATTCGAATTCGAATTCTATATAATCCAGTACACTTTATGGGGTCCTTGATGCTCTTTGAGGTTTTTTTCTTGCAGACGTTTCCCAATTACGGTAGGCAGCATCATCAATGTTAGGAGGATAAAAAAACTGCAAACCCAATTCCCCTCTCACACTGATGATGTTACCTAGTTGGGTAATGAAACGTTTGCAGAAAACAATCTCAGAGAGCACCAAGGACAGTTTTCAACCCCGAGCTACAAATAATCCCTTCTGCAACTAAATATCAGAAGGAGATATATGTACCTTTTATTGTTCTGCTTAAGACACCCTCTCCCACCTATCCTCCTCCTCCAGCAATCAAACACTTTCAAAGCTGCTAGCAATTTTTGGGGTTTTTTTTATTATTTTGAAGTAAATCTCCTGGCTGCCTTGTAGTCATGCCAGAATGAATTAAGAATTTCCACCCACAGCCAAAAAAAAAAAAAAAGTGGGGGGTGACATTATCTGGATGTGGAAATGGGTATTTTTTTTTCTCCCGGACAGCTGAAAAATCCAATTTTTATTAGGACAGGAAAGCAATGGATGCAATTACAGAAAAGAACTCATTTTAGTGCAATCAGTTCCTATATCAGAGATCTCGGGTTTGAATTCCAAGGCGTGCTTTTCTCTCATTTTAGCTGAGGAAAAAAATAATTTTAAAAAAGGAAACTTCTGTCAATCCATTACTTTAAAACAATGATGTCATTCGAAAGTCCACACCGAGTGGTACAATTAGGGCTCTGGTGCGTTCACAGTGCATTCAAGAGGACTTTGGCCCGGCCTCTGTAGGATTGGTTGATGAAAATAGCCCAAGTGTTCTCTTTCCATTGTTTCTTCTTTCGCTACCCCGAGAAGTGAACCAATTCATGAGACCCTACTTGAATTCAGTCCTCTCTGGCTTGAAAAGTGAAAAGCTCCAGAAACCTCCATTCTCCTAAAACTGTTGTGTGCTTGTGGGTGTTTTTCTTAAGTCTGTGCTGATACGCTTCTCCCTGTGGTGAGGCTCTTTTCTCCCTGCCACACGAAATGCCACTTATTCCATTAATTTAGGTTTCACAGCTTTAAATGCACAGCAACGGCACAGCTAAGTCACTCGAGCCCACACGCGCCTCGCAGGAAGTAACTGTTCTTTCAAAACGAGACATTCTGCTTTAAAAACTGACTTGCACGGGCTTTGCAAACCCCAGAAATCACAGTCCACCCGTTAGGTTAAGAAAATTAAAATGGTCTAATAACCCAGAGCTGGGATGACAAATTCTGGCTTCAGAACTTTGAATGAACATTGCAGAAAGATTTAAGAGCTCCACCCAATATCCAGTTCTCTATAACAGCCATCTGTGTTTTTCCAGAAAATTCACAAAATCGAGTGTCAGTTTGTGACATGTTTGTGGAAAGCTAGCATGTCCGGTCTGCAAATTAGCAGTCTGTAAGGAAGGTATATCTGAAGTATGAGTTCAGCCAAGTATGAATTTTAAAGACTTTGAATCCTTTATCTAACTTGGCAGAAATAAATCATAAATATATAGCAGTTAAAGGATTAGATTTATCTTGTTTAAATTCAAGTACTCATAAACAGCTAATTTTCTCTGCTGAATGGCTTCCTGGTTATCTCCATCACATGAATAATTTCTTATGGTGATTTTTTCCCCCCTTCTCTTTCACAGTGCTGTAGGTAAAACATGCCTACTCATCAGTTACACAACCAATGCATTTCCTGGAGAATATATACCAACTGTGTGAGTACTTAATTTTTCTTTTGATCATTTTTTAAGTGTTAAAAAGATCATAAAGAGACTTGATTGGGTTGCTTTATAATAGAGGAGCTGTGCTTTTAAGTAGTATTTTTGTCACAAATGTTTTTTGGGTTACAGAATAAGTATCTTTGCAATTGCTCTCCATCTCTGGAAAATTAGCACTTATTTTATTTATTCAGTTTGCTCCCCACCTAACTCCCCATGACTCTGAGTAGTTCACAAAAAATATATAAATTATAAAATAATAATAAAAAAAATAAGCATGTCAGAAGTTTGCAATGCCTGAGGATTCTTGAGCAGCATCTGTTGACTGAAATCCAACATTGTTATCATTTGTTTTAACATAACTCATTTGGGAGAGGTTTCCTGTGCCGTGGGCCCCGTGCGCTGAAATACTTGCACTATTTTAAGATATTGAAATAATTTTGCATTCATTTAAATTAATATTGCAGGTTACTATAATAAAGTACTTTTAAAAAAAAAAACGCAGAAATATCACAATGTTGAATTACAGAAGCACATTGCCAGTTTTTGGAGAAATTAAAAAAAAACTTGTGGGGAGAAGGGAACAAGACTTCAGTGTCTGAAAGACACAAGATTTCACGGACCAGAGTCAACTTTGAAAATATAAAATTACTAATCTTTTAAGATGTCACGGTTTCTTTTCGTTTTATCATTTAAAGGAGAAACCGTTCTGTTTCAAGCAGAATGGTCCGAGCGTGGGTAAGAAGGTGCTAATGGTTTCATGTTCCCTGGCAGATTTGACAACTACTCTGCCAATGTGATGGTGGATGGGAAGCCGGTAAATCTGGGCTTGTGGGATACCGCTGGACAAGAAGACTACGACAGACTCCGCCCGTTGTCTTACCCACAAACAGTAAGCTTTACACGCTGGCAGAGTCGGCCGCCTCTTCTTCTTACAGGCTTGCTGGCAGTCGGAGAAGCTTCTAGCTCTAACGTAAAAATGAACTAACCCATTGGTCTCCCAACCTTTCTGGCACCAGGGACCGGTTTTGTGGAAGACAATTTTTTCCAGAGACCTGGGGGCGGAGGGGATGATTTCACGCGCAACCTAGATTCCCCCACATGGCCAGATAAAGCTTTGCTCACTCGCCCGTTGCTTGTGCGGCCCGGTTCCCAACAGCCACGGCCCAGTACGAGTTCAGGGCCCAGAGGCTGGGGGGCCCTGAACTAACTCACTGCCACAGTCCCTTGCAAACCGGCGTCGTAGTTCCCATGTCACCTCTAGTAAATCCTTCCTGCCCTACGCGAGCCATAAGTCTTGTGCTTAAACCATTCTCTCTCCTTCTCCCAGCAGCCTGGTGTGATTCTGGGATTTGTGGAGTTTCCAGTAAAATGTCAGAAATTTTAATCTTTAACATTCAAGGGCTTGGAATGAGCAGCTTCCCTTTTCATGTGATTGCTTTCCCTCTCTTTGCTGTCCTGAATTGCTTCTTCCTAACCTTTTTTCCAGCCCATCCTGAATTCCTCTCTTAACTCCCTCCAACAAAATTGCCCATTGGCCCCACGTCTGACCTATTTAAAGCTTTAATTTAGCATTGGACCATAGGCCACGCCGGATAGCCACAGTACAGGTAGTCCTCAACTTACAACAGTTTGTTTAGTGACCGTTTGAAGTTAACCACGGCACTCAGAGTGACTTACGGCCATTTTTTTCAGACTTATGACCGTTGCAGCATCCCCGTGGTCACATGATTTACAATTCGGATGCTTGACGACTGGTTCATAGTTATGACGGTTGCAGTGTCCTATGATCACATTTTGTGACCACCTGACAATGAGGAAACCAGATTCACTTTCCCAACCCTGTTCCTAATTTAACACCTGCAATGATTCACTTTAACCAATGTGGCAAGAAAAGTCATAAAACGGGGCAAAACTCAATAAACTTCTCGCTCAGCAATATAAATTTGGACTCAATTGTGGTCATACGTCAAGGGTTACCTGTATTATTGTGCCCAGAACGTAAGCAAAATCAGATTCCGGTGGATTAATAGATCTAGGAAACATAGAAAACTTAACAACAGAAAAAGACCCAGTGATCCATTATATCTGCCCTTGGAGGAGGCCAAAGAGTTTCATCAACACTGTTTTGCTCAAAAAAGTCGGCTTTGTTCTGGCTATTCAGGCCCAATCCGACACTCCCATTGCTAAGGACAATGTTGGCTTTGAGAGAGGAATGGTGACCGAGGCCCTACATTAAATGAATCTATTAGGTAATCTCTACCGGATGACACTAAAATGAGATGACTTGAATTGTTTTAAACGGCAGCATTCCGAGTGAGGTTTTATTGACAGCTGACTTGTGTGATGCAGATTGATGCCCTGTTGGCTCCCATCTCTTCATTCTGGGATTTAAGAGGGGGGGGGGGAGGAGGAGGAGGAGGAACTGGAGTTACCTACTTTAGGGTTCTCCAGCTTTGGCAACGTGGAGACTTGTGGACTTTCTACTCCCAGAATTCCCCAGCCAGTGCATGCTGGCTGGGGAATTCTGGGAGTTGAAGTCCACAGGTCTTGGAGGCCCCTGATCTATTTGCTTTCAAACTAGCGGGATTTACAGCATAAAAGTCTCTTTACTGCAAAGTTCTTTTTTTTAAAAAAAAAAAGTATTTTAAAGTGAGAAACTAGCTAGTGTTTTGGATTTTCCCACATCACCATGGCAAGTTAAGGGAGTCCTTGCAGGGGGTGGGCTGCTGGGGGTTCGCAGAGGTTCAGGAGAACCTCTAGCTAAGATTCTGTGCAGCTTGGAGAACCCCCAAATCCCACTCCTGGCTGGCCTGCCCCACCCCTCCCAGGAGTCCCCACGCAGCCTGTTTTAGATGCAGGTAAGTGCAGGACGTGCGCGGAGGCTCAGAGAGGACGAAAAACGGGCCTAACAGAAGTTCAAGAAGGCCAGAAGGTTTTTGAGAAAAGCCTCCGGAGCCCCCCTTGTGGTGCAGGAGGCCAACTAGGCCACGCCCACCATAGCCACGCCCATCCAGCAATTGGGCAAAGAACCCCTTGCTAAAATTTTTGAAGCCCACCCCTGAGTCCTTGTTATGCGAAAAGTGTGTTTTTCCAAAACCTGGTGGCAATTAGATAAATTCAAGAACCGTTTTCATTTTATCTGTCAAATTTAGGAACTGCCCACCTGTAAACTCTCAACCAAAGCAAAAGCACACACAAACAATTGATCAACTAACCCTGTGCCTCAAAGCGTGTTCTTACACACACAAAAGACACACACATATTTAACACCTTTATGGTCATCAAGGTTTGTTCTCCAATGTTTAGTGAAGCTGTTCTAGAAATACCCTGAATTTAATGTGATTTGCATGAGTCACAATATTTTGTTTCTCTATCAAAATGGGCCAAACCGTGCACCTGTGATCCAGGTATTTCTTCCTGCTTCTCCTTATAGCTTTGCCCAAAGCTTATTCTTCTCAAAACTCACCAAAATAATTAACACACTTCCCACAAAGAGACTGAAGTCCTTTCCTGGCTCTTCAATTGATTTCCCCCCCCCCTCCCTTTTCCACCCCTCCAGTGAAAATGCTCAACTGTTCAGTTCTCTGAACATTTCTTTCCTTCTTCTTCGCTTGCTCACTAACCGTTTTACACGTACAAGTCAAGTTTCTTGTGACCTGCTTTAGCTTTGCGGAAGAGCGAGTTCGACAGAGCCCTTTGTTGACGGCTTCGCTGCTTCCAACAAAATCAGCCAGAAAAGGAGAAAAAAAAGACTTCTTTGTTCCAGAGAAATGGGATTTATCTGGGACAGCAATCAAATGAGGGGGAAAGCACACCTCCGAAGTGTAGCGGAGTGGGGAAACCGCGCAGGAGTCATTGTGGTGCCTCTCCTGTCTTCCTTTGTTAATAGGCTCAAAAACAAAGGAGAGTTGAATAACTTGCCAGCCACAGTTGTTTTCTAAGATTACTGAAAATGTGTTGGGCTCCAGAAACCAAGAAAAACACATTGTCATTCTGCTAAGCGAGCATCTTTATATTGTGCCTCACCTTTTAGCAGAATCTTGCCAGACTAAAACCTGCTAAGGTAAAGGCAAAGGTTCCCCTCGCACGCATGTGCTAGTCGTTCCCGACTCTAGAGGGCGGTGCTCATCTCCGTTTCAGAGCCAGCGCTGTCCGAAGACGTGTCCGTGGTCATGTGGCCGGCATGACTCAACGCCAAAGGCGCACGGAACGCTGTTCCCTTCCCACCAGAGGTGGTTCCTATTTTTCTACTTGCATTTTTTTACCTGCTTTTGAACTGCTAGGTTGGCAGAAGCTGGGAGCTCACCCCGTTCCGCGGCACTAGGGATTCGAACCGCTGAACTGCCGACCTTTCGATCGACAAGCTCAGCGTCTTAGCCACTGAGCCACCACGTCCCTGCTACCAATCCCAAGAAGCAGGAGTGACTAACCTCGGCAACTTAAGACCTGTGGACTTCAACTCCCGCAATTCCCCAGCCAGCAACAACCGAAACAAGCAACTCTACCAAAAGCAGCATATATTGCCGTAGATCTTAGATGGGATTTGGCTGGCTGGGGAATTCTGGGAATTGAAGTCCACAGGGCTTAAAATTGCCAGAGTTACACCAAGCATATACCCTGGGAAGTTAAGGAGGAGTTGTCTTTCTCTCACACACTGACTATCTGAACTGCTTTGTCTCTTGCTTCTCTGGAAGGCCAACCCCTCTTCTTAGGAATCCAGTCTGCATTCACCACACTTTTAATATTGTAAGGTTCCTCTCTCCACATTGCGTAACTAGTTATCTCAGCTTCTCCCCGCAGAAACACATAACCTCAGGATAAGATGGTACCTTGAGCCAGATGTTACTGGAGAAGGATCTTAGGTGCCTCCAGCTGTTAGAAAGTTTTATAATCTCTTTGTAAAGAGGTTTGGTAAAAGTTGTATTAAATTTCAGAAACTTGGGGAGGGAATCCCCCCAGAAACGGTCACACATTTGCATATGTACACACACACACACACACACACACACACACACACACACACACACACACACACACACACACAGGGTTTACCAGAAAGAAGCCCAATGGACAATATACAAGTCACATTAAATGTTCAATTTTTTTTATGGTTTTCTTCTAATCTCTTCCCCTTTGGACTTAAACTTTTGAACATTCTTAAGTACAGAAACATTTATCCGGTGGGGTGGGGGATGGGGGAGAAAAGCAGCAACACCCACATGGAAATACTCCATTCATGTAGGAAGTCTTCCCTGCAGAAAAGTTGAGGCTCAAATCAGTTCCTCTCTGGTCTAGTTTTCCACAACCAGAGGAATTTGAAAGTAAAACCGTGGCCCACTTCAGTCCTAAGTTCCGATCCCTTGCCATTCCGAAGCCGTAAATTCATCCCGGGAACATCGCGCCCGCTTTCCGCCAATGCGCAAAGAGCGTCTTTTCCAACATCTCCTAACATTAACCCAAATTGTCTCGTGCTATCACTAGGTTGAAAGAACGAATGGTAAGGATTTAAGTCCCAGTGGGAAACGGCAGCCACTCTGCGTATGTAACGCTTTCATCCATTACGTTCCAAGCGCTTTCCGGTGCCCTGTGTCTTTCCTCTTTGCCGCTTCTGCAGCCCTAAAACTTGGCTTCCTCTCCTCCGGCACCTTCCGGCCACTCTTTAAGTCAGGGGCCTCCCATCTTTGGCCACTTTAAGATCTGCGGACTTCAACTCTGCTGGCTGGGGGAATCCATAGGTCTTAAAATTGCCACGGTTAGACACCCCTGCTCTAGGTAATTGTTCCTGAACAAGCAGTTAAATCCAAGCCTTTACAAAAGCCATTTCCTTCAAAGGGGCTGGGAATGATGGGTAGGAGATGGTCTGGGCAGGAGCCACCTAGCCAGCCAGCGAGAGGTGCTGTGGGGACCTATGGGAGCATGCATGCTTTCCACCAATTTTCCACCCATTTACCTGGATGCATGGTTAATTATGTTTGCAAATGCTTAACTGGGAAGGCCTTAGGAGCTGACCTCTCCGTCGGCCTAGAGCTGCAGCTCAATCAACTAACACGCCAGAGGGTTTTCTTGATTGGTAACAGCCCAGCTGTCGATGTGCAGGGGAAGACGTGGTGTAGGCCTAGGGGGATTTTTGATGTTTGAGAAATGGCGTTTGTGAACGGTGGGCTAATCACGGATTTGGCCTGGAGCAAATGTTGGGAGATGATTTTCCTTTCAAGTTGCAGGTGGCGTTAAAGAAAACTTGAAGTTGTATATTGGCTTAGTGGCTGACACTTTATAGAACATCAAAGTGAGGGCAACTAACTGAATGTGATTTAATACAGCGTACAGCCCAAATGTAGTTTGGTTTAGTGGTGAAGGCACCAGGCTAGAAACCAGGAGACTGTGAGTTCTAGTCTTGCTTTAGGCATGAAAGTCAGGTGGGTAACTTTGGGCCACTCACTAGGAGACTGTGAGTTCTAGTCTTGCTTTAGGCATGAAAGCCAGGTGGGTAACTTTGGGCCACTCACTAGGAGACTGGGAGTTCTAGTCTTGCTTTAGGTATGAAAGCCAGGTGGGTAACTTTGGGCCACTCACTAGGAGACTGTGAGTTCTAGTCTTGCTTTAGGCATGAAAGCCAGGTGGGTAACTTTGGGCCACTCACTAGGAGACTGAGTTCTAATCCTGCCTTAGGAATGAAAGCCAGCTGGGTGACTGGGCCTCTCTCTCAGCCCAGCCCACTTTACAGGAATGTCGTGGTGGGGAAAATAGGAGGAGGAAGGAGGAGCATTAGCTATGCTAGCTGCCTTGAGTTATTAAAATAATAAAGGGTGGGATATAAATGAATAAAAATCTATACAGTAGAGAAGGAATCAGTAACTTTTTAAGACAGAAACTCATGTGGAATAGGGTAAAGGACTAAGTCACCCATTTGGTGGGTCCTTTCATTCTTGTAGCATTTCTTGTCTGCTAGTATTTAATACCATTTTAAATACCAAAGAAGCATAATTTTGACATATTCTATCCTGCCAGCCCAAAATTACTCTTTCTTGGTAATTAGAACTCATCAGTGGAGCTTGGTTATGTGAAAACTTCATCAAAGCCCCTGGAGACTGAGATTCTGTTGATGTTGTTTTGCAGGATGTGTTCTTAATTTGCTTTTCCCTTGTGAGCCCAGCATCCTTCGAAAATGTCCGTGCAAAGGTGAGTAAAAAACATCTTTATTGTTTCTCCTCCCCTCCTTTTAAGAGAGACCTAGGCTATTAATAGCAGAAAAATGAATCAGCCAAGGAGTCCAGTGAATAGCAAAATGTGGCTTTTATAAATGTCGGAAATTGTTTTGGGAATGGAACCGGTATCCTGCTTGCCACACTGTTTAATATTAAAGGTAAAAGCCAGTGGCAAAAGTTATTTTTCTTGTCATGGACAAGCTCATAGTGAAATACAGCTCTGAACTCTGCTTGTTGTTCTGTTTCCTTTTGTTTACGTGTGGGTTTATTATTATTTTTTTTGAAGCAGTGGTGTGCCCTGTTAGTAGACACGCCTTAAGACAGTGATGGCAAACCTTTTCAGCACTGAGTGCTGAAAAGGTTGCGCAGAAATGTCACACACGCTCATCTGGGTCGCGCTCTGGAAAAGCTAAACTTCCAGGTTCTAGCGCGCATGTGCGCCAGATGATCAGCTGGCCGGCGTGCATGCGCACACCAGTTTTCGGCACTGCCACACACGTGGAGGACAGCTGATCATCGTGTGTGCATGCGTGCCAGAAACCCGGAAGACAAACAGACAAGACTGGCTTCATGTGCCACTTTGGGCACGAGTGCCATAGGTTTCCACCACAGCCTTAAGAATTTGGCTCATTGGTGGGAAGTTGGCTTTGTATCTGTTTTGACAGTGTTGATTTTCCAGGCAGAACAATTTGATATTTTTTCCCCCTTTTTTCTGCAGTGGTATCCAGAGGTGCGACACCACTGCCCCAATACCCCCATCATCCTAGTGGGAACCAAACTTGATCTCCGAGATGACAAAGACACTATCGAAAAACTGAAGGAGAAGAAGCTGACGCCGATCACCTACCCACAAGGCCTTGCCATGGCAAAGGAGATCGGTAAGTCTTTGGCCCATTCGGAGGGCTATTTTTAGAGTCTCTTTGGATTGAGACTGTAGAGCAGCGTTTTCCAAGCTTGGCAACTTTCTAGGCGGCTTACAAACAATAAAAAAGAAATGAAAAGAGCGTGAACAGAAGTAAAATAATAGAATAAAAGAGGACAGCAAGAAATACAACTTACATGATTACCAAAAAAAGAAAGATAAACAGGTAGAAAGCAGAGAACAAGGGAGAGAGGTGGCGTCTGCCCTCAATCCAGCTGCTGCTGATAAATAAGAGGAAAATGTATGATAATTTGCTTGATAAATTAGATAAATGATAGATGAGATGGATTGATAGAAGACAGATGAGAGAAAGAGAAGATTGGTAGACAGAAGAAATGAGATACTGTATTTTTCGCATGATAAGATGCATCGGACCATAAGACGCACATTAGCTTTAGAGTAGGAAAATGGGGGGGGGGGGGAAATCTGCCTCTGCTTCTGCCTCCCAGCATCCATCCGGTATTCATTTGGCTAGCTTCCTTGCAGCAAACAGCCTGGTCAGCTTCACGTTATCGCAGCCCCAGCACGCGGCTCGTCAGGGCTCTGCTCCGTTGCGCCCACCACTGCTCAACAGAGCTGAGCTGCTGCCACCGGCGGGGAACACTGGAGCCTTCACTGCCAAGCAGCTGACTGGTGACTCGATCTGCCTCCCGGAATACTGCCGATCAGCTACTCTAGGCGGCGGGGATCGCTGCCACCAAATGGCGGCGATCAGCAGCAATCGGCGGTGGCAGTGATCCCCGCCGCCTAGAACAGCTGATTGGCAGTATTCCAGGAGGCCGACCCAATCACCAGTCAGCTGCTCGGCAGCAAAGGCTCCAACGTTTCACAGCGGTATTTAAATCCTTTTGTGAGGCTGCACATTGTAGTCTCCGTGTTCTCCTATTGCCAGGAATGCCGCTGCCATTGTTGCTTTTTAATTTTAGGATTTGGGGATTTCGTGTTATTCCTCTAGCCAGCTGGTTTTTCCTTTTTTTTTGCAGGGGCAGTCAAATACCTAGAATGCTCAGCGCTGACGCAGCGGGGCCTCAAGACAGTCTTCGACGAAGCCATCCGAGCCGTCCTGTGCCCCCCTCCAGTCAAGAAGAGGAAGAGAAAATGCCTGCTGCTCTAATGCCGCTTCTGCTCTCCCCAACCCTCACCCCCCCCCCCCAAAAAAAACCTTTTGTGCTTTGCTTGGAATAACGGAGCATTCCTGCATTTTGTTTGTTTAAAAAAAATTGGTTGTCCCCCCCCTTCAGGTTATCTTAAACAAGACCTCTTACATATTTCCCTTTGTTTAAAAAAATTAGCTTCTTCCTTCCTTCTCCTTTTTCCTTTTTTTTAAAAGACAAACTCATATAAAGGCCTTATTTCCCCCCACCCCACCCCTTTTTCGCTCCGCTTAATCAATCAACTGTTGCCAAACTTTCTGCTCCTTACTCCTCTTGGATTGCTGTGCTTTGTTACGTGAAGCCACCAGACCTGTCTTTTTTTTTTCTTTTTTCTTACAAAGTCAGGCAGGTGTCTTTTAAAAAATACTAATGTTTTATTAGCAGTTGCAACACTTTAATCTGGGTTTTCCCAGGAAGATAAAAAACCCAACCCCATTGCTGTCTAAAAATGCACTCATTCATCCGACAGCTTCTTCACACCCATCTTTTCATGCTTGAACAAATGCAATAATTGACAACTCCAGATTAACCCTTCCCTTTTTTAAAAAATCTATATATATATATATATATCTCAAATCTACTAAGGTCTGTGATTAAAGCTATTTTTTTTTCTCTCTCGAAATGTATTTGTCTCCCTTCACGGCAGAATAACTATTTTCTTGGAGGAAAGACGACTGACTTGGTTAACGGAAACGGCCAGACAGTATTTTGACACTGTAAAAAGATCAAATTTACACTACATTGTTAACGCGCTAGTTTAAAACCGAAGAGAGATTTTTTTTCTCTCTCTTGTACGATGTAAAAAAAACCCACAAAAGGAATCCTCCCTCCTGCAGCTAATCAAACAAGCTGAACAGCAGGTTGGAGTTTTTTCTAGAGTATTCCTTCATATCATTCTGGCGGGACTTTTAAGCTTATTATTAATTTTGAGCTGGTCCCCCCCTCTCCCACATGTTCTTGCTGGATGCTTTTCTTATAGAATCTCCTCCTGAGCAATATTAATTTGTATTTTAAAGCATTTTTTAAAAAATTTGTATTAGCCACTTATTTTTTTGGATAAGATAGTCAAATGTAGCCACCTGTCTTATTTCTCCCCTCCTAATTATGTACATGGTTTAAACCAGGGGTCTCCAACCTTGGCAACTTTAAGCCTGGTGGACTGCAACTCCCAGAATTCCCCAGCCAGCTTTGCTGGCTGGGGAATTCTGGGAGTTGAAGTCCACCAGGCTTAAAGTTGCCAAGGTTGGAGACCCCTAGTTTAAAAGGCTTTCTTCAGTCCTGAAGATAAATTTGGTGTAAAAAATCAAGAGCAGCTGATTGACCACTTTTTTCCATTTTAAATATTTCACTTCTTTTTCCCCTCCGGCTAATGTCTCTCTTATCTGCCAGGTATCTTAAAGCTGTATTAATTTTACTAACCCCAACATGGCTCGTTTTAACCGTTTCCAGGAACCCGGTCTAATAACGGTAAATCAGGCCTGTGAGGTTCTGTACGTCAGATGCTGGCAAGAATACGTTGATTTCCCTCCCTCCCCCCCCACAACCCCCTTTCAATCACTAGAACAAATATATACATATATATATAAAAATATAAATATATATAAATGGGAGTTTGCAAGATTGTGAAGTTTTTACATTGGATCTTTTGGTAATGCAAGTTAGCGGTCTGTTTTGCATGTATGACTTAATAAATTCTTAAACCACACCCGGGTTTAGAGTTTCGACTCCGTTGAGTTGCATTGGTGTGTGTGTGTCAAACGTGCCATCCTGTCGCAGGACTTTTATCCCCCAGGGATGGGAATTTAACCACCTCGTGGGGTTAAAATTCTTTGTGCCGGTTGTGTACAACGGGTTGGGCGCAACGGGACTGGAGCTTGGTACTGTGGCTTGTTTCCCTGCCTCTTAACCCACTCTGGTTTTGTTTTTCTTACTTCCTAATTTAAAAAAAAAAAACACCCTACAGGTAATCCTCCACTTACAAAAGTTCATTTAGTGGCCGTTGGAAATTACAGTGGCACTGAAAAAGTGGCTTAGGACCATTTTTTCCTGTGACCATTGCGAATCATGATCAAATGATGGAGATCCGGACACTTGGGCAACTCCTATTTATGATGGTTGCAGCGTCCCGAGGTCACGTGATCCACTTTTGCGACCTGACAAGCAAAGTCAACGGGGAAGCTACGTTTACTTAACATTTGTGTTACTAACTTAACAACAGCAGTGTTTCACTTAACAACTGTGGCAAGAAAGGTCACAAGATGGGGAAAAATTAAGAGTCTTAGCAACATAACGTTTTGGGTTCAATTGTGGTCGTATGTCAAGGACTACCCATATGCTGGCATTTTCTTTATACCATCTTTCCTCCAAAAAATAAGACCAGGTCTTATATTAATTTTTGCTCCAAAAGATGCATTTGGTCTTATTTTCTGGTTAGGTCTTATTTGGGGGAAAATATGGTACTAAATGCATCCATCCGGCTGACAATCTTAACGGGCTTATTTTGGGGGTAGGACTTACAATGCAAGCATCCTGAAAAATCATGCTAGGACTTATTTTCTGGTTGGGTCTTATTTTGGGGGAAACTGTAAGGTTGCGGTCATATGCGTAACTGCTGGAAAATTGTTTCAGTTGATTCACCGATTCCAGCAACTCTTTAAGATGTTTGGACTTCGACTCCCAGAATTCCCCCGGGCTGGCTAGGGAATTCTGGAAGTTGAAGTCCCCCCATCTTAAGACTTGCTAGAGTCGAGATACACCGGTCTAACCAATATGGAAATCAACTCTTGTGACTTTTCCCTGTATGTCTCACGTCAGCCGTGTCTGGCTATGCCACGCTGCCATGAATCCTCCCATTTATGACCCTGAAAGGAGAAAACATACCAACACACTGAGCGGGTGGAAACTTATTTTTAATGGGGAAAAAAAATATCGGGATGTTATCTATAGATGATGCTTAGGCCAACGGTCCTCATTGCTAGACCCCCTCCCTCCTTCCATAATTTTGTGCATTTGCTGTACCCAACAGGGATACTGTCCAGAATGCCACTTTTTCGTTATTCTTCCAACAAAGTCATTTTTTATGCAGAAACATTGCTTATTTCAGCAGTGAGCTTTAGGGAGCCAACTGTAGATATTTGACCCATTTTTGGGGGGGGAGAGACCTCTCTTTCGTGAGACTCTTTAAAATTGCCCAATGCAAACTCAGCCCATAACACTCTTGTATAGCATGAATAATGGTAGATAAAACTGATAAACTAGTCAGTTTCACATTAGTTTAAGCTAATCCACGTTAGTTTAACAGAAAACATGCCATGTTAGGCACCAAATATTAATATGTGCAAGAGAAAGTATATACAGTAGTGGCCAAAATTTTGGAAACCTTTTGGGAAAAGTATATTTTCTAAAACTAGCTAATAACACCACTTTTTTTGGGGAGCAGTACCACAAAATTATATATCAATGGAAAGATAATTTTAATCAAGAATGTAATGCAATAACTTTTATGAAGGATTTGCTATTAGAATAGCAGTTGCAGTATAAAGAAGAAAAGTGAAACACGTAGAAAAAACAAGATATACAAAAATTATCACGTCAGTTAATAGTTGGGTAACCTTTAGCATGAATTACGGCCTTACAACGTCTTCCCATGGAGTGAACCAAGTCTTTTAGTTCTGCAGCTATTCTAATGTGAAACCAAGGTTGAATGATGGTTTCTATTAACTGGGTTTTATTGTTGGGTCACTTCTGACTAACAAGTTTCTTTAGTCGGCTCCCTAGATTTTCAATTGGGTGAAGGTCTGGGCTATTCCCAGGCCATTCCAGCAGTGGAATAGGATTATCTTGAAACCCCCCTCAAAAAAAGTAGTGTTATTAGCCACCAAACCTCAAAAATACACTTTTCCCAAAAGGTTTCCACAATTTTGGCCACTACTGTATAGATAAAACACATTTTCAAATCTAACTCTGGAATTCTGTCTTGGCCTTAAAGGTGGTCCTTGACTTATAACCATTTGCTTACCAAATTTACACTAAAAAACAAATTAAAACTGGTCCCTGCACTTGACCATCGCAGCATTCCCACAATCGTAATCAAAATTTGGGTGCTTGGCAATTGTCATATTATTTAGGACAACTGCAGCATCCCAGGCTCCTGTGATTGCCACTTGTGACTTCCCAACTGCCTTCCAACCAGCAAAGCCAAAGATTCACTTTCAGAGATTCTGATTTCAATTGTGGTCATAAGTCGAGGACTACCTGTACTTAAAATCTGGATTTTTTTTTAAGCCCATTACTGACCTGCTTCTTATTTGCCACTGAAAGCAGACTGAGATTAAAAAGGAATGCCAAATTCAAATTTAGTCTGCTTCCAGATCAGAAATACATTTGTTTTTAATAGCATTCCTTGGATTTGCGTTAATTTTTCCAGGAAGCGGATGCGTTAAAAATTAGCTTACTAAAACATCACCTAAAAAGGTACCAATCACCATTAGGACAGCAATCAGTTTTGAAAAATCCTCTTAATCAACTTGATCTGGATTTGTTTTTTTTAAAACAATCACGCCAAACTTTTTATCAGCTCTATAGAACACGGTAGGATTGTTTTTCTAAGCAAAAAATTAAAAATCTTGATACAGAGTTAAAATTTGTGCTAACACGAACCGAAGACCGTGGCTTTTAAATTTTCTATCGTTAATTGCACATTCAGCGGTGTTAAAAAGAACTGTAAACAAAAACAGACGTAATTGCACAGACCCCCAAGAATCAAGAGTTCCGTCAGTGAAAAGCATCTAAAATGCTCATTCCTTTCAAGAAAGAAAGAAAAAACCCAAGACATTTCTGATCATCGGCAGAAACTTAATCATCATCAGTGCGTATCCAAAATAGGCGAAGTCTTGAGGTTAATTTTCACCAAGATTCCGGATTTACTTACACATTTACAAGTACCTCGTAAACCTTGCAGTTCAGGTGTCACTATGCCACAGGGAATTGGTCTGGCGACCCATAATGTGCTTTCGAAAAACACGTAGCAGATCAGACGGATCTAAAGGATCTTTAGAAGGACATCAACCATCGCTTTCCATCAGTTGGGTTCTTCTCATGTCACCACAGTCCCCTGGGCAGATGTGACCTATTAAAACTTCCATGAAATCGTATCTTTCAACACGAATCATCTCGGTCCGTTACAAGCAATCCAGAAGACGTTACCCTCAACCTTAAGGTGGTGGGACATCCAGAAACATCTGAAGATCTTTCTCTGATCTTCTGCTTTTAGACACACGCAGCTGAACTGCTAAAAAGGCTGTTCTTGTGAACATCTGGCACACAGTCAGGTTGTGCTTGTCCATCTCTGCCATTACACAACATTCAGAAAGCTTCACCTTGGGATCGACACGAAACGCAAGATGTCTCGGGTTGAACCAAGCTCTGGAGAGCTCTGAGGACTATATCTGGCCAATGATCGGTGATCATCTTGGGGCTGATTAAAATACTACCAAAGGCGGTTTCTTGCGACCAGCTGGCTGAATACTTGACTTCAGAAGAGAACCAGCTGCAAGAGAAGACAACGTAAGAAGAGGAAATACGTAAGATCTCCGACCTCCGGGTGTTTCGCTGAAGACCCTGTTGTTCCGCCAGGCCGGGCTATCAACATAATAGTTTTAAATTGGGGTATTTTAAATTTCTGGGGTTTTAAATTGAGCCAAATCTATTTAATCATTTTAAATTTTAATCACTGTTTTGTCTTGTGTTTTTAAATAGGTTGTACACCGCCCTGAGTCCTTCGGGAGAAGGGCGGTATAGAAATAAAATTATTATTATTATTAACGTCAACGCTGGATCGGAGGTCTATGATTCTATGCCTTCTTTAAAGACTTAGTAAGTTCTGGATATTATTAACACTTGGCTGCAAGTTCTGGATATTATTAACACTTGGCTGCATTTTTTTTTCATGCAAACCTTTGCAAAGATCTGGAATGCAAACCAGTAACAAGACCCCAATCAAGGAACTACCACTCACACAACTTAATTAAGGAATTTAATTAATTAAACTGTTTCAATAATAAACACAGAGCAAATCCCCACTCCTTTCTAGCACTGATGACATTCCCTAGCTGGGTAATGAAACGTCTGCAAGAAAACCAGCAGGTTCAGAGCGCGCCAAGGACCCCACCGTTCAACCCCGAGCTCCGAATTTTCTCTTCCACTGAGATCTTAGAAGGGCTTCAAGTAGAAAACCAAATGGAGAAGCTCAATAGAACATTGAGACAGGCCCTTCACACTAAAAACAAATGAAACTGGGAATCTTTGCAAAATATTGCGCATGGAACGTTTCAAAGCAATGTTTTGCATACTCCTAACTAGCATAGAACAAAACATGGAAAGGATTCCTGAAGGCAAAATTTTATCACAGTCTCCTGGTGATAGGCTCAAAGTCACTCAGCTGGCTTTCATGGCTAAGGCAGGACTAGAACTCACCATCTCCTGGTGATAGGCTCAAAGTCACCCAGCTGGCTTTCATGGCTAAGGCAGGACTAGAACTCTCTATCTCCTGGTGATTGGCTCAAAGTCACCCAGCTGGCTTTCATGGCTAAGGTGGGACTAGAACTCTCCATCTCCTGGTGATTGGCTCAAAGTCACCCAGCTGGCTTTCATGGCTAAGGCGGGACTAGAACTCACCATCTCCTGGTGATAGGCTCCAAGTCACCCAACTGGCTTTCATGGCTAAGGCAGGACTAGAACTCTCCATCTCCTGGTGATAGGCTCAAAGTCACCCAGCTGGCTTTCATGGCTAAGGCGGGACTAGAACTCTCTATCTCCTGGTGATTGGCTCAAAGTCACCCAGCTGGCTTTCATGGCTAAGGTGGGACTAGAACTCTCCATCTCCTGGTGATTGGCTCAAAGTCACCCAGCTGGCTTTCATGGCTAAGGCGGGACTAGAACTCACCATCTCCTGGTGATAGGCTCCAAGTCACCCAACTGGCTTTCAGGGCTAAGGCGGGACTAGAACTCACCATCTGGTGATTGGCTCCAAGTCACCCAACTGGCTTTCAGGGCTAAGGCGGGACTAGAACTCACCATCTGGTGATTGGCTCCAAGTCACCCAACTGGCTTTCAGGGCTAAGGCGGGACTAGAACTCACCATCTCCTGGTGATTGGCCCAAAGTCATCCAGCCGGTTTTCATGGCTAAGGCGGGACTAGAACTCACCATCTCCTGGTTTCTAAACCAGCACCTTAACCACTATGCACCAAACTGCAGCTTTCCTCTTTTCATTGGGCTTAAGAGGAGGACGTTTCCCCAGTATCCAGGGAAAGTATCTAGGGACATCCTAGCTTATGAACCTATAAATGATTCACCCACCCAGGGATGGGCTTCATAAATTTTAGCAAGGGGTTCTCTACCCAGTTGTTGGGTGGCTGTGGCCTAGTCGGCCTCCGGCACCAAGGCTGGGGGGGGGGGCGTTTTTGCCCTCCCCAGGCTCCAGAGGCTTTTCTTGAGCCTCCGAGAGGATGAAAATGGCCTCCCCAGGCTCCGGAAGCTCTCTGGAGGCTGGAAACGGCATTTCTGGCCTTCCCAAACTTCCGGTAGGCCCGTTTTTCACCCTCCCCGAGCCTCTGCATGCGCCCTGCACTTACCTGCATCCATAACGGGCCGTGTGGGGACTCCTGTGGGTGGGGTGGGAAGGGCCAGTCAGGAGTGGGATTGAGGGGGTTCTCCGAACTGCACAGAATCTTAGCTAGAGGTTCTCACGAACCCCTGCGAACCTCCAGCAGCCCCATCCCTGCACTTACCCTTTTGTGCTGTTTTCTTCGACGATGTGGATGATTTTCCCAGGGAGAAACAAGTGAGGGTATTGAGGGCTGGACCCTAAGGGGGAATTGTCGTCTAAACTAGTGTACAAGGGCGACTGCTGAACCATCAGGTTCTCTTCGGCGAGGAGAGGCTGGGTCAGAGCATCTTGGTTCCTGCCATCCAGTTCGGTGGGGAAGTTATCGGGTTTCCCTCCAAAAACTTCATACCAGCATCCGTGTAAGAGAATCTGGAACTGGAATGTTGTGCGATCGAAAAGACACCGAAAGGAACAGAGAAGGGAAATCGTGAAATTGATTTTCGTTTGGTCCGATTGAGGTGAACAGGCCGTCCTCGACTCAGAACCATTTGCTTAGCGACCGTTCGAAGTTACAATGGCACCGAAACCACCGATTCTAAATTATGACCGTTTTCAGCCCATGGTCATCTGATCAAAATTCGGGCACTTGGCATGTATTTATAACGGTTGCGCTGTCCTGGAGGGGGGGGGGTCACCAAAGACTTTCTCTGCCAGCTTCCAACAGGCCAATGGGGGAAGCCGTACTTACTCAACAACTGAGGTGATTTGAGCTGAGAACTGGGACGCTGAGTTTGATGTAGCACATACGGTAGTGGCCACAATTGTGCAAAAACCTTTTGGGAAAAGTTGTATTTTCTAAACCTAGCTAATACACCACTTTTTTTGGGAGTAGTACCATAAAATTATATATCAATGGAAAGATAATTTAATCAAGAATGTAATGCAGTAGCTTTTATGAAGAGTTTGCTATTAGAATAGCAGTTACAGTATAGAGAAGAAAAGGGAAACAGATAGAAAAAATGAGATATACAAAAATGGCCACCATAGAAAATACGAGATATACAAAAATGATCCCCATGTCAGTTAATCCTTAGTTGGGTAACCTTTAGCATGAATAACAGCCTTATTAATGTCTTCCCATGGAGTGAACCAAGTCTTTTAGTTCTGCAGCTGTTATCATGTGAAACCAAGATTGTATGATGGCTTCGATTAACTGGGTTTTATTGCTGGGTCACTTCTGACTAACCAGTTTCTTTAGTCGGCTCCATAGATTTTCCATTGGGTGAAGGTCTGGGCTATTCCCAGGCCATTCCAACAGCGGAATAGGATTATTTTGAAACTCAAAAAAAAAAGTGGTGTTATTAGCCATCAAACCTCAAAAATACGCTTTTCCCAAAAGGTTTCCACAATTTTGGCCACTACTGTATGTATATGTTAATGTTAATATTTTAGGATTCTGTTTGGACTTTTTGCCAAAATCTGGATAAGGAGAAGGTGTTATTTCTTTTAAATTGGTCTATTACTAACAGATGAATTATGGGATAAAGGGTTTTAGATTTGTTAATTAAGAGGAGATGAAGAGAGCGTGAAACTGTTTATACTTGTCGTGAAGAAGGTAGAAAATAATTTTCCAAAAGGATATTTTTCCCTTCTCAAAATAATCCATACCAGAGAGAGAGAACTAAGAGTGTGGTAGGAACCTCTGGAAACTGGGGTTAGGATTATGTTCATTCTTATAAATGTGTCGTTACAGAAGACCAGATAAGAGTAACAGCAGAAGAGGCTAAGAGCAGTAGCAATTCTCCTATTACTCCGACCCCCCACCGCCCCCCGCATGCATCTGGACCACTAAAGAAACCCCATGTCAGGCCTGGAAGCCCTCTTTTTCATTGGGCCTTCAGGCCTGCCACATTTATTACTGTGAGAAACTGGGAGGGAGGATTGTATGGAGCCAAGATAATATATACTCAAAATAACATTCCTTTCTCAGGGAGTCAAGGACATCTTGCCCTGCACCTGGAGAGGTATGACTGGGAGGCATCTCCAGATGGGACGATGCTTTGGATTGGACCATGTGATGGACTTGTGGGTGCTGGGCAGGGACTTGAACTTTCCTTTGGGTGGGGAAAACCTGGAAACTTTCAGATTCGGTTTTTCCCAGATGTGCCAATATGACATCTCTCATAAAATGTAACTTTGAGGAACTTCAAGCCTCGGAGTCTTCTTTCGTTTGGGGTGTTACTTTCAAAAGGCAACTTGACTTCGTTTTTCCTTGAAGACATTTCGCTTCTCATCCCAAGAAGCTTCTTCGCTTCTTCGGAACTGGAGAAGCTGCTTGGATGAGAAGCGAAACATCTTCAAGTCGTCTTTTGAAAAAGGTTCTAAAGCACCTTTAGAACAATCATGGCTTGGGTGACTGAAAAATCTCCATACACATAAAGTAAGAACCAGCAAAAGTTAAAGCCACAGCTTCATTTTCCATCCCAAAACTCCCATTTAAAACAACTGACAGAGGCACTTTTTTTTACCTTGGGTTTGTTACAGTTGGCAACAATTCTAATAATTCTCCTTTTCAGGTCTTCCAAATTGAGCATGCTTAACCTGTTTCGGGCACAACGACGGAGAGAAGCAAAGATCAAAATTCAAGACCTGACAAAATTCAAGGCGATGATTTCAACCTGAACTACACGCTGTGTAAGGGATGCGGTGGCTAAGTGGCTAAGATGCTGAGCTTGTCGATCGAAAGGTCGGCAGTTCAGCGGTTCGAATCCCTAGTATAACGGGGTGAGTTCCCGTGACTTGTCCCAGCTTCTGCCAACCTAGCAGTTTGAAAGCACGTAAAAAATGCAAGTAGGAAAATAGGGACCACCTTTGGTGGGAAGGGAACAGCGTTCCGTGCGCCTTCGGCATTGAGTCATGCCGGCCACGTGACCCCGGAGACGTCTTCGGACAGCGCTGGCTCTCCGACTTTGAAACGGAGATGAGCACCGCCCCCTAGAGTCAGGAACCGCTGTGCGAAGGGAACCTTTACCTTTTCCTTACACATTGTGTACCCTTACCTGGGAACGATGTCCTTCCCCACAATGACTGACACAATAAACTGCTTTGTGTAGTCCGCAAGGGATTTGCTTCAAAGAGAAGAAACAGGAAAGGAAGCACAATTAGGGCAGCCGATGACTGATTCTCACAACCAATATTGATAAAGGCAGGTGTTTTTTAATTACATAACACAGGTAGTCCTCGACTTACACTGCAACCATCATAATGTGAAGCACTGTGAAGCGGTATATAAGTCTAAGAGCTACTGCTATCTTCCTTCCTTCCTTCCTTCCTTCCTTCCTTCCTTCCTTCCTTCCTTCCTTCCTTCCTTCCCTTCCCTTCCCTTCCCTTCCCTTCCCTTCCCTTCCCTTCCCTTCCCTTCCTTTCCCTGTGCAATGATTAGAATGCAGTATTGCAGGCTAACTCTGCCCGCAGTTTGGAGTTCGATCCTGACCGGCTCAAGGTTGTGAAGCCCTGTGAAGCGGTATATAAGTCTAAGAGATACTGCTGATTAGCTGTGGTGGCCAGTGGTTAGAATGCAGTATCGCAGGCTGACTCTGCCCACTGCCAGGAGTTCGATCCTGACCGGCTCAAGGTTGACTCAGCCTTCCATCCTTCCGAGGTCGGTAGAACAAGGACTCAGATTGTTGGGAGGAAGGGGTGTGTGATAGGCTGACTTTGTAAACCACTTAGAGAGGGCCGTAAAGTGGTATATAAGTCTAAGTGCTATTGCTATCTTTAGTTCGTTGATTATAAGACGGAGCAGAAAGACACTTACTGGGAAGCAACTGGATTCAACCAGCCACCAGGATGACCCCAGGAAGATCCAGGTCGAATCCCAGCTCCGCCTGGCGCCCTGATCTATGCCCCGACGGATCTGACGATTCCCCCACGAAAAGAAGCGACGGGATAATAACGTACCTCAATAAGCCTCCAGGTGGAGAAAAAGCGTAGCATCTCATGTTGGGATAAGAGTTTCTGAGCATGATAGCTAGGATGGAGGCAATGCCCCCTCCTAAGCTGTGGCCAGCGACGACCAGTTTATATTCCTAGGGGAAGAGAGAACAAGCAAAGGAAAAAAGGTAGAAATCCCCAACGGGAAGCAGAGCCAACTCTGAGAGACAGAACAGAGTCCAAAGGCCACAACTTACGGGTGCGATGCTGAGCGCCTGGTTCAAAATCCCATCGTTTATCAGTCTTCTATAAATATAATTGGCAGCCTGGGTTATCCCCTAAAAGGGAAAAACGGGAAGACATTAGCAGCTGTTCTGACCCAGCTCCCAAAACAAGACAAACCCCCTGAAGTTTATTCTTTTATTAGGAACGCCGGCAAAAAGTTTCTCTCTCAACACAGACTAGCAAGTCTGTCCGGCAGACAGATGAATAGTTGTCTGCCACATCTATTCATCTCCGCCCCCTGCCTTTTATCCCCAGAACTAGGGTGGGGCTTCACTAGTAGCGGTTGCTCTTCCATCCCAAGGACCAGCCCATAGATTTCCACTGCTCTCCTCTCCTCTGCCATCTGCACATATCAGGCACTGGACCCAGCTGTTCCTCTTCTTCCTCATCAGCCACCTCCAGACCTGGGGACTCTCCATCTGAGAGCTGATGGACAGCCCAGGCTCCACCTCTGGATCTCTCTCTCTCTGCCAGCTCCGTTCCCTCTTCCCACTCAGAACTCTCGTACCCTGACTCCCACGCCTCCTCCTCCTCCTCTTCTGATTTGGCTGTTGGAGAGGCCGGCGGCCGAGAGGCCACAACAGCAGCGCTGGTTAAGTCTTCGCTTGCAAGCACAGGTAGTTTCTCATTTACAAGCCCAATTGGGATCACTTTTCGAATGAAAATAACTGATAGAGCTTTATCAAACTCCGGGCTCAGTGGTTTGCCCTTATTAATATTCTGTGTTATTGATTTGCTCTTATAAAGATTACTGGTGGGCTTAAAAGTTTCTAATTGACGCCAGGAACGCAAGTGTCAGGGTTCTGGATGCCCTAATTAATCATGAGCCTTGAGCCAAGCTTCAAAAGAAATCCCGTTATTTATTAGGAGCTTCATGATTAATGGGAGTTCCAAGTACAGCCAACTCTGACCCCACGTAATTTACAGCACAGACTTGGCCCTGCTCACTCAGGGTGTGTCATCAGTCACATTCGCCAACGGAGCCATTTAGCAGGTTGTAGAGATCACTCCCCTCCGGCCGCTGTGGGTAATCCTGGGAGACAGCCTTGAGAGAGATATGTCTGGAATGTGCTTTTGTTTTTGGCTGCCACGCTGCTTTGCCGTTTTTCCATCCTTTTCGCCTATGGCAACTCAAGACGCCTATGGCAACTCAAGGCCAGGGACGCTTTGCGAGTTGACAGCGGGATGGAAGTGCATCCAAACAACAGCAGGCAGTTAGCCAAAGGGCTTTTCTGTGACAATCAAAACCAATAACAGTTCTAAAAGTATTTACCAACCTTATGGACAAGACCATTGTCTAGGACATCTTCAAGAGTTAAGCTTTCACAATCTGCTGAGAGGTCCGTTAGGACATCCTGAGTGTAAATAAATAAATAAGTAAATAAATACATACATACATACATACATACATACATATGTACAAAACAGGTCATGGATTTTCTTTTGCCTGTCAAAATTATTGTCGCAGTATTATTGTGGTTGGAAAAAATGATAAAGCACCGTATTGATTTAAAGCTAGAAATATTTTTGTTGGTTATTTTACCGGATAAGTATAGTAAGGGGAACACATATTTGATTTTACATGTATTAACTGCAGCCAGAATCACATTTGCACAACAATGGAAAAAACGAAGAAATCCCTACAGATGAAAATGTGATTTAAAAAAATTTTTTAGAATGTGCAGAAATGAATAGATTAATGTTTATAATTAAGGAAAAGGAACAAACTGAATACTTCTTGACATGGGCTTTATTTTATCAATGGTGAGCTGACAAAAACAGAAGTTAGAAACATGGAAATAGGAGGAAAAGGACCAACGAAAAGAAGGGAGGTTTGTTTAAAAAGATAAGCAAATATTATTTTTACTATTATAGAATTAATATCAATGTAATGAACATCATTGTAAACGTTTTATTATTTCCTAAAACTGTTTGTTCCCAGACCAACACACTGTTGAATTGAAAATGGAATTTTTATGTTATAAAATAAAAAAACTTTATGCAAAAAAAAAAAAGAATACTGTCGCACCTGATAGGAGTGGCATATTCTGAGGGACTTGGTTCACAAAGCAAATCTGATCTAATCACTTTTTTGGGTTCAATCCAGCAGGTTCTGACAGGTTCTGAAGAACTGGTAGCGGAAATTTTAAGTAGTTCGGAGAACTGGCAAATACCACTTCTGGCTAGTCCCAGAGTGGGGCGGGAATGGAGATTTTTGCAGTATTCTTCCCCTGGGGTGGGGAGGGAAAGGAGATTTTGCAGTATCCTTCCCTTGGGGTGGGGAGGGAATGGAGATTTTGCAGTATCCTTCCCCTGGAGTGGGGTGGGAATAGGGATTTTGCAATATCCTTCCCCGAGGAGTGGGGAGGGAATGGGGATTTTGCAGTATCCTTCCCCTGCCACACCCACCAAGCCACGCCCACAGAACCAGTAGTAAAAAAAAAATGAATTTCATCACTGGTTCTCGGTATATACTAGCCAAACTTTGAAAAGATTCCATAAGCAGAAGCTTTTATTCCATCATAATCTCACATGAGCCACACGCAGAGAGATTACCTCACATGATAAAGTTCCTCTCACGGCGACCACGACAGCTTCTTTTTGGTGATCCAAGGCCACGAAGAAAGGGATCTCAAAAATCTGAAAGCACAAGCAGCACAGGATCCTTTTCAGGTTGGGCTCTTTTGAGAGTCCTTTCAGCCCTGAAGGGGATCATCTCTCAACGGTTAACCCTGTCTAGGCAGGATGGTAGACGGAAGAGAATATTTGTAACTCAGGGTTGAATTGTGGGGGTCCTTGGTGCTCTCTCAGCCTGATTGTTTTCTTGGAGACGTTTCATGACCTGACTAGGGAACGTCATCAGTGCTAGAAGGGAGTGGGGTTGGGGTTGGGGAGAAGGAGAAAGAGAAAGAGAAAGAAAGAAAAAGAGAAAGGGAGAGAGAAAGAGAAGGACTGTGGGGTCCTTAATTCTCTCTGAGCTTGGTTGTTTTCTTACAGACATTTCGTGATCCAACTAGGCAACATCATCAGTGCTAGAAGGAAGAGGAGTTGTGTGGGGGGGGGGAGAAGGAGAAAGAGAAAGAAAGAAAGAAAAAGAAAAAGGGAGAGAGAAAGAACTGTGGGGTCCTTAATGCTCTCTGAACTTGGTTGTTTTTTTTGCAGACATTTCGTGAACCAACTACCGTATTTTTCGGAGTATAAGACGGCACTTTTTTCCCCCAAAAAAAGAGGGTGAAAATCTGGGTGCGTCTTATACTCCGAATGTAGCCCCGCCCAGCTTCTCAAATGGAGGTTTCAGAGACTGAAAAAAGCCTCAGAAACGAAGCTTCAGAAAAAAAGCCTCCAAACAGAGCTTCAGAAAAAAGCCTCAGAAACAGAGCTTCAGAGGCTTTTTTTCTGAAGATGTTTCGGAGGCTTTCAGAGGCAGAAAAAAAAAGTTTTTTCTGAAACAGAGTTTCAGATGTTTCAGAGGCAGAAAAATAATAATAAAAAAAAATTAAGGCACAGAGCTCACAACCAAGGAACCTGTTGCTAAAATTCAACTCTGGGAACAGCTGATTGGGGGTATTCCGGGAGGCCGATCCACCTGCCAATCAGCTTTTTTCTTATTTCAAAGCGGTTTTAGATCAAACCTGGACCCGGTTGTAAAATTTCATACAGGTCCTCCACGGTCACACGGCCACTCTAAATCTCTCTTTTCTGTCCCAAGAACTAAACTTTGAAAGGTAGACTTAGAGGCCTGCTACAGATGCCTTCAAACTGCTTACTTTATTGTGAAAGCTGATGTGGATGAAATCTCTGTTTTGCAGTCCCGTCATCTGCATGATGGAACCGAAGTGCATGTTAAGATAATCTCTCCCGATGATCTCCGTCTGCGCTGAGCTGTTTCTGCAACTAAGAAATCCAGCAAGGAAAAAAACAAAAAGAGTTTAACGGTTTGTCTGAAGTGGTGTAGGGTTTCCTGCCTAAGCAGGGGGTTGGACTAGAAGACCTCCAAGGTCCCTTCCAACTCTGTTATTCTATTCTATTCTGAGTTGAGAATAGCTAGATTTCTATTATTGTTGGAATATACTTATCAGGAGTCAATTTGATGACATAATTTGAGGGGAGGACAATCTATGCATATGTTTGTTCTTTTGTTTTCATGCACATTTTTATTTTGTTTTGTCTAGTTTAGCTTAGTTTTGTATTTGTTCCTTTATTTTTTTTCCTTATCCTGAAGTTTGAATTTTAACTTTGGAAATAAAACAAAAACATATTTTAAAAAAGAGAACAGTTACATCCCTTCTTTCTTCTTTTTTTTTTACTTACCTTGGAGTTTGTATTTTAACTTTGGAAATAAAACAAAAAACATATTTTAAAAAAGAGAACAGTTACATCCCTTCTTTCTTCTTTTTCTTTTTTTTACTTATCTTGGAGTTTGTATTTTAACTTTGGAAATAAAACAAAAACATATTTTAAAAAAGAGAACAGTTACATCCCTTCTTTTTTTTTTACTTATCTTGGAGTTTGTATTTTAACTTCGGAAATAAAACAAAAAACATATTTTTTAAAAAAGAGAACGGTTACGTTTCTCCATGTCACAGATTTTTAGATTACAGATTCTATTATGAACTCTAAAAGCTGTACAAATTCAGGGCAATAGGACTTGCATTCAAGCACATAAGTTTATAATGAGGCCGGTGGAAGCATATTAAATATACTAAATTATAGCAATAAGTCAAGGACTACTTGGCCACCAGGTGATTTCAGCTCAGGCTCCTGGTTTTCATGTTATGTTCATGTTCTGTTCTAATATTGTCTGAATATATTGAATTATTCCGATATTTTTCTCTTGATCATTTCCTGCTTTCCTTCTTTTTTTCCTCCTGGTTCTATATTAGGTTGGGGTTTTTTTTGTGTGTGTTTTCTAAGATACTATCTATACTATACTACTTTATCAATCGAAATCTACCCTAACATGCAATTCTTGTATAATAATGCTATCATCATTCTTTATAATACAGTAATATGATATTGGTAATGTTATAACTGTTTCTATGGAGATTCTCAGCCATCCAGGGTCACAGTTGTCCTAAAGGTGATTTTTCAAAAGGCAACTGGACCTTCTGGGGTTTTTTTGTTTTTTGTTTTGAAAACTTTTCACTTCTCATCCAAGAAGCTTCGATCAGAACTGAAGAAGCCTCTTGGATGAGAAGTAAAACGTCTTCAAGGGAAAAAACCAAGAAAGTCCAAGAAAGTTTGAAAAAAGCACCTTTGGGATTTTAACAGCGCGAGAAGGTCATTTGTGCTAACGAGCCCAGAAGGATAATTTCAAGGTTTTTAAGCTACAGAACAAGTTGGTTTTAAGAAACAATTTGAAATTAAAAAATGCGAAAACATTACAATAATTAAAAATTGAAACAAAAAATTGAAACATTAGAAAAGATCATTTAGTATTAAGGATTCGGTGATGGAGGAAATTACTTTTCACGCACTTAATCCTCTTCAGTTTTACAATTCTCCAACAACCAGATTCTCTCTGTCACACGCAACCTGGTAAAATATTCGGCACATATTCTGCTTTTTAAGAAGGTTAAGTCGACCTACCAGAACCCCCTCAGCTTACAGAGACCCGTAAAAGGATTCGCCAGGACATAGTAAGGCCAGCCGTACGCAGCCACGGCAAACTTCATATAATGAGCCGCGTTTTCTAATTCCACCTCCAAATCGTTCCCCTGTGAAAGAGACAATTTTATAACCTTTTTTTTTGGCGGAGTCATTAAGCAAATGCTGCAGCCATTAAACAAACGTCACAGTTCTTAAGGGAACCCTTTGCTCGCTATGGCAGGTGGGGTTTTGCCCGAAAACTGGAAGTTAAGTGCTGTCGTTTTCAGAAAAACTGTCATAAAATGAAGTCCCGCGACTATGGAACGCTGCAAATGATTGTTAACAGGGCTGTGTGGCTGAGTACCCCAAATCTGATCAGGTTACGTGCGGAGGGATCCCAACTTGTGAGATAGGCGGCAAACAAATGTAATAAATAATAAAATAAAATAAAGTAAAATAATAAAAAAATAAAATTCAAAAATGAAATAAATGAAGTAAAATATAAAATAATAAAATAATATAAAATAAAAAATAAAATAAAATAATAAATAAAATAAAATAAAATAAAATAAAATAAATAAAATAAAATAAATAAAATGAAATAAAATAAATAAAATAAAATTCAAATGAAGTAAAATATAAAATAATATAAAATAATATAAAATAAATAAATAAAATAAATAAATAAATAATGAAATAAAATAATAAAATAAAATATAAAATAAAATGAATAAAATAAAATAAAAATAATAAAAAAAAAAACTGTTGGAACTCCAAAGCTGAGTAGCCCAAAAGGAGGTCTGTCGTTATTTCAAACGGTCGCTAAGTCACCAGTCGTAAGTCAAGGACTACCCTGGCTTCAGTCGCACACACCAAACAGACAGCAGGTGCAACTACAAAACGGCACTGGCCCCAACCTGCCTTGTAACGGGTGCGAGAGACTTACTGCAGGAGGCGACGGGGGCTGAATTAAAACTTCGTCGGGGTCTTTTGAATTTTCGACCTTATCCTGTTGCTGGTGGAGCAGAGTCAGGCCTGCTGCTATGTCGCTCGGCACCAAGTCGGTGTCCTGCAGAAAGAGAGAAAGAGAGAGGGAGAGAGGACAAATCCTTCTGGATTTATCTGGAAGACCAGGAAGTCAAGCTGAAAAAAGTCGGAGGGGGGGGGGGTTGCGTACTTCTGGTTTCCTGAGCTCAAAATGCTCAGGGCTAAACAAATCTCCATCTCCTGCTTATTTTTACCGTTTGCTTTCTTTTTCCCGCTACCCAAATTAAAAATCATTGATTGCTTCTCCAGTGCTAGACTATAAATCGCTGGGAGTGATTACACAAAGATAAATACATACTATTTATTTATTTATTTATTTATTTGATTTCTATACCGCCCTACTCCGGAAGGACTCAGGGCGATGCACAGCTGTTTCACAAGGCCCGGATCGTAGCATTAACAAAAAGGTGTAAAAAAAAAATAATTATGGGATTTCCGGAACTCCTATAACTGTTAACATACATTTCCACCCAGAAAAAGCTGCCTAAAATCATTCAAAAATTTGACACCAGAAATGAGAACTAAAACAAAATTTTTACTAACAGTGGGCGCTGGATCCTAACTTTCCTCGACTTATGACCACAAGGATGACTTGTCTTTCCATTGCTAAACAAGGTGGTGGTTAATTGAGTCGCACCGGGTTTTACAACCCTTTCTTCGCCGAAGTTGTTAAGCAAATCACTGCAGTTGTTAAGTGAATCATATGGTCGTTAAGCGAATCCAGCCCCCCCCCGTTGACTTTGCTTGTTGGAAGCCGCTAGCAAAGTCCCAAAGGCCAATCACATGACCTTGGGATGGTGAAGCCAGGGCAAACATCTGCCGAGTATCCAAATTATGACCCGTGACAGCTATAAGTGTGAGGACTGGTTGTAAGTAACTTTTGCTGTAACTTCAATCAGTCGCTAAATGAATGTTCATAAGTGGAGGTTACCTGTAGTGCATTTTATTCTCCCAGAGTTTCAGAGCATAAAGACAAAACGACGCACAACACGATAATTGACCTCTTACCGAGAAGTAGGAACGGAAAAGTTCGGCGATGCTGGTAAAAGCCACGCGGTGATCGTCGTTTTGCACAATGCAACAACACAACAACCGGATTCTCTTTTCCCAGACTCGCGTGGCCCTCTTCTTGATGTTGCAAAACAGCTGCTCCGACTGGCTGCTCTCCAGATTGCGAGTGGCGTAGTCGGCCAGGTAGACCGACTTCCTCCCGAGAGGGTCGAAGAAAATGAAAACGGCCACCAGCGTGAAGACCATGATCACCCAGCTGACGTGAAGAACAGAGGAGAAATTCTATAAAAACCTAGGAGACATCACGACCTGCAACCCTTGCAGCTCTTAAAGTTCCCCCAGACTTGTTGCGGTCCACCAGCAGCCTGCGGAGCTGGCAGCGGAATCGGACAGTGAGGAGTCTGGGGAGGAACATGGACCAGTCCTGGAGTCTGGGGAAGGCTCGGATGAGGGCTCTGCGTCGGAGGCAGAGTAGGCCAGGACCATCAATAAGATCCAGGTAGATGAACTTAAGGCCTCCTCCATCTTCACAAAGCGAAGAAAATATCTAGTTGCATCCCCCAAAAAGATGAATATCCCTATTTAGGACACCAAATCCAGACCCTCGGTCTAGCAACAGAAGGCAGAAGCGCCTCACCTGACAATAACGGTCCCAAAAATGGCATCGATCATAGCTCTTTCGCAGTTGACTCGCTTGTCGGCTATCCACACAGTTCCAACAACAGCCCAGACAAGCTCTGGGACGTAAAGAGCCAGGCGGACGTACAGAAGTTTCGGAAGGGATTTTCTTGGCCCGGGGTTGGAAATGGTTCCTGGAAAACAGAGTCATTCGACTTAGGGACTAGGACAGGAGCATCAAAATCAATTTCGTTGAGGGCCGCATCAGGGTTGTGTTTGACTTCTGGGGGTCAGAGTGGACGTGGCTGAGGTGGGCATGTCTAGTTCGACATCACTCGTTTCGGGGGTGCCAGTGGTGGCCTGAGCGCTCTGCCAGCGAAAACGGGCTGGTGAGCTCCGTTTTAGGCTGTGACAGCCTCCTGCAATCCTCTGCCAGCAAAAACGGGCTGGTGAGCTCCATTTTCGGCTGTGATGGCCTCCTGCAACTCTCTGCCAGCAAAAACGGGCTGGTGAGCTCCGTTTTCGGCTGTGACGGCCTCCTGCAACCCTCTGCCCGTGAAAACGGAGCTCGGGAGGACCCCTCCCGAGCTCCGTTTTTGCTGGCAGAGGGTTGCAGGAGGCCCTCACAGCCGAAAACGGAGCTCATCAGCCCGTTTTTGCTGGCAGAAGCGCTGCAGGCCGGGACTTCGTTATTTCCAGGGCAGCCTCGCGGGCCCAGATCTAAGCACTCTGCAGGCCGGATCTGGCCTCTGGGCCTTGAGTTAGATACCCCTGGACTAGAAAAACAAGAACCGTAGCTGGTTTTATTTTAGACTGAAAACATTTGAGGACCCAAACAGGTTCCCTTCCTATAGATTGATTGATGATGGGCCAGCCATAAGTAGTCCTTGACTTACAACAGTTTCTTTAGCGACTGTTCAAAGTTACAACGGCACTGGGAAAAAGGGACTTACGAACATGGCGGCCTCTCCATGGTCTCACATGATCAAAATTTGGACACTTGGCAACTGATTCATATTTATGACGTTTGCAGTATTCTGGGGTCACATGTTCCCTTTTTGCGACCTTCTGACAAGCAACATCAAGGGGAAGCCAGATTCTCTTAACAACCGTGTTAGTAACTTAATAACTGCAGTGATTCACTTAACAACGGTGGCAAGAAAGGTCGTAAAATGGGTCAAAACCCACTTAGCAATAGAAATTTGGCCTCCATTGTGGTCATAAGTCAAGGACTCCCTGTAGTGTGTGTCATATCTTAACTATCACATTTTTTTAAAAAAAAATTTCCTAGAAGGAAAACCTTCTTCTAAGATTATAGGCAAAGACATTCCTAAGATTATACTTTTGTGCTGCAAAATTATGACACACCTGTCTGTTTACATTTATAATTATCACCTGGACAGACTGATTTCTGTACCAAGCAGCTTCTTGTATGACGTTTAGTATGACTGACGTTCAATACCGAAACCACAGTGAATTTGCTTAATCCATAAACTAATGAAGAAGACAAATTACCTTGCATGCTAGTGTATGTAATTGACGACAAAGCAGCTATGATGAACGCCAGGAGGATAAGGAGGATGAGAAGGTAGTTATTCAGAAGACCTCCTCCGGTACAGTTAAATTGTCCTTTGTGTATGGAATACAAAACCAAAATTCCGATCCACCTGAGGAAAGGAAGGAAGGAAGGAAGGAAGGAAAGATAGAAAGAAAGAAAGAAAGGAAGAAAGGAAGAAAAAAAGAAAGGAAGATAAAGGAGGGAAGGGATGGAGAGAGACAGAAAGAAAGAAAGAAAGAGGAAGGAAGGAAGGAAAGAAAGAAAGAAAAGGAAAGGAAAAAAGAAAGAAAGAAAAGGAAAAAAGAAAGGAAGATAAAGGAGGGAAGGGATGGAGAGAGACGAAAGAAAGAAAGAAAGAAAGAAAGAAAGAAAGAAAGAAAGAAAGAAAGAAAGAAAGAAAGAAAGAAAGAAAGAAAGAAAGAAAGAAAGAAAGAAAGAAAGAAAGGAAGGAAGGAAGGAAAGAAGGAAAGGGAAAGAAAGATAGAAAGAAAGGAAAGGAAAGGAAAAAAGAAAGAAAGATAAAGGAGGGAAGGGATGGAGAGAGAAAGAAAGAAAGAAAGAAAGAGGAAGGAAGGAAAGAAAGAAGGAAGGAAAGAAAGAAAAGGAAAGGAAAAAAGAAAGAAAGATTAAGGAGGGAAAGGAGGGAGGGAGAGAGACAGAGAAAGAAAGAAAGAAAGAAAGAAAGAAAGAAAGAAAGAAAGAAAGAAAGAGGAAAAAGAAAGGAGAGAAGGGAGGGAGGGAGAAGGAAGGGAAAGGAAAAAGAAAGGAGGGAAGGAAGAGAGGGAGGGAGGGAGGGAGAGAAAGAGAGAGGAAACAAAAGGAAATGAAAGGAAAATAAAAGGAGGGAAGGAAATAGGGAGGGAGGAAGAAAGGCGAAAGAAAGAAAAAGAAAAAGAAAGAAAGAAAGAAAAAAATTATCACCCTGAACATTCTCAGCAGAAGTTTTGTCTTTTCAGAAGACAAACTAAGCACAGAACCACAAAAGGTTTCACAAAAGCACAATGACTCCTAAAGCCTCCTTCGTTGAGGTTTCCATTGCAAGCAGCCACAAAAGAGTCCAAGAAATGAGCTCCATCTTGGAAGTGGTTGAGCAAGTCATCCTCCTTTATATTATGCAAAGAGTCTTGGCCAAGTCTGAAGGCTGCAATTCAGCTTCCTAAGTCCTGGAAGTCTACCACCACTAACGCACTGGTGACAGTGTAAGGTCATTATGGATTGTGGCTGAAATTCTCTCCCTTTTTTGTTTACCAGGGGAACATTTAAGGTGGGTATGAAAAGAGGGGAGAAAAGGCCAACGTTCAACCATAATTAGGTGCCCATCACAAGATCGATCTCTTTCCAAATTGGAGACTCAAACATCTACAGCAGGCGTGTCAAACTCAATTTCATTGAGGACTGCATCAGTGCTGTGGTTGACCTCGGGGGAGAGGCCAGGCAGGCATGACACTAGATGGGTGTGGCCAACTGGGTGGGTGTGGTCATCTTGACACCACGCCCCAAACTGCTGGCATGTTTCCTCTTTACATTGGATAGACCGGGCCGAAGCCACGCTGGCCTGAACTTTCCTCTTTGCATTGGGTAGACCAGGATGGCCCCATCGCGGGCCGGATCTGGACTATGGACCTTGAGTTGACACCCCTGATCTACAGGAACTGAGCTGCTATGTCTAGTAGCAGCCCTACCTCTGAGAGCAAACATCTTACCAGGTCACTCTGATGAACAACTCAAAGCTTCCAGGGAAGACAAAGTCATCACTGCCGATAGCCCAACGCCGGCCGAACAACATCAATCCAGGCATAGTGGAAATCGGGCTTCAATTCTTCTACCACTGTAGGAGAAGAAGGAGATACAACACAGGTTATCCCTTTCTCCCCTGTCTCTCCCATGGAAAACAACTTGGAACCTATTTACTTAAAAATATTTTTGTGCGTTTATCTCAACAGGTTTTTACAGAAGAAATTAAGAAGTGCTTTGAAACTCATCAAACTTGATGCAAAAATTTTGTCCCGGGAACTCATTGTTTTGTTTGGTACTCAACGCACAAGCTAGAACTTGTCAGTGTTGGCGAGCTTGTGACTCACTACATTGTTTCTTACGGGGAAATTTTGATACTCATCACACCTCCAGAAACCTATGAATGATGGGTACTGAGGTACCGCTGAATAGGGGGGGAAAACTACCAAAAATACAGCTACCAAAGTTAACAGAAAAGAAAACTAGATTTACTTGTAGAAGCTAGAATTAGAAGTTGGAGGAGACTTCTAAGTCACCTTAGTCCAACTCTCTGCTCTGTGCTAGAAACTCTAGAACCTCTCTAGCAGGTGCCACCAGAGCTTCAAGTGATGAAGGAGATCTACTGTTGTTCTAGACACATCATCTCAGACACAACAGCTTTCACAGTTAGCTTGAACTTTTTGACATGTTTGGGCTTTCTCGACCTCCTTTCTGCTCTTCAAGCCTAGATGTCCTTCCAAGCTTCTCGAGGACACCATGGACATCATCCAGTGAGACTTCTACCTCCTTCTTTCAACTCAATTGGTTGCACCTTCCAAAGAAGCTTCAGTGAAGTCGTAGAGGTTTAAGGCATCACTTCTGTTTTTCATGGACACACACACATACCTTCTCAAGAATGTTTTGGTGGCACCATAACAAACTGAATATTTATTGGCGCATAACTTCTGTTGGACAGTTGAAGGAGATGGGTCCAAGAGGTGCCTTCTAAATGTTTTGGACAAAACCCACAAGTCTTTATCATCACCTAAGCTGGCCAAGGCTGATAGAAGAGCAAAACATGTAAACATTGAGCTAATTTTTTGTTGTTGTTTGTTGCAAAGTTGTTTCCAACCCATCAGTACCTCATGGATGTTCCTCCAGGTCTTCCTGTCCTCTACCATCCTCCGGAGTCCATTTAAGCTCACGCCGACTGCTTCGGTGACTCCATCCAGCCACCTCGTTCTCTGCCGTCCCCTTCTTCTTTTGCCCTCCATGGTTCCCAGCATTATTAGGCTCTTCTCCAGGGAGTCCTTCCTTCTCATTAGGTGGCCAAAGTATTTGAGTCTCATCTTCAGGATCTGGCCTTCTAAAGAGCCATCAGGGTTGATCTCCTCTAGGACCGACCGGTTGGATCGCCTTGCAGTCCAAGGGCCTCGCAGTTAATTTACCTGCTACTAATTTATGGGGGAGGGGGGCATGCTGGGCGCTGTCCCCGTGATGCCCACAACAGAACCTCCCATCACCAATGAAGGTGGCCAAACACGCATCTGGGTCAAGCTGCTTTAAATCAGCCTTTTGGGGGGCAAACTTCTGCTTTTCCCCCCCCCTCCCTCTTTGCAAATTCGTTCTTGGAAGAACAAGCATGCCCAGTCTTGCTCCCCTTCTTTTAATATGGGGAAGCCCCCTCCAAGCTGTTCCCCCACCTTTGCAAGGTTTCCCTTCCCGCCCCCCAAAAACCCAGCACCCCCCACCTCTTTCCATTCCCCTATACCCGCCCCCCCCCCCGCTTCTACCCCATGCCAATCTCTCTCTCCCTCTGGCAACCCCAGAGCTTTGCCCACCCAGGAAGGTCCTCTCCCCAGTCCAGGCCCTTGCAAAAACCAAGGACCCTTCCCCAACTCATCGGACCTCCCCTATTTCCAGCCCCCCCACCCCACCCCCATCCACTCCAGCGCTTGCAACTCACCTGCCCGGCTTTGCACCCTCCGCGCTTCGGCGGCTTCGCTTTTGCAAAAAAGCAGACTCGCCTCGCGCCCCGCGGAGTCAGAACGCCGTGACGTCACGCCAGGATCCCCGGGCCGACTGCTTTTTTTTTTCCTCCTGTTTTGGTGGCCTCTTTCCCCAAGAGGCGCATGCGTAGAGCTCTCCTTTGACCCTCCTCGGCAGGAAGACGCATGCGCAGACGGAAGGAGGAGGACGAGCCTTTGGAGTCAAAGAGGTAAGTATCACTCAAGGGAGTTTCAGGCATGCTGCAGTTTCGGTTTCGTTCGGCTGCCTTGAGACGGGGAGTGGCTGGGGTTGCGGTTCCACGAGTCGGGGGGCCAGGCTGGGCAGCCCTCCTTTTGCCAAAAGGGTTGGACTACAATCCCCATCTGTTCCGGGAAAGGGTTTGCTGAGTTCCTCGTCTCTAAAGGGGAGAGGGGGGTTCGGTTCCCGGGGAATTGCATTGAGAACCCTGTAGTGTAGTGGGAATAACGCTTGATGTAATCCTCTTGGGGGTAACAAAATGATGCTCTTTAACGCTCATCCCAAACTTATGCATGATTTTTTTTTTTAATTTGATTTTTATTATAACATATAGTGATACAGTCGGTACATTTTCGCTTCATTGGTGCAATTATATACATATATACATCTACATGCAATATTGCTGGTCTTTTGTTGATATTGTTTCTTGAAGCTAGATTTAATTTCAAAACACTTAAAGATAATAGTGCTCAACTCTCTAAGACTAAATATAATACTATTCATATAGATTTTGTTAATTAGTTAATATTTAATCTCTATTACCTTCTTTATTTCTTTCCCCCATCCATTCGTACCACATGTCCCACACGCTATAAAATTCTGAATCTTCTCTGTCATTAATTTCTGAAGTCAATTTGTTCATTTCGGCGCACTCCAATATTTTTCCAATAACATGTTCTTGAGGTGGTATTTGTTTTTCTTTCCAATATTGGGCATGATTTTTTTCTATCTTCCCTCCGATCCGAGTTTCAACAGCTCGTCCCCAATGGTAGAGAAGAGTAAGGCATTGTGAATTGAAATTAGGGCGGCGTTTTGCAAGCTTGGGGGATTTTAAGGGGTGTGGATTTCTACTCCCAGAATCCCCAACCAAAGAAGAGTTCAAGAGTTTTAAAGTTCTACACTTAACTTTGCAAAGTTTTAGAGGAGGGGGGGGAATTTTAAGGCATAAGGATTTCCTGGGCAAATTCCCCATTGAGGGCAGTTTTCCTGTGATTTGGCCAAATAAATATGTTCATTTGTGTAGTTTATCCAAGGGAAGGAGGAACTCAAGTTTTTTCTTAGTTCTAGGGAAAAAATGTGGCTTGAATATAGCTCTTCAGAAGGGAAGCTTGAGTGGGGGGAAAATTAGGGATGAGAGTAAGCATCTCTCATACTTTGGAAGCCTTTGAAGTTGTGTCCTATCTTCCATCAAGGTGGCTTCACAATGTCCTACTTCTAAGAACTGACTACAGCACAACCACAAAACCAAGTTTTAATCTGGATCAAAGCATCCCCGATTCATGCATTTTTATTATTATGGCTGCCCATTTTATGCCTGGGCGGGGTTGCAAATCAAGTTATGCTTTGCATTAGTGGAGCTGATGGACCAGTTGTGTGTCTGTAACATACAAAGGGCCTTCAATTCTTAAAATAGCTTTGGGTTTTTACAGACACCGCACCTAATCATCTCTATCTGGGCTTAGCAGAGTTTATGGAAATATTTTGTTTGATTCATAAAGGCAGAAGTTTCTGAAAAGCTACAGCGATATTGGGAGAAAGGTAAAGGTTCCCCTCGCACATATGTGCTAGTCGTTCCCGACTCTAGGGGGCGGTGCTCATCTCCGTTTCTAAGCCGAAGAGCCAGCGCTGTCCGAAGATGTCTCCGTGGTCATGTGGCTAGCATGACTCAACGCCAAAGGCGCGCGGAACGCTGTTACCTTCCCACCAAAGGTGGTCCCTATTTTTCTACTTGCATTTTTTTACGTGCTTTCGAACTGCTAGGTTGGCAGAAGCTGGGACAAGTCACGGGAGCTCACCCCGTTACGCAGCGCTAGGGATTCGAACCGCCAAACTGCCGACCTTTCGATCGACAAGCTCAGCGTCTTAGCCACTGAGCCACCGCGTCCCATGATATTGGGATACTATCATTAATTAAGATTGAGGCAGAATTAAATGCCACAAGGATTTGAAAAAGGTCTGCTTTTCAACGAATTGCCTCTTTTCCTTCAGCTAATTACACCTTTCCAAACGAGGTGCAGTCCATCCTAGGAACTTCTCCCAGGCCCAAACCATGCATTTCCTGAATAAGACAAGGCGATATAAGAGTGAGGAAAATATATATATATATTTGGAACAGAAAATTATACATGCACAAAATAAAAAAGTGAGGCTTGAGCTGAGGGGCTGCCTTTCTCCAGGTAGTCCTTGACTTGCAACCAGAGTTGGGACCAGAATTCCTGTTGCTGAGCAAGGCGGTTATGTGAGTTGGATCAGGTTTTACGGCCTTTTTGCCAGAGTTGAGCAAATCCAGCTTCCTCCATTGACTTTGCTTGTTGGAAACCAGTTTGGGGAGGTCATGAATGTTGATCATGTGACCTTGGGACGTTGCAGCCATCGTAAATGCCGGTTGCCAAGCGCTCAAATTTTGATCACGTGACACAAAGATGCAGCAACGGTTTCAACGGCAAGAACCAATCGAATGTCACTTTCTTTAGTGCCGTCGCAACCGCGGTTACTAAACGAATGGTTGTAAATCAAGGACTTCTTGGGGATGAGTGACCCTTTTGCAATGTCGACTATTCAAATATTTTTTCTTATTTTTCCTACTTTATTTGTACAGTTCTTTTATCTCTTCGCCCACATCATCATGGCTTCCTTCAGTTTATGAAAGGATTGGGTGATGGGAGAAGATGCTGCCATCACCTTCATTAGAAACCCATTATGCAAATGATCTGAAGGCTTCAATTAACTGGCCGAGAAATAATTATTCGGGCTTTTCTTTCCCTACTGGTGAGAGAGACGATCACATAAAATATGTAAGACTTCTACATTTCATAAAAACTTTCTGCTCCGGCCATTTTATGACAGAGTTATCTTTTAAAAATCGCTTCGGTACATTCTAAACATTTTTTTTGCAGCTCTTGTCATTTAAAAATAAAAATACTGCCCACGTTTTTTACAATTTCAAAGCTACGTCTATTCTGCAGATAAAAGAAGGAAGCTGCCTTTAATCGTACAACGAAGAGGTAACCGAGCCCGGATTTGAACCCTTGCAAGTGACATGGAGAGCAACTGCACCCCGGTGGGGTGGGGGGAGCATCGTTTGAGACCACCACAATGGAGAACCACTTCATAAAATGTTTATTGAGGATGGTAACACAGGATAAATCATGCAACAGAATTTAGTAAAAAAAAAAAAAAAAGAAGGAAAGCTAGAGAACAGGATTTGGTGCTGCCGATTCAAGGAAACGAGTCTATAAAAGGAACAACTGATCGTCCCAAAACTGGCACATTCTAAAATTGGTGGAAAAGCTTAAACCAAGACGTTTTTACTTGTAAAAGGATTCTGTATTAAAAAAGATGGAGACACCGTTAAAAATTTGCCACCTATGGATGATTTCAACCCAGACGATGATTGCAGGGGTGGTGTGCACGCTGCTGCTGTCGATAGAAAATGGTTTAGAAATACACACACACACGCCCTTCAAAAAATTGCAGAATAATTTTAGTCTGACGGGGGCACATGCAAACAGGAATGGCTGCTGCAAAACCGTTACATTGGGGGGGGACGACCCCCCCAAACCAGGTGCATTGGCACCCAATAGTCTTAATTCAGGGTCTTCGGGGAGGTGAAGAGAAGTAGTAGAGGGGGAGTATTTATGAACAGACGCTACCGACGGAAGCATCTTTTTTATGGAAAGGAAAAAAGTAAAACGAGTCGCTGAAGGTATTGCTGAAAAACCGTGACACCCTTTCCGGCGAGTGTTTTTCCGACAAGGCTGTTTGGATTTCAGCCCACACAAAACACTCCGGGTTTGGAGGGTTGAGGAACCAAAAGGAAAATAAATACAGCGGGATCCAATTTGAAGTCGAACAAGGAAAGAGGGAGGGAGTTACCATCCGTCAATCAGCCCAGGCCTGTGCGCGCCCAAAAAATCATTCGGCCATTGACAGGAAATCTTTTTGGGGGGGGGGGGAAGAAGTGTTTTGCGCCGATTCCTGATTCCCAAGGATCCCACAAACCCACCCACCCAAACAAAAAAAACAAAAAAAAAATATCACTGTGGTTTTGTTTGTTTTTTGGAACTACTCCACTTTGAAACTACACGCTGAATTAAATCCACACGGTATTAAGTTTCTCTCGTGTAAAAAATCTTTATACATAGTAATAAAAAAAGAGAGGGGGGGAGAAAAAAAGGCAAGATGCATCCAACAGAAGTCATTTGGTTCTCTGGACCTACAGAGGCCCCCCCCCGCCCCCGCGGGAGGGGTCTCTCTGCAAAAAGAGGGCGGGAGGCCATCTGTTCAAGCATCTTCAGCCTCTTGATGGTCGGGATTGTTCTCTCTATGCATCCAGGATGGACTCACCCTTGGCACTTTAGGCTGGCAAACTCAGCTTCTTCCCTTTGAGCACTGGAAAGCAAAAAAGGGGGAAAACAAGATCAGTTCAACACAGATATCCAAAGCACGGTTGCAGATTGCGTAGCACAACGGCAGTGTCAACTCGCAAAGCATTTCTGGTCTGCTCTCGAGTTGTCATGGGAAAAAAAAAAGGGGGGGGAGATCTGTCGGAGCATCTGTTCAGCAGCCATGTTCACAAGCAGATTCCATGCATACCTTCCTCCAAGGTTGGATCTCAGATTACCAGAGCCAGTTTGTGAGAAGTGATTTCTACAGCCCGTGAAAGTGCCTCGTTGGAGAATGTGATTTATGACACAGCCTGAGAGGAGGTGGGGGAAACAGGGTCATAGTTGAGCCCTGCGGCAGAGTTGACTACACTTGGGAAGCTGCCGACATGTTGCTCCTAATAAATAACTGGATTTCTTTAGAAACTTGGCTAGAGACTCATGAGTTAATTAGGGCATTCGTTGGAGCCTTGGCACCCAGGAGAAATTCTCTTCTACAGGTAGTCCTTGACTTATGGGAATTGTTTTATAGTCCTTGACTTATGACAAGGGAATTCTTCTCATGCAGTTAGTCCTCAATTTACAAACAGAATTCTCTTCTTTAAGTAGTCCTCGACTTACGACAGGGGAATTCTCTTCTACAGAAAATCCTTGACTTATGATGGGAATTCTCTTATAGTCCTTGAGTTACAACAGAGACATTCTCTTCTACTGATAATCCTTGACTTATAATGGGGGAATTATTTTCTGTAGGTACTCAATTTACAACAGGGGAATTCTCTCATGCAGTTGGTCCCCGACTTACGACAGAGGAATTCTCTTCTATAGGTAGTCCTCAACTTACGACAGGGACATTCTCTTGTAGAAGTAGTCCTTGACTTATGACAGCGGAATTCTGTTCTACAGGTAGTCGTCAAGTTGTGCCGTAATTATGCTTGGAATTACAGGCATAAGCCATGCCAGTCAACTAGCACGACTGACCAAATTTTACAACTAGTTATTAAGCAAATGCAAATGCAATCCTTACGCGAGCCCACTACCGCTTGTTAAGCGAGGACTACCTGTATTTTCATTGCAAACAAAAGCCTTCACTGTCAGACATAGAGAGGAGCCAGAAGGAAATAGAAAGTATATGTAGCGGATAATTGAATGAAAATTATTGGTCACCCTTGCTTATCAACCACAAACTGAATTCCATGAGTAAATCTTGAACCAGCCAATTTCTCGGAGCCTTGCTTATGAACTGGGAGAATTATGCTGATTTGAGAGGTTGAGCACCTGTATTCTGGCTTGCAGGATGGAAGAGACGCCCACCAAAAATCAAATCTACTTTGTCTGAATTTCTTCAGCTCTCTAAAACTGGGCAATCTTGGGTGTATCAGGCTCTCAATCCCAATTTGAGGCTGAAGCTATATTTCGTCAAGCGAGCCAGCCTTAAGGTGTTGAATTTCCTTCCCTTTTTAAATACGCCCGTACCTGTGGATTAATGGTATATTTGGCGGAATTAAATATGTACGGGAATGGCAACCGAAGCCATCCAACTGGGAGAACCGGTCCTATTATCACATTTTGTATACAGGAAAAGCATTCACTGCACCCTCAACATTTGCAAAGGGAGTAATTTTAGGCTTAGGTCCTTCTGAAAAATGATGGTACCCACTCCATCCCTTTCTAGAGGAAATATACGGGTACCCGAGATAAGAAGTCAGGTCATTCTGCGGCTGCAATTTATTTAAAAAAAGGCATTGAGGGAAACCTTCTATGGAGATTCTCAGCCTTCCAGGTCATGGTTGTCCCAAAAGTGCTTTTTTCAAGAGGCAACTGGACTTTCTTGCTTTTCTTTGAAGACATTTCGCTTCTCAGAGCTGAAGAAGCTTCTTGGATGAGAAGTGAAACATCTTCAAAAAAAACCCAGAAAGTCCAGTTGCCTCCTGAAAAGAGCACCTTTGGGACATGGAGGGAAACAGGAATTAGCCTATTTTTTGGACTGTAAGACGCACTTTTTGTCTCCCAAAAGGGGGTGAGAATGTCTGTGCATCTTATAGACTGAATATTGCCAAAGCCCCGCTCACCCGCCAACCATTTTTTTGCCTCTGCATGCCCCATTTTTGTCCCATTTTTGAGACTTTTTTCATCCTGTTTTCGAGGCTTTTTTCATCCCTTTTTCGAGGCCAATTTTTCCCGGAAAAACAGCCTGAAAAAAGCCGCAAAAATGGGGCAAAAAAAGCCGCGAAAACAGACTGGGAAAAGGCTGGAAAAGGCCTGAAAATGTGGCACGCGAAGGCCAAAAACTTTTTTTTGTTGTTGATTTCCTCTTCTAAATTTAGGTGTGTCTTATACTCCAAAAAATACGGTCCCTAGGATGCTTAACTTATGGAGATGTATCTCCCAGTCTAATCCTAGATCCTCCCAAACCTGTAGGGTGACAAAATGGAAGGAGAGCGACCAGCCCAGAGGCAGCAAAGGACAAGTCAGCAAAAGTCCACCCGTTTCCAAGCTACTTTAATGTAAACCTACCATGCATAAAAAATGTACCACATTAAAAATCTAGACTTGTTTGTAGATAGTGTGTTTGCATGCACACAAGAACCCAAACAAGAAAGGAAAAAAATTCAAACTATCTTCCAACATTTCTCCCAGATATTTCATGGCCCGGATTTATTGATTTGTGGTTAATGTGGGTTTAGTTTTAAATTGCAGTCGTCAAAAACAGTGTTTTGTCATAGAAGGATTGTGTTCTATAAAGTTATAGAGAGATACAGGAGACATGGGTGGGGGGTGGAATCCTACAGTTTATAGCATTTGAAAATGAGATCTAGAAAAGTCTAGACCGGTGTTTGCCAACTTTACGATGGGTGGTCCCAGAATCCTCCAGCCAGCTGAATTCTGGGAGTTGAAGTCCACCCATCTTAAAAATTGCCGAAGTTGAGAAATACTGGTCTAAGCCCATTCTTGTTTTGATGAAGTTTTAGTGTGAGCCATATAAGGTATCATGGAAACATACTGGAGGGACCTAGATTTCCCTTTTCCATCATGGTGCCCTGTAGGTGAGCAGGACTATAATTCCCAGCATCTGCAGCCACGGGGAATGATGGAAGCTGGAGTCCAACACAACCCCAAGCTATCAAATTGAGGAAAGATGCTACATTATACGTCATAATGCAGTGTTTCTGAACCTTAGCCACTTTAAGGTGAGTGGACGTCAACTCCCAGAGTTGAGCATGGGGAATTCTGGGAGTTGAAGTTCACTCATCTTAAAGTTGCTAAGAAACACCATCACAATTATGTGTTACCGTGTGTCTCTTACCTTTTGTAACATACAAATAGAAGAAGTCGCAGTACAGAATGGTCTGGACCACTCCAGCCACCACGGCTATGAGGTCAAAGAACCCCTCAAAATAGTAACGCCAAATCCAGTTGATCAGGTACAAGGCACGGTAGAGGCCCAGGAAGAAGAGATAGTGAGTAGTGATGGTCTCCGCTTCTCCGGTTTTACTGATCATAAAAAGCTGGGGAAGAATCGCCACGGACTCCAAGTAGATGGAGAAAGTCCACAAGATCTGAAACCATAAAACACAGACGTTAAAATTATACGCTCCTCCAGATCCCTTGCTGGAACTGGGTATGTCTAGTTTGATGAAAAGAAGGACTAGGGGTGACATGACAGCCGTCTTCCAATATTTCAGGGGTTGCCACAAAGAAGAGGGGGTCAACCTATTCTCTAAAGCACCTGAAGGCAGGACAAGAAGCAACAGGTGGAAACTGATCCCACCTGGATCTGGAATTGAGGAGAAACTTCCTGACAGTTAGAATAATTAATCAGTGGAACAGGAAAAATTAAAATTAAAGTTGCCAAGCTTGGAGACTCCTGAGTTAGAATACAACATGCATCTACATCATGGTATCTTTTTATAGTGTTTAAATTGTAGATCTTGTTGAGTCCTCCAGATGGCACCAAATGCTTCTCAAATACCAGAGAGAGAAAGAGAGAGAGAGGGAGAGGGAGAAGGGGGGGGAGAGGAGAGGGAGAGAGAAGAGAGAGAGAGAGAGAAGGGCGGAGAGAGAGAGAGGGAGAGAGAAGAGGGGGAGGGAGAAAAGGGGGGAGAGAGGAGAGAGAGAAGGGGGAGAAAGAGAGAAGGGGGAGAGAGGAGAGGGAGAGAAAAGGGGGAGAGAGGAGGAAGAGAGAGAGAAGAGGGAGAGAGGAGAGGGGGGAGAGGGAGAGAGAGGAGGAAGAGAGAGAAGGGAAGAGGAGAGGGAGAGAGAGGAGATGGAGAGAGAGAGACACAGAGAGAGAGAGAGGGAGGCAGAGGGAGAGAAAGAAGGGGAGGAAAACAAACTCACTTTCCCAATATTTGTTTAAGGAAATGAGCATCTGAGTGACTAAAGTGGCAATCCCTGCATGAAGATTGGGAGGAAGTTCTCTTGAATTCAGTTAAACTATAGGGTTCAAATGAGGAACTGTACCACTCCAACTGAAGCTCAGCTGAATTCGGAGAGAAAAGCCAGCAAAAGTCTCCCTTCCCTGGTGTGTGGGTGTATTTAAAGATTAACCGGTGTATTGTATTCTTGCATTGGTGATCAACGCAGACGCTGCCGCGTTCTGAACTTACCTCCAGAGAAGAGAAATCATGATTGACCAGGAAAGACAGCCCGCCGACGGGGACCACAAGAAACTCGACTCTGAAGGTATCGTGATTCCCGTCGTAGGTGGCCTTGAATTTCATGTAGATCAGGTAGACAGTAGCGTATGCGCAAGCAACGTAGATCAGCTGGAAGGAAGAGATCCAGAGGGGGTTACCCAGGTTGATCACCGGGAGGAAGGACAAACATTTTGTGTGTGGGGAAAGGAACTTTTGCGGATTGTTTGGAGTGAGGTGCCTTCCCTTCGTTTGCTCAGCGACAGACAACAGTTTTTAATTGCCTCTGAACTCTGACCGTGAGTTCCCCAACTAGACAGGGAGCTCAAACTCTTGTGAGATAAACGAATCAACAATTAGAGATAAGCACCCATTTCCACAGTCAAATGTTGTCGGTTTGATCCAGGATTCCTGGCGTCTTATGACCAGAGGACAGGTGAGTTCTCTACCTGTTTCATCACAGCCTCTCTGCTACCTTACGCACTCTCATATCATTCCCTGAACAGGTTCTTTCAAAGCACTTTTGACCAGTGGTCCAATACTATTCGGGCCCAACGTTCACATTCCCACAACACTGTCAAACTATTTACTAGGACTTTATTACTAGTCTTCTTCTCATCCTTCCTAGTACCTATCTCCTTCTCTACTTATGACTATAACTTTGCTGTTTGTATCTTTCCACAGCACCAAATACGGTAGTTTCCCCTTGTGCCTTCTTGAGTCCAGGATTTTTGTCGCTTCCCATCCTGCCTCTGCTAGGGGACAAAATATGTCAGGGCCTCTAGACTTCTTTGTAAGTTCCATGCTAGGTATCCAACCCAAATAGAACAGGAGGTTAGGGGCTTCTATGTAATGTTGATGTAAATTTGTGTATGGTTTTTTTTTGTTTTTTTTAATTCGATTTATATGCCGCCCTTCTCCGGAGACTCAGGGCGGCTTACAATGCGTTAAGCAATAGCCTTCATCCTTTTGTATATTTATACAAAGTCAGCTTATTGACCCCACAAACTGGGTCCTCATTTAACCTACCTTAGAAAGGATGGAAGGCTGAGTCAACCTTGAGCCTTGGCGAGATTCGAACCTGCAGAAATTGCAGGCAGCTGTGTTAATAACAGGGTGCATTAAACCACTGTACTAGCAAGGCTCTTTTCTTTTTCCCCCTAGGCTTATCTTTCTCCTGGAGGGTTGGCATGTCAAGGCTGACTCACGAAACCCCCCTTTCTGCTCACAGCTTGACGAAGAAATCCGTGAAGGGGAAGGGGTATTTTTGTATATCTTTTCTAAAAGGCAACTGGACTTTCTTAGGGTTTTTTTTTTTCCCCTTGAAAATGTTTCGCTTCTCATCCAAGAAGCTTCTTCAGTTTGGAACGGTCACTAAACGAACTGCTGTAAGTCGAGAACTACCTGTAATGGCTTGTGGGCCGCTTACTTATTCGGTATACTGTACCTTCATAGAAGTGTTATAAAGTGAAATGAACGAAGTGAAGAGGTCCAGGTATCGAGTAGTGAAGACCAGTGCAAACAGAAGCTGACTTTTCCCAGATATACCTAGAGCAAATTAAAAGAAAAAGAAAAAGAGGAAAGTAATCTTTAAAACTGTGCTATGTATCTTTGCCCTAAAGACTTGTGAGTTCGATCCCAGGTAGAGGCAGATATTTCTCTCTCTGGGCCAGGGTGGATTTGATTTAAATCGAGTTGATTTAAATCACAATTTAAATCATGGTTTAAATCACTAGTAAAAAGGCTTGATTTAAATCAACTCGATTTAAATCATAATTTTTAAAGAGCAACTGTCATCCCTGCTACTCCTTTGACCCACTGTTGACTCACCGATAGTCCCAGTGTTGCAGAATATACAGCCTCATGCTACATAACTCAGCTCCATTTCATGCTGAATAAACTAAATGATTTATGTATCTTAAATAGAAAACTATCTTACGATAGATTTTTACCTCAAAAGTTTTTTATTAAAATAAATTTGATAAAAATAAAAAAAAATCCGATTTAAATAAAAAAAAATCTGATTTTTTTGATTTTTTTAAAAAAAATCATTAATTTTTATCCACCCTGCTCTGGGCACAATGAGCATATTATCTGCTGAACAAAACTCCGCACTGGCAACAGGGAGGGCATCCGGCCAGTAAACACTCAGCTCCATTCAGTTGCCCAGACTCCACCCCGCAAGGGATTATGGGGTCGTTAAAAGAAGATGATCTTTGTCCTAAAGACTTGAATTAGGCAAGGGCATTTTATGCCCCCAACCAAAGTTTATCGAAAGAGCGTATCCATCCATATCTTTAAAAGCCTCAAGGTGGGAACTCTGTATGTGTCACAATGCGACCCCCCTCACCCCCGCTCCCGGCACGCGATGGCGCAGTGGGCCAGGTAGGCCCATTTTTCTCTCCCCAGGCTCCAGAGCTTTTCTAGGAGCTTGGCGAGGGCGAAAACGGCCTCCCACCCCCCGGAGGGCCTCCGGGGGCAGGAAACAGCTTGTTTCCCTACTCCCAGTGGGCCCAGAAGGCCCGAAAATCAGCTGGCCGTAGCTGAGCTCGCGTGCCCACCAATATGGCTACAAATGCCACAGGTTTGCCATCACGGCCATAGATCTTCGTGCTTTTGTGTTGCATCTGTTGGCGGTTTCTCGAAGAAGCAGTTCGTGGCCCTGTGGAAGAGCGAGGCACACCGGGGGGGGGGGATTTTTAAGGAGGTGTTGCCAGCTGTGTGCTGTGCACATTCACACACCAGTGCTCTAAATCGCCTTGAACCCGGATGGCTTCGCGGCTCCAACCTGATAAGCGAGAGGTTTAAACAGACACACAAACACACAGCTTTTTTTTCTCACCGCATGGGCATTCGAGGGTCACCATTCTGCAAAGGCAACACTTCCCTGCCAGGAAAGCAGGTGTTGACTGCAATACATGCCCCATTTACTGAACATAATGTGGGCTCACATGCTCCATTGATCAGGGCTGCCGTGCGTACAGCCTTCCTGTCAACGCAACTTCCAAAACCATAAATGCTGCGTTATTTCAGCAAATCCTCCTTTTTTTTTTTTTTTTTTATGTGCTGGAGAAGATAAGGCCTTGATTCTACATCTATCTCAGGGGTGAAATGCTACCGGTTCTCCCAAACCGGTAGTAAAAAAAAATGCTTTAAAAAGTAAAAAAAAAAAATAGTTCTGATGATTGCTTGGCACAGCTGATCCTCAGAACTTTTTTTTAGCAGTTTTAAAGCATTTTTTTTTACTCCCCGTTTGGGTAATAGGTAGTAAAAAAAATGCTAAAATAAAAGTTAAAAAAAAGGTTCCAACAATCAGCTGTGACAATCAGTTGTGCTGCAGGATCCTCGGAGCTTTTTTTTTTTTTTAACTTTTTAAAGCATTTTTTAACTATCTATTGGGGGTCCGTTTTTGCTCTCAGGCAGCTTCCCTGAGGCCTGCTAGGCCAAAAACGGGGGGTGGGGGAGTGGAAAGAAAGAAGAAAGAAAGAAAAGAAAGAGAGGGAGGGAGGGAGGGAGGGAGGGGAGGAGAGACAGAAAAAGAAAGAGCGAGAAAGAAAGAAAGAAAGAAAGAAAGAAAGAAAGAAAGAAAGAAAGAAAGAAAGAGGGAGGGAGGAGACAGAAAAAGAAAGAGAGAAAGAAAGATAGAAAGAAAGGAGACAGAAAAAGAGAAAGAAAGAAAAAAGAAAGAAAGAAAGAAAGAAAGAAAGAAAGAAAGAAAGAAAGAAAGAAAGAAAGAAAGAAAGAAAGAAAGAAGAGAAAGGGCGGGAGGGAGGGAGGAGAGACAAAAAGAAAGAGAAAGAAAGAAAGAAAGAAAGAAAGAAAGAAAGAAAGAAAGAAAGAAAGAAAGAAAGAAAGAAAGAAAGAAAAGAGGGAGGGAGGGAGGAGACAGAAAAAGAAAGAGAGAGAAAGAGAGAAAGATAGAAAGAAAGGAGACAGAAAAAGAGAGAAAGAGAGAAAGAAAGAAAGAAAGAAAGAAAGAAAGAAAGAAAGAAAGAAAGAAAAAAAAGAGGGAGGGAGGGAGGAGACAGAAAAAGAAAGAGAGAGAAAGAGAGAAAGATAGAAAGAAAGGAGACAGAAAAAGAGAAAGAAAGAAAGAAAGAAAGAAAGAAAGAAAGAAAGAAAGAAAGAAAGAAAGAAAGGGAGGAAGGGAAAAAGGAGAGGAAGGATGGACCACAAACCTGGCACTAGACGCAGCTCCACAGGATGCCTTGAAAGAGCGCAGCAATTCAGGGCTGGACATTGTTAAAGTGAGTTTCTTTTGACACCCCCCTCCAGTCACATGACTACATAGCCACACCTACCCCATCACATGATCCCCACCAAGCCACGCCCACAGACCCTGTAGGAATAACTTTTAGATTTCACCACTGATCTATCTGTATACAGGTAGCCCTCGACGTATGACCACAATTGAGCCCACCACTTCTGTTCGCTAAGCGAGACGGTTGTTAAATCAGCTTCGCCCCGTTTTACCACCTGGCTTGCCACGGTTGCTAAGTGAATCGCTGCGATTGTTAATAATGCGGTTGTTAAGCGAATCTGGCTTCCCCGTTGACTTTTGCTTGTCAGAAGGTCGCAACAGGGGATGACGTGGCCCCTCCCAGGATACGGCGGCCGTCATAAATACGAACCAGTTGTCAGGCATCCAAATGTAAAATCGCTGTGACCATGGGGATGCTGCGACGGTCGTTAAGTGTGAAAAATGGTCATAAGTCGCTTTTTTAATGCCGTTGTAACTTTAGATGGTCACTAAATGAAAGGAAGGTCGAAGGCTACCTTTCTGTGACAGCGTCCCCACCCAGCAGCAGCCACTTACCTGCCGGATGGGATGGGGAGATTTCCGATGCTCCCTGCCAGATTCCCGCAAGAAAAGTCAATGGGGAAGCCAGCGGGAAGTCGGAAGTTACTCTCACTGCTTAGGGGAAGTATTTCTGTGTAGGGGAGAAAATATCTCTGAAAGGACGACGAGATATAGTCTCTATATCTATTGAGCTGTCTATCCGCTTTTCTGACATTAAAAAAAAACAAATCCTAAATAAAGATTTAACACTCCCTCGGGTCAAATTCAGCTCCTAGCAACTAGATGGGGGACATTGGTGATACCGTTTATGTTCGTGACTTGCAACGATATTTATTTGCCGTCTGTTTTCTTGCCGGATGCTTTTTTGACTTCTCAAGTTTAGCTCCGCAACCTGAAATGTCAACAGTGCAAATACTCACCGTGACCCGCCCTATTTCGCTTTTTTGAGGTTCAGTCTGCCTAGCTAAGCGTGATCACGCCTGTGATTTATTTATGCTCACATTGGTGTGTTACATGCGTCACAGATTTTCACCCTAACATTTCGCTAAAGCTCTCCAAGTCAGCTGGCTGGGGGATTCTGGGAGTTGAAGTCCGCCAGGTTTAAAGTTGCCAAGGTTGGAGACCCCTGCTCTAGGTGCTTTGCAACTTAAAACAAGAGGATGATAATAAAAGAAAAAAGTAGGGCGAGAACAGGAAGGTAAATACGCCCTGACAGCTAGAGGTAATCCTCAATTTACAACAACTCACTTAGTGACTTATTAGGGATTTTGCCAGAAATATACAATAGAGAACTGAGATATTTGATTGTGAATGTATTAACAGCGGCTAGAATTATATTTGCCAAAAATTGGAAAAAGGAGGAAATACCTATGGAAGATGAAGTTATTAAGGAAATTATGGAATGTGCTGAAATGAGTAAATTGACATTTAAAATCAGAGAACAGGAAGATAAGCAATATTCTATGATATGGGATTTATTTTATTAATGGCTAGATAATAAAGCATGGAAATGAAATATGAAATAAATATAATAATATAACACATGAAAGGGACCCTTATGGGATGAAAATGCCATTGTTAAATAAATGATAAATGAGAATAATAATATAAAGAGATATATTAGATTGATAAATATGAGAAACCAGGTAATTAGTAAATTATATGAGAGGAAGCACAAAAGATTTGTAACCGATCGACACACTTTCTGCAATTGTAATGGATGATGGTTGTTTTGTTTTGTTTAAAATAATAATAAAAAAAAATTTAAAAAACAATTCGCTTAGTGACTGTTTGAAGTTACAACGGCACTGAAAAAAGTGACTTGCGACCATTTTTCACACTTACGACCACTGCGGCACCCCCGTGGTCGCGTGATTTACATTCGCATGCTTGACTTACATTTATGACGGTTGCCGAGTCACGAGATCCCCTATCGGCGACCTTCTGACAAGCAAGGTCAATGGGGGGAATCAGATCCACTTAACGACCGTGGCTACTAATTTAACAGCGGCCGTGATTCATTAGACAAATGCGGCAAGAAAAGTGGCAAAATGGGGCAAAAACTCACGTAGCAAATTTATCGCTTAGCAACGATAAATTTCGGGCTCAATTGTGGTCGTAAGTTGAGGACTACCTGTACCAAAGCTTGCGTGATGTTTGCAGTCGGTAAAACGCCAAGCCGAGAGACAGTTTGGGAACGGCACAATCCAATAGATCAAGAGGCCTGGATTAAACCGGTGGAGAAAGCCCCACCACGCAGCTCTGTGGCTGGGAAAGATTTAAGAGTTGAGAAAAGTCCAGTTTATGAGCTCAGAACCCACTTTGAACATGAGCCTAACCCAGGGGTCTGCAACCTTAAACACTCAAAGAGCCATTTGGACCCGTTTCCCGCAAGAAAACACCGGGAGCCACAAAACCTGGGTGGGCGTGGCCAACATGATGTCACTCACTTCCACCAGTCACATGATCGCCACCACCACCCCAGCCAGTCATTAGGGCAGAGAACCAGTTGTTAAAAAACACCAGGGTGAGAAACACTGGCTTAGAGCAGGGGTCGGCAACCTGCGGCTCTGGAGCCGCATGTGGCTCTTTCACCCCTCTGCTGCGGCTCCCTGTTGCTGGTCGGCTCCACAATTGATAGGGGCAGTGGTGGGTTCCTCCCGGTTCGGCCGAGCCGGTAGCGGTGACAATATGACATCACCGAACCGGTTCTCCCCTCCCGCCCTCCCACCCACCCCCACGTTATTCTTACCTTTTATTTGGTCCCCCCCCCCAATCTATTGCTGCCTCCTGAGTCCCAGCTGATGAGTAGAGGGAAAAAACCTGTTTAAACTCTTGCCGGGGGGCTTCAAAGGGCCGCCCTACAGCTGATCAGTGTTAAAAGCAAACAAATGAGTTGGGTCGTAAGTGCGAGGACCTTCCAGAAATGACTCTGACCAGCTAGCCACGCCCACCTAGTCACATGACCTCCAAGCCACACCCACAAAATAAGCCACACCCACAGAACCAGTAGTAAAAAAATTTAGAACCTACCCCTGGATAGGGCTTTCAGTTAGGACAGGTAGAGGAAAAAGGATGCCGTGGTAGGAGGAGACTCTATGGTGGGGGAACCGGACTTCTGATCAGCTCCACAATTGAACAGGGGCTTCCAGTCGAGACCTTTGTGGCTCTTTTGAGTGTTTTAAGGTTGCAGACCCCTGCCCTACATGTAGGACCGGGGTCAGCAACCTGCGGCACTGGAGCTGCATGTGGCTCTTTCACCCCCTCTGCTGCGGCTCCGTGTCACTCAAAATATGCGTCACAACCGCCAATGTGCGACACCTGCCGGCACGCGGTTTATTGAGCTTTTCAACCCCCCCCGGTAGGCCAACGATGGATAAATCCAAGAAAAGAAAAGTTTCAGAAGAAAACATAATCTTTAATTCAACTACATATGCTAGTTTTGTGGCCGTCAGGCACAGGAAGGGTTTTGTGGCTCCCGGTGTTTTCCTTTCTGTGGGAAAGAGGTCCAAATGGCTCTTTGAGTATTTAAGGTTGCTGACTCCTGTCTTAGAGTGATGGACACATAGACATTAAATGGCGATAGTATTGCTTTTTGAGTAGGGGGTTTTGACCATGGCTGAACAAAGTATAGTTTAATGTGATGTGAAAAATGAAAATATTCATCGCCAGTCCTGTTTTCTACTTCATTTTTTTGACTATATATCTATATCTATATCTATCTATCTATCTATCTATCTATCTATCTATCTATCTATCTATCTATCTATATCTATCTATCTATCTATCTATCTATCTATCTATCTATCTATCTATATAAATTTTGATCGTTTTGATTTTCTGTAAAATGTGCTCCCTTGAAGTCTCTCATTATACATTTGTATTTTTTTTAAAAAAAACAAGGCAGTAGATTAAAGAATATGTCATTGGGATGATTGATGTCCATTATCTTTTTTTTTTCTCTTAAAACACCTTGTCTCATCCCACTAATTATGTTTCTTGGAAAGTTAATGTTTGAGATTCAAAAGCCTGCATAAATACGATCAAAAGTCTTCATACAATTTGTCGTCCCCCCCCCCCCCCATTAGCCACTCTTGAAGGTCTGTGTGTAGTCGGCTGTTGCCAATTTGCTTTAAGGTAACTATAAATGGCTATGCTAAAGGAATACAATTAACTTCAATGTAACTAATTTACACTTCACCCTCATGCCTCCAAGTGCTAATGTTGCATTTCAAGGTATTCTGAGAAGAGCAAACAAACGGGAAAACAATAGTGGCAATTTTCTACTTCCCAAATGCTTCCACGAATTGGATTTCCAAAGATAACTTGCATCATTTATTAAAAAGAAACAGGCTTAAGCCTATGCAAATCATTCAACAAAGCCCAAGAATTGTCTCCAAACAGCTCCTTCCAATTCAACAACCACAATTCCCATTCACCGCAGCAACTCCTGTTTATCCTAGCTAAGAATCATGGGCTCTGAAGTCTCCCCCCCCCCACCCCCTTGGACTGTTGCTTGTGGTAGCTTCTTTTGCAAAAATAATTTTCTGCACTGGTGCCTTTTCCCCCCCCATGGATACAAGGATGACAAGACCCGAATTACGTTTGCTCTCGTTATTTTAATATTTGATGAAACACAAAAGACCCCTCGCATCCTTAAATTGTTTCAACTCCTACCCTCAAAACGACACTATAGAGCACTGCACATCAAAGCAACTAGACACAAGGACAGTTTTTTTCCGTAATGCCATCACTCTGCTAAACAAATAATCAACACCGTCAAACTATTCACTAAGTCTGCATTACTATTACTATTAATCTTTTCATCGTTCCCACCACCCATCTCCTCCCACTTATGATGGCATGGCTGTAATTTTGTTGCTTGTATCCTTACAATTTATATTGTTTCCTAATATGATTCGATTGCTTATTTGTACCCTATGATTGTGTTGTACCTTATGATTCTTGACAAATGTATCTTGTCTTTTTATGTACACTTTGGTGTACATATGCACCAAAGACAACTTCCTTGTGTGTCCAATCCCACTTGGCCAATAAAGAATTCTATTCTATTCTAAAAAGCCACGATTAACAGGACATGGGGGGAAAAAAGTGAACAGCAATGTGGCAACAACACAGCTATTGTTAAAATCGAATGGCGTGTGATTTGTAAAGAGAGGCTAGCTTTTCTTTAAATCTCAGCTGTTCCCAGCCTGCAAAAAAAAACAACACTACAGTTCAAGGCATATAGTTCAGTCCTAATTCTGAATAGTCCTTTTTCCTATAAGGCCACACGTGGCTCTTTCAGGACCTAATCCACAAAAAACTCAAGTCCCGGCTTTTAAAAAAAAATCCTCTTCCAATAAAACGCCAAGGCAGGCTTGATTTATTTCAGCCACCGGCCGCGTGGCATTTCATTCTCCTTAATCTCACTCTTCAAAAAGTGCTGAGCTTGCCTGCCAGGGGTCAAAGCACGGTTTGCAAACAGGAGTAGCCCGGAGACACCAAACCCAGGCAGTTCAGCGTCAAGGCAGGGATGCAAGTTAAAACAAACAAGCCGACAGCGCTTCAAAGGTTTAGCAAGGTGGGTTTGCAAAAGAACCCAAAAGTGTGAAAATGCTTAAAATGTTTGTGCATAAAATGGGATCAAAAGGCCGATTCGCAGGCTATTTATTTCCGATCATCAGCAAATAAAGTTACTCTCAAAATAATAAGGTAACCAGAGAGACGGTGGCATTCGGTTTCTTTTGAGGAAACGGATCACAAACAGCCATCTCTTCCCCCAATCGGATTTTGGCTTTTCTGCGGAGAAAGGAGGTTAAAAAGTATAGGAGGTCCCTTTCCCAGGCCCTTCTGTACACCACACCTTCTCCCAGCTGCCACGTCAGACTAACTCAGGCCTTCCAATTGAAAGCCTATTCTTTCCAGAGCTGGGATTTAAGGTTGCTTTCCAATCTCCAACAGCGGTTGGTTGGCAGGGCATGGAAAAGCCTCCGTCGCGGAGCTAGATCACCACTCTTAACCCCTTCATGGACAAAAGAAGCCAAGCCTTTTTATACGGAAGAGCTCCTCCGGAGCAAATTGAGACCCGGGAATGAGTTTCGGCCTGACAAAAGTCGGCAGGAAAGAGAAACGTCCGACTGCTAAAAGGAGAATGGGTGGAGTCCAACATCGTACACAACTCTCGAACTTCTGCTTGGGGTTTTTTTTCCCTCCCTAAGTCCATTCATTGCATTTTGGCACATTCGTTCTATGAGGAATAAAAGGCACGTGGTATCACTTAGCCCTGAAAGATTGATTTTATTTATCTGGTTTCACAGTAAAAACAAACAAACAACACCACTAGGATATAACTCATCGGCACGTCGTCTTTCTATGCTAATATAAAAGTACAATTCAGGTAGAAAGTATCCCTGCCCCATTAAAATAACCTTTTAATCTTACAAAGGTTATTTTCCCTGTCCTCCTTATTTCCAATTGCTTTTCAAGTAAACCTTTTAGGGTATTTTTAGTAGCCTGCCTAGATTTTTGACCCCTTTCCGAGTCTCTGGATTCAATCACCTTCAATTTCAATTAAGAGTATCTGTATTTGCGACACAGAGCAAGAAATTAAAAAAGCAGTAATATTTCTCTTCCCAGTGAATTCCCACGAGATCTTCCTACATCGGTTTTTCCTTTGTCGTACCCAAGGGAAAAGGTCTCGGTGGAGTTTCCACACGGTAATAAGTTGACAGCTCTCTGCCGTTCAAAATGTGATATAGACAAACTGCAGAAATATCTTTAAAGGTATTTCCAGGTTGCCCTATATTTTTTTTCTGTGCCTGTTTTTTTAGGTTCAGAATCCCAACCAATTCCCAATACAGCGTAGGTTTTAAAAGGAACACCTCTTCGGCCTTCAAAATAGAGAGAGATAATACTGTATAGGGACTAGGATACCCATCCCATTTTCTATAAGACACTGAATCTTAATCTTTAGAACTGTCAATTCACACTGATTCTCACATGAATTCTGGGAGAGATGCTTAAACTGAGAAAAGTCTTAAGATTATTCAAAAGTCATACTGGGAATTTGAATCTCTCTTCCTAATGTTAAGTGGGAGCTTGAATCTTTTTTCTTAATCTACATTAAATCATTTCAATAAGCCCTATCACTTAGCACCCCCAAATCTCTCTTTTTTTTTTTGTAACTTTGCAACTTTTCCCTCATCTAATGCAATACTCCCCAGCATTTGCACCCACAAGAGACCCCCCCCCCCCATTAGCTACATAAGATGCATCTCAGAGACCATGTAATGACTTTACTGAGTGCAGGAGCCCACCCACCCTGGATTTTCACAAACAAGGAAATGGAGCAAATGTACCATTTGCCCTGCTTTCACCTAACTCACCCACCCTCCGCACGCAAACTCAACTGACCCACCACGGATGATTTAAGAGGCATCTCCCCCACCCCAATTCTACATTCCTTAAGTTGTGGTTTCTCGACCTTGGCTGCTTGGAAGTCCACCCATCTTCCATCGGTCAGGGTTGAGAAACACTGCCCTAAGTGCTCCTTTCCAGAATGCAAAGTCCAGTTGGGGACAGGAGGAATTATTCAAGCATTGGGGGGGAGGGGGGAAGGGAATCTATAAACAATGCCTCTCAGGAGACCCCCCCACCCAACCCTCAAGATGCAGAGCCTCCCCCCCACTCCACGTGTCCATGGAAAGCTCTCAATCAACCCCCACTGAAATTTCTTCTCCCTCCAACCAATTACAGGGAGGGGAGCAGCTCCCCAGCTGAAAACAGAGTCTGGCCACCACATGGAAGATGCAAGCAAGGGGATTCTCGCCCCCCCCCCCAAACTCCACAACCCTGCAAAGGATCAATCAATCAGAATAGAGCTGGAAGGGAGCTTGGAGGCCTTCTAGTCCAACCCCCTGCTTAAGCAGGAAACCCCATAACTATATATAAATATATCTGATCCCAGAAGTGTCAGAGACCCCCACCCCCAAAAACAAGCACCAGGTCCCTTCTGAGTAACCCCACATACATGTGGGGGATGGCAGGGGAATGTTTCCCAAACATAATGCCCCCCCTCCAAGATTGAGAGGGAAACTAACCCTAAAGCGAGACCCCCCCCAAATCATTCCCATCCCCAACAAACTCAACTTGCAGCCGGACACAAGAATGGGGGGGGAGACCCCCCTCCCAATCCTTCCCAAACCCCTCAAAGGGAGAGCATTACCCCCTCCCTCCCCTCTAAACGACTCCCTCCCACCTTTTCCCAACTCCTCCCAGTTGGGGGGGCACCCCCCACTACCACCCCTCTCAAGGCCTCCCTCCCAGCCCTTCCCAGCCATCCCTCTCCTCTAAAGGATCCTCTCCCACTTTTTCTCATACCCCCCAGGTGGGAAAACACTCACCCCACTCTCCCCCTCCCAGGCCCCTTCTCCTCTAAACGACCCCCTCCCATCTTTTCCCAACCTCCCAGGTGGGGGAGCAGTCCCCCCACTCAGCCCCCTTCTCCTCTAAAGGGCCCCCTCCCATCTTTTCCCACCCCCCCTCCAGATGGAGGACCACTCCCCCTACTCTAGGCCCCCCTCCCAGGCCCCTTCTCCTCTAAACGACCCCCTCCCATCTTTTCTCGACCCCCCCCAGGTATGGGAGAGCTCCCCCCACTCAAGGCCCCCTCCCAGCCCCCTTCTCCTCTAAAGGGCCCCCTCCCATCTTTTCTCGACCACCCCCAGGTGGAGAACTCCCCTCCACTAAAGGCCCCCCTCTCAGCCCCCTTCTCCTCTAAACGACCCCCTCCCACTTTTTCCCACCACCCCTCCAGGTGGAGGAGCGCTCCCCCTACTCTCCCCTACTAAAGGCCCCCCTCCCAGGCCCCTTCTCCTCTAAACGCCCCCCTCCCATCTTTTCCCAACCTCCCAGGTGGGGGAACACTCCCCCCCCACTCCCAGCCCCCTTCTCCTCTAAAGGACCCCCTCCCATCTTTTCTCGACCACCCTCAGGTGGAGGAGACCTCCCCCCCTACTAAAGGCCCCCCTCTCAGCCCACTTATCCTCTAAACGACCCCCCCCAGGTGGGGGAGCACCCTCCCCCACTACCAGCCCTCTAAAGACTCCCCTCCCAGCCCCTCCCCTCTCAAGTAAACGACCCTCTCCCACCTTTTCCCAACCCGCCCCAAGTGGGGGATCAACCCCCCTCACTCCCTCCCCTCTTAAACGACCCCCCCTCCCAGCCCTTCCCAACCCCCCACCCGGGGAGGACCCTTCCCCCCACTTCCTCTCCTCTAAGCGACCCCTCCCCTCAAAAGGGGGCGGGGGTCGACCTCCCGAGAGCCCCAGCAGGCTATCCCAGGGACCCTCCCCTCCCCCCCACTGAAGACCCTGGGGCCACAGCGCGCCCCTCCCCCCCTGCCCCCCCGCGCCACGCACCGGCGCACGAGCGGGTCTTCCAGATCTTCAGCAGCAGGATGATGATGGCCGCCAAGTGGGAGAGGTCCCCGGTGAGGCGGAAGACGTTCATGGCGATGGCGGCGGCGGCGGCGGGAGAGGAACCGGGGACCGAGGCGGCGAAGATGGCGAGCGCGCAGCGGGCACCGAGCGACGTGGCCCGGGGACGTGGCCAGAGACAGCCAGCGCGAGCGCGGGGCACGCCGGGAAAAAAAAAAAAAAAGCGCTCCGCCCATCCACCCACCCACCCCCACCTCCCGGGGCGGGGCAAAGGAGGAGGCCGCGCCCACCTTTCCCCATCCTGCCTATCCCGCCGCCGCCGCTGCTTTTAGCGCAGGCGCGGAGACCGCGACGGCGGCCGTTGACCTCAGCCAACCGCTTTCTCTTGCCTCCTTTGCTTTTCCCACCCCCTCCCCGGAAACAGACGCATGCGTCTGACTTGGCTTTGGGCAGGCTGGCTCTGCGCAGGCGCGGCGACGGTCGCCTCAAGCCAACCATTTCTTTTTTTAATAAAAAAATACCTACCGTCGACTGCGCACGCGCCTCTGCCGCCGCCGTCGCCTGTCTGAAGTCAGACGTGGCGCCCACCCTCCCTCCCTCCCTATCATTTCTTCTATCCATCCATCCAACTATATCTATCTTCTATCTATCTATCTCTATCACCTGTGTCTATCATCTACTTACCTATCTTCTATCACCTATGTAACCTATTAGCTTTCTATCCATCTATCCATCATCCATCCACCCATGTCTGTATCTATTTGTCTATCATCTATCACTATTTCTTTCTCCTTCCTATCTATCTATCTATCCATCCATCTCTATCTATTGTCTGTTATCTATCTATTATCTACTATCTACCATCTATCTTCTTCCTATCTACCCACTTATCTGTCTGTCTGTCTCTATTTATCTAATCTATCTATCTGTCTATCATTAGAACAATTCATCAGTGGAACAACTTGCCACCAGAAGTTGTAAATGCTCCAACACTGGAAATTTTTAAGAAGAGGTTGGATAACCTTTTCTCTGAAGTGGTGTAGGGTTCCCTGCCTGGGCAGGGGGTTGGACTATAAGACCTCCAAGGTCCCTTCCAACTCGGTTATTCTATTCTATTCTATTCTTTTTATCTATCTATCTTTCTATCTATCTATGGTATCTATATATTGTATCTATCTACAGTTTCTATCTATGGTATCTATCTGTCCACAGTATCTATCTATCTATCTATCTATCTATCTATCTATCTATCTATCTATCTATCTATCTACCTATTTATCTATATCATCTATTTATCATCTACCTACCATCCATCCATCCATCTATCTATCATCTATTTATCTATCTATCATCTATCTACCTACCTACCATCCATCTATCTACCATCTATCTATCATCTACCTACCTTCCATCCATCCATCATTATCTATTTATCTATCATCTATCTACCTACTTACCATCCATCCATCTATCTACCATCTATCTATCATCTATCTACCTACCTACATATCTTCCATCCATCATCTCTATCTATCTGTCTGTCTGTCTGTCTATCTACCGTGTTTCCCTGAAAATAAGACCCTGTTTTATATTTTTTTGAACCCTGAAATAAGTGCTTGGGCCTTATTGCCATGAGCTCAAAAGCCCGATTGGGCTTATTATCAGGGGATGTCTGATCTTGGGGGAAACAGGGTATCTATCTATGGTATCTAGCTACAGTTTCTATCTATGGTATCTATCTGTCTACAGTATCTATCTACCTACCTACCTACCATCTATCAATCTATCATCTCTATCAGTCTGTCTGTTGTATCATCTATCTATCTATCTATCTATCTATCTATCTATCTATCTATCTATCTATCTATCTATCTATCTATCTATCTATCTATCTGTTCTTTGTCCCTGTGCAAAATTAAAAACCTGCCCTAAATGGATGAGGCAGCCCAGAACTTGTCTTCATTGATATGTACCAATGTTTGTTAAACTTCTTTCTCTAAGGACCCTGCCCACTTTTTAGCAATCACGCAGGATCCCAACAAGAGTTTTCCTTTGTATCGGATTTATATTTATTGATAATCATCATATTAAAAAGCTGGACACATTTGCAGAATATTTTACAGGCAATCCTCAACTGAGGAATGCAACTGGGGCCAGAATTTCTGTTGCTAAGTGAATCGTGCAATTGTTCTGTGAATCTAGGTTGCCCGGTTGACTTTGGTTATTGGAAACCAGTTGCGAAGGTCGCAAATGATCCCAGGATGCTTGCAACCATCATACATAATGCCAGTTTGCCAAGCACCCATGACTGGGGACGTTGTAACTGAGCATTGTAAGTCACTTTTTTCATTGTAGCTTCGAACTGTCAGACAAATTCCTTGTGTGTCCAATCACACTTGGCCAATAAAGAATTCTATTATCTATTAAATGAATGATTGTAACTCGAGCACTATTTGCCTTGAACCAAGTTAAAATAACAATGTTAAATCCATTAGATGCTAACATAAATAACATATTTTTCAAGAAAGAAAACCCTTGAACAAATAAAAATAATAATGAGAAGAGCGGCACTGCTTTAAATTCTTTCCTTCTGGGACTTAGTTCTACCTATTGGCCTCTCCCTGCTTTCTTCAAGGCGATCTCTTTGATTCTCTGTAATCCTAAATTCTGCCAATAATCTGAACAGGAAGTACCCGATTCCAAAACTTGATATTTCAACATTTGAATCAAAAGTTACATCCCTGCACTGAGCGGTTTTAAACAAGTAATGCTTGCATAGTCGTCTTCTAAGTTCACCTAAAAGCTATTGATATTCTTTTAGGAAAGTTTTTCAATGCTTCAATAGCCTTTTTTTTTTTTTGCCTCCGTGAACGTAAGATGCTTGCAAATATTGAATGCATTCCTGGAACTGACTGATTCCCCATTTTTTTTTTTTTTTTAAAAGGCATTATTTTAATTCTTCAAACATCAAGCAGGTTTTTCGAAAGGCCATTCCTCCAATTTTGCAATGTCAGCTGGGAAACCTCTGGGGGTAAAAAAAAATCAAGGTAAGAATAATGTGGAAGAAATAAATATACTGTATTTTTTGGAGTATAAAACGCACGTCCTCCCCCCCACCACCATCAAAAGTGGGTGGAAATGTGTCTTATACAGCGAGTGTTGTTGTAGCCCCACCCACCCGCTGGCCCCCACCCTTCGGCCGTTTCGGCCTCCGCAGGTTGCGTTTTTGGCCTCCACACACTCCATTTTAGACCCGTTCTAGGCTGCCGGGATCGCCACAGCACATCGCCGCCAATCACTGGCTCCATGTGCCGCGTTTTCGGCCTCCATACGCTCTGGTTTTGGCCTTTGCGTGTCGCATTTTCAGCCAGTTCCAGGCGACGGGGATCGATGAAGTATTTTGGCCGGTTCCAGGAGGCAGCGATGTGTTGTGGCGATTCCCCACAGCCTGGAATGGGTCTAAAACAGAGCATGCGAAGGCCAAAAATGTGATGCGCGGAGGCAAAAAAAGCGACACGCGGAGGCGGCAATGGGCTGTGGTGATCCCCACAGCCTGGAACAGCTGATTGGCGGTATTCCAGGAGGCCGATCCAACTGCCAATCAGCTGTTCGTGCTGAATCAGGCTGCGATAACGTGCTGAAAATGACCAGGCTGTTTGCTGTTTGCTGCAAGGATGCTAGCCAGATGACTACCAATAGATGCTGGTAGGCAGAGGCAGATTTTTTTCCCCCTTGTTTTCCTCCCCAAAAACTAATGTGCGTCTTATACTCCGGAGTGTCTTATACTCTGAAAAATATGGTAGGTAACCCTTGACCTACAACTACAATTGGACTAGAATTTCTGTGGCGGACAAGCAAGGAGGTTGTTAAGCAAGTTGCACCGTTGCCACAGTTATTAAAATGTTCTTCACCTGTCCTTAAATCTGAAGAAAACCACTCCTTTTGGAATTCTGCTGTTCTACTGCTCTATTCCCAGCACATATATCACTACATCATAGAAACAACAATCAACACAATGTAAGTTCAAAGAACATTATTTTGAGAAGTTCCCAAGATCATACGCAATAATTACAATGTGTGAAGTCAATAATAATAATAATAATAATAATAATAATAATAATAATAATACAGACTTACTGTAAACTTCAAAAGTGGTCAGTTTAGGAGACCAGATGCAGGACTGAAACAGCAGACATCCAAAGGTTTAACCTGTAGGGTAAGGAAGCACCTGAAAAGGAAATTGAGGGGAGGGGGTGAAGAGAAGGTCCAAAGAATTAGTAGTTTGGTCTAGTTGTTAAAGCACCAGGCTAGAAACCAGGAGACTGAAAGTTCTAGGCCCACCTTAGGCATGAAAGCCAGCTAAGTGACTTTGGGCCAATCACCAGGAGATGGTGAGTTCTAGTCTTGCCACAGGCATGAAAACCAACTGGGTGAGTTTGGGCCAATCACCAGGAGACGGTGAGTTCTAGTCCCACCTTAGGCATGAAAGCCAACTTGGTGACTTTTTGGGCCAATCACCAGGAGACAGTGAGTTCTAGTCCCGCCTTAGCCATGAAAGCCAGGTAGGTGTCTTTGGGCTCGTCCCTCTCTACTCAACCCAACTTACCTCACAAGGTTGTTGTTTTGGGAAAAATAGGGAGGAGGAAGATGTTTGGATCTGTTGACTGCCTTGACTATAAAAGTAATAAAAGGGGGGAAAAGAAGGGGAAAGGAAAAGGTACCTAACCCCTCCATTTTCCATCAAGTAGCAATGAACAAGGACCATCGAACCAAGAAAAGTCCCCCCCCCACCCATTTCTAAGTTGTCCAGAGAGACATTCACTCATTCATTCTTCACTTTTATTTGCTCACTTTCCAGGTTGAGAACGTGGTGAAGGACAGCCTTTTTTGGGAAATCAGGAAAACAGCAGAGGACGGAAAGGCCACTTCCAGCTGGCCTTCAAGATATTTATTCTTCCTTAACGGATGTTCTAATTCAGATTAAAATTCTGGCCTTCTGCCACTGAAGAGAGGTGGCACTTGTGAGAACCGGAAGCCACCAGAATAACAGAGTTGGAAGGGATCTTGGAGGTCTTGTAGTCTAACCCCCTACTCAAGCCAGGAGACTCTATACCAGGGGTCGGCAACCCGCAGCTCCGGAGCCGCATGTGGCTCTTTTATCCCTCTGCTGTGGCTCCCTCCTTTCATCCCTCTGCTGCGGAGAGAAGCAGCTGTTGCCGCTGCTCCTCCATGGCCTGCCCGTTACTCTCAGAGAGAAAGGGAGACAGAGAGAGAGAGAGAGAAAGACAGAGACAGACACAGACACAGAGAGAGAGACAGACAGAGACAAAAAGAGACAGAGAAGGAGAAA